>NC_139023.1:100831234-101147748 GCF_964662115.1 Mustela nivalis
TCTCTTTGTGTTGAATAAATAAGTAAAATCTTAAATAAATAAATAAATCAGGATAAGTGAATTATAGATTATAGCATTCATACAAGCAGTCTTTATACTTTTTGCAGGCTGAGATTGAACAGACCTGCTCTTTAAAATCCACCCCCCCCCCCTTTAAAATCACATTGTAGTATATTGAATGAAATACCTGAATGTAGACCAGATCCCAGCTGTGTGTGACAAGGATATTTGAATGGGTGTTTGTCCTTGCAGCTAGTCAATATATCTTTACACCCTGCTTGACAGTAATTAATTGTGATAGCTCACTTTAATTTTGTGATCTTGTCAAAGATATCTGACATGACATCACTACTTGATAACCAGATTTTGAAAGTCAGACACCAGGTACTTTATTCTATACTTTTCTACCATTTTAGTATTTTCAGCTACGCCAGAGAAAATCCAAAGCATGCATTGAAATTAACACCAAAGATTTCTTTTTAAATGTACATATTTCCTTAGGTTTTACAGATTTTTTTCAGATAAATGAAATTGAAGATAGATAAAAGTCATCAACTTGCTTTAGGGAAGAAACATGGCTATAAATGGATATACCCATTTATACTAATCAGCATGAAATTTTTTTTTAGATTTTATTTATTTGACAGAGAGAGAGAAATCACAAGTAGGCAAAGAGGCAGGCAGAGAGGCTCAATCCCAGGACCCTGGGATCATGACCTGAGCTGAAGGCAGAGGCCTTAACCCACTGAGCCACCCAGGCGCCCCAGCATGAAATATTCTTAATTTTTTTTTAAAGATTTTACTTATTTATTTGACAGAGAAACACAGCGATAGAGGGAACACAAGAAGAGGGAGTGGGAGAGGGAGGAGCAGGCTTCTCGCTGAGAAGGAAGCCCAATGTGGGGCTCCATCTTAGGACTCTGGTATCATGACCTGAGCTGAAGGCAGATGATTAACAAATGAGCCATCCATGTGCCCCAGCATGCAATATTTTAATATTAATATGAAAGATAGGTAAACTTGACCTGTACATTGGATTTGAAACAATGTTCACTTCTCTATTATTGGCCCTTTTTTCAACCTATGGGGTAATAATTTTTACATATACACTTTAATTCTAGTTCTTTCTTTTTAATATATATACATATATTATAAGACATAGTCATATAATTTCCCAAATTTAACAATAACGCTAACTGTCCACAATGAAGACTATCAAAATGATTAGCACAAAACCAAATATTTTCTTAGCATATTGTATCTCTTATATTCTTTATCTTTAATGCAAATGGCTAATGATGACCTATCAGCAATATTCCAATTGTACTCTAGTCTTTTAAACATCACTTGATGGCTTGAAAAAAAAAGTCATCTAATGCCTTCTGTGAAGTAAGGAAAAAAAACTCAAAATATTTGAATGCTTGCTGCTGAACATGCTAAATGAGCTAAATAATGGGAAACACATTTACAATATACTTTAATAGTAAGCCTATCCAGTTTGTGATTTAAGAGGTCAAACTATTGGTTATTTTTGCATTCTTAGTAATTGAAAGAGAAGCAGACTGGGAAATATGCACTCACAGGCCTTATAAAACTGCCGCAGTTATTTTGACTAATAGACATTTATGGCCAATGTTCTGCTGGTAGACAAACACCCTTGTAAGATTGTAAACTAATAGGAGAGCTCACAGAACCTTGAAGTGTCCATAGTCACAACTGTGCAGGCAAAGACATGCAAAGGATGAAGCAATATTCTATGCTAGTGAATTTACAGAAATGTAGATAACGCACTAACAAGTCAAGGCTGAATGGGATATGTGTGTGTTGTATGTGTCTAATCTTGGTCACGCAAGTCAACAGCTGAGATTCAATCAGTAATTTTCTATCCCCTGACCCTCCCTTTATTCCACATCGTTCTTGCTTGATTACTAGAACTCCCCTTTCTCCCACTTGCATCATGTGCTCCAGTATGGGAAACACTGATGATTGATAAATGCAAAAACTACCATTATTTTTGCTATACTAAGTGATTTCTTCAAATAGCGTAAGCCAATAAAAAGAATTTTTGTTTCGGTAACATTCCCAGAGAAAATTGCATACCAGAAATAACAACTGAAAATAAATAGATTCTTAAGTACAGACACATTCATGTTTGCCCAAAGGCTTTCATTTGAAGAGTGAGAAAGAGACAAAAAGCAGAACATTAACTTTTCAACAATTGACAAAAATTTGTAATTTCCGTCCATACTATTCCCATTCTTAGTCTCTCTGTGGAAAATGTGATTTGTTAAAACCATATGAACATTTTCAACTTATGCAAATGTTTTAATTGCTTCCATTGCTTCCTTTATTAGGATTTTTCTACATATTATAGACACTTATTTATGAATAAAGTACTCTTTTCCAAATTTTTTACATAATGTACTCATTAAAATCATTTTAATGCCTGCCCACACCTAGGATATAGGAATAACTGCAAAGAATGCCTGACAAAGAAAATCTTTTGTATTCCTCTCTTCCAGAATCTGCCAATGTTATTTTAATAAAGTTATCTATGTGATTGTGAAACAATGCTGTTGATACATAAATCTTTGTTCACAATTTATTAGAGACTATAAAGACCAAATGTTTAAACAAAGAAACAAAATGAGGGGGCGCCTGGGTGGCTCAGTTGTTAAGAATCTGTCTTCAGCTCAGGTCATGATCCCAGAGTACTGGGATTGAGCCCCGCACGGGTCTCCCGGCTCAGCAGGAAGCCTGCTTCTCCCTCTCCCACTACCCCTGCTTGTGTTGCTTCTGTCACTGTGTCTCTGTCAGTCAGATGAATAAATAAAATCTTAAAAAAAAAAAAAAGAAAGAAATAGAATGAGAACAAATAGGAAGGAAAGACATCATGCGCAGATTTTTGAAATATATACAGATCATAAAAATAGCTATATAGACAGTTAAACTTGGCATGATATATTGTCAAGCCTATGAGTAATAGTAGTTAAATTTAATGAGCAGTTATTACATGCTCAGCTTTATAAATATTCACATTTTAGTTCTATAAAATCCTATAGATATTTACTATTATTAGTCCCTGTTGTATACATGAAGCACTGAGAGGTTAAGTAGGGTTTCTGAGGTCAAAAGGGGAAGAAGGGGTCAGTGGTGGCTCTCCAGATCGATCCCTCCTTTCCAGCACTGCTTCTAAATATATACTTTCACCAAAATCCTTAGAATCATACTATGAATAAAGTTTACAATATGCGTTTATATTTTGAAGTTTTCAGGCATAAAACACTTTCTTAATGAATTTGAATTTGAAGAATGTCCCATTAACACATTTAGTCACAAGTTACTTACGACTAAAATTTCCTTTGCTATACATTTTTTTTTTTTTTTCTTAAGAGCAAGAGAGGGTGAGTGTGGGGGAAGGGGCAGAGGGAGAGGAGGAGAGAGAATACTATTAAGCAGGCTCCCCACCCAGCATGGAGCCCAACCCTGAGATCATGACCTGAGCCAAAATCAATGCTTAACTGACTGAGCCACCTTGGGGCCCCTCCTTTGCTATACTTCTACACAGATAGATTTCAAAGGTATTTTTTATCCATTAAATCTTGACTCTCTCCACTCGATTCTGCTGACATTGTTCTTTAATGGGGGGAAAAATATTTTTCAACAAGTTAGAGCTTTGGGTACATATCCAGAGTTTCATCAAAATTGTCCCAGTTCTTTTGCTCTTAAAGGAGTTTATCAATAAGATAAATGCCCATGTGTTTACTGGCCCAGTGGACTGGGCACTATAAAAATAATATAGATTATTGACAATGATAGCCCTGTATCAGCAATGAATAGAACTGATTTACTAATGAAAATTCAAATTAGTAAATACCTATAAATTAACACAAGAATAATATCTTATGAGTGCCAGTCAGAGGAGTGTGAGTTCTGAGCTTGTGAGTTCAAGCCCCACATTGGGTGTAGAAATTACTAAATAAATAAATAAATAAACTTTTAAAAAAGAATATTTAAAATATTCTGGTATTCAATACTGAACTCTCAAAATGCAACAATAAAAAGACAAATAACCTCCTTTAAAAATAGGCAAAGCATTTAAATAGACATATTTCCCTAAAGAATATATACAAATAATCAATAAGCATATGAAAAAAATGCCCAACATCATTAGCTGCCAGGGAAATGAAACTCAAAATCACAATTAGATGCCACTTCACACCCATTAGGATAACTAGTATTAGAGATGGATGACAGTGAGTTTCTTTTCTTTTCTTTTCTTTTTTCTTTTGAGGGTGTGGAACAATTAGAATCCTCATACATTGCTGGTGGAAATGTATAATACTACAACCACTGTGGAGAACATGGATGTTCCTCAAAAATTTAAACATAGGGATACCTGAGTGGCTCCATTGGTTAAGTGTCTGCCTTAGGCTCAGGTCATGATCCCATGGTCCAGGGATCAAGTCCTGCATTGAGTTCCCTACTTATTATTTATCTAAAAAAAAAAAAAAAAAAAAGTTGTATTTTGTTGAAAAAATTAATTATTTAGTGAAGAATGATCCACATTCTAAAATGACTTGACTTGGTATGATGTTTTCTTAATTATTAGGAATTCAAAAAGCTCTACATCACCCAATCTTTTTTAAAGATTTTATTTAGTTGAGAGAGAGAGAGAGAAAGCATGCACACATGAGCAAGGAGAGGGGCAAAGGGAGAAACTACTCCCCACTGCCCAGAGCTCAACCAACCTACTGCAGGGTTCAGGGCTCTATCCCACCTGAGATATGACCTGAGCGGAAATCAAGAGTCAAAATTTAACCGACTGAGCCACGCTGGTGTCCCAGTAGTTCTGTGTCACTCATTATTTTATCAATTTCCTCAGTCTTGATCATTCATAATTAACATATTATTCAATAAAATGATTACATTTTAGAACATTTATATTTGTTTTGACCTAGGAGATCACAATAGCAAGTATAGCCCACACATTTTCTAGTTTAAATCATCAAATATCACTATTGAGCCAGGGTTAGTAATCAGACTGCTGAAACCTGAAGAGCTCAGTGGAATTGTGAAATAACACTTGAGCAACTGATGCTTTTTGGCTAATTTTCCCTCTTCAGGAATTTTGCCCTTCATAGCAATATTATAATTGTATTTTTGAGCACATTTTTGTGCCAAGCTCTGTTCCAAATACTGCATGTGTTAACCTATTTAATCTTCACAATGACCCAATGAAATAGGAATTTTTGCTACTCCCTTTTTATAGACGAAAATGATATACTAATAGATCACTGTTGCTTACTTAATAAATGATGAAGCTAACACTTAAACCTAAGCATATTCTACCATGTTCTTAACCACTGTGCCAGGTTCTCCCTCTGTCATTATATTTACATTTTGTTCTTAAGTTTATTGATCCTAAAAACTAGTGTTGTTGTTAGTTTAAATGGATATTTTGGGATAATTAAAGGACATATTTTAAAAATCATCATTAGGAGTTCCTGGGTAGCTCAGTGGGTTAAGCCACTACCTTCGGCTCAGATCATGATCTAAGGGTCCTGGGATCAATCCCCACATCGGGCTCTCTGCTCAGCGGGGAGCCTGCTTCCCCCTCTCTCTATGCCTGCCTCTCTGCCTACTTGTGATCTCTCTCTCTGTCAAATAAAAAAAAATAAAACTTTAAAAATCATCATTATTTCAAAATTATTATTTTTGGAAAATAATCCTTTATCATTAAAAAAATAAACCATGGAGGATACATAGTCAAAGAAACAAAGAAGCCAAATCAAGAAAGCTCCCAAAGTCAGAGCTAAGACAATTTGGGTTACAAAATAATAGAGTAATATTGGATTATAACTCAAGGAATAAAATACATATCCATGAGTCCATACTGTTATAAAAATGATTTAAGAAAGAAAGAAATGGGGAAGAATAAGCAAATCTCCCATGCAGAATTCCAAATACTTTTAGGTACTTTTTGTCCCCTAACCAGTTGAAGCATAACTCTCCTGACAGGTGGGATGTGCCTAATAATTTCCCCAAAAAAGTATGGTATGAAAAGGGGGAAGAGAAGAGTAACTTTCAGGAAAGGAACCTAATAAACACTACCACAGTCAGGTGACCAAGGTTAACCTTATCAATGATAAGTCAAGTTGAGTCAAGGTACCCCAGTATACCTTGATGGGAATGCCACTTCACTTGTATGTTTTTCCTCCCCGAAATCTATATCCCCAGTCTAACTGAACTTGAGGAAAAGTTGGGAAAACTAATTGAGAGACATTCTACAAAATACTGGATCTGAACTCAAAACCATCAAATTTAACAAAAACAAGGAAAATCAATGAAACCATTATAGATCAGAGGCTGAGAAGACATGACAACTAAATGTAACATAATATCTTAGATGAGATCCTGTACTACAAAAAGACATTAGGGAAGAGCAAGTGAAATTCTAAGAATTGGCAAAGTTTAGTTGTATTACTTAGCTGTAATGAATATATTCTATTAGTGCAAAATATTAACAAGGGTGGGGGGGATTGGGTGCAGGGTATACAGGAACTCCACACTACTATCTTTGTTACTTTTCTGTAAATCTAAAACTATTTTTAAATGATGTATTTACTTATTTTTCACTAGTTTCAAAAATAATTCATTTGAAAATTATATAGCTTAAAATCTAGCAATGATTTGTACCAAATGTGGAAAACACTGTAGCTTGGCTGGGTCAGGATCCATTTCTTTCTTTTTTTTTTTTAAGATTTTATTTATTTATTTGAGAGACAGAGATCACAAGTAGGCAGAGAGGCAGGCAGAGAGAGAGGAGGAAGCAGGCTCCCTACCGAGGAGAGAGCCCGATGCGGGGCTCGATCCCAGGACCCTGGGATCATGATCTGAGCCAAAGGCAGAGGCTTTAACCCACTGAGCCACCCAGGCGCCCCCAGGATCCATTTCTTATCAGTTTCTCTCCTTTACCCTTACTAGCTGCTCACCTAGACTCCTTATTATTCCTGGGTGGCCATGCCTTGACATGTGTTAACTTTCTCTCCAATGTGATTACAAGTCTGCTGCTGTGCTTTCTCCATTACACCTTTCCCGGCCTAAAATTTGGAAGTGTGACTGGTGCTGCAACAGGCATGTGTTGGCTGTGAGAAAAATGCCCTAATGTCATTAAGGCCTTTTACCAATTAAAACTTGGCTCAAAATGAAGAAAATAATACTATCATGTTTAAGTCACTGTTGTCAGGTCATAGTTGCTTGCAGCCAAATGAACTCTGATTCACTTCTACTACTACTATCTCTTAGTTGTCTCTATTAACTTTAATACCTTAGCATGCCTTGTTTTTTTTTTTTTCTATAAATTTGTTCATGTTCAAACTACCAAAGTCATGTAATAAATTCTATTTTCTCTAATCAAGGGCCTAGTTTCAGACACCCTAAAAGCAGTAGGTGGTAGACAGATGTGAGAGGACAAATACTATGGAATTTTAGCATGTTATTCACTATCAATAGATAATAGATGCGTTATATTTTGTGCTAACACTCAGCTAAGACTCCAGACTCTCCTGGGACTACCAAATTATGTTTAGCATGAAATAGGGCCCATCCAGAAAACTATGATTTTCCTAAATAAACAGCCATTTTTATGCATATATCTAAAATTGGTACACTAAGAAATATATCATAGTCATGGATATCATTAACTGCATGATCTTTTTAACAGTCATGATCAATTATGGCCCAGCTCCATAGGGAAGGTCTCAATTAAGAACTTAGAAAGTTTGTAATAATTTGGGTTTCACGTTTGATGCAATGACTTTTAAATTCTTTTTGTGATTCTACAACATCAAAACCAATTTATAAAGGGCTGCATGATGGTGAAGTAAATAAACCAAAGTGAAAGAGTTTCATTAAAAATAAAACACCCTATTTGTTAATGTGGTAGTTCTGGGGATATTTGTATATATTATGGCCAATATACAATTATATAATAGTAACAGTGTATTTCTGAATATAAAATAATATACCCTTTTTTTAGGAGATTGATAAATACTATTAAAGAAAAAAGTATAAGGTAAGTATGTACATTTGTGTGATATGTGTATATGTATATATGTACACATACATGAAATTTGAGCATATCCATTTTCCTGAGAACCACAGGTGACCTTAGTAAACATTTTCATGTAAAGCCCTCACTCTTTTTACTTTTGATTTGTTCTGTTCTTGTTTGGTTATTTTTTCAGATTTATTTTTCTTCTTTCAGTTTACTTTATGTATGTTCATAGTAAATATTGCAATAAATCATAAATGACTGATTTATAATCCTTGAAATAAACTCATTAAATCTTTGTCTGAAAATCTTGAAGTGAGTTCTCATTCTGGCACAGGGAAACAAAAGCAAACAGTGAAAAAAGGAAAAAATAATTCTGAAAATATCACATATGACAATTATTTCATTGTGATTGAATAAAAATTAGATACTTGACAGCTTCTTGGATGAGTTCCGGTGGCCAATAAGAAACTGCAGAACTTGAAACATTTAGGGAATCTCTCTGATGCATTGAGCTTGTTAAACCAAAAAGAAGTTAATATTTAGAAGGAAACAGTCTTTAATCTCAGTCCTCCAATCCAACACAGAGATATTTTAATAGCCACATAAAAGCACATACTTAGTCAGGGAAAATGTTTTCTGCTTTTTTTTTAAATTTATTTTTCTTTTTCTACTTCTTTATTTTGACTTCACCTTGGCATTGTGGAATATGCTTTTGAAATTTCTCAATGAAAACTTACAGTTAAGAATTGAAAGGCAAAACAATAAAGCTTCTAGAAAAACATCTTTGTGGAACTGTGGAGTTGTTAAAAATTTAATAGGACATAAAAATAGAATGACCATAAAAACTTTTCAAAAATATGACCACATTAAAGAGAACAATTTTTTATTTGTTAAAAAATGCCATTAAGAGAGAAAACTGGTGACCCACAGATTGGAAGAAGCATATTTGTCATGCATTTAACCAGCCAATGTTTTGTATCAAAAATAAAAATAAAGAAATTTAAAAAGTGAAAAAAAAAAAAAAACAAACACAAAGCAAAAGCAAATAAACAATAGCAAAAATGGAAACTAATCTTGAAAGGTCATTTCACCCAAATAAAAAGTTTATCAAATGATTAATAAACATCTAAAAAGAAGCTCAGTTTCTTTATCTGAGAAGTGCATAGTAACCACTATGAAATACTACTTTTTTTTTCACTATGAAATACTATTACACCCCTCGACACATATACACAAAGTATTATGGTTAATATTCAAAAGAAATAAAATACTATATTCTGGCATGGATATGGGGGGAAAAAGGATATTATATACTCAACACAATCATTTTGAAAAAATTATTGACACTATCAATTAAAATTGAACCAAAATGTACCCTATAACTAAGAATTTCACTTTTAAGTGTGAATATGGTTGGGCTTTGATAGCAAGAAATCCTTCAGATTAACTTTTTCAAAGTGATTTTTATAGTCTTGGCCTTGTATATGCTGACTTACCTAGTGACTAAAATATAGTTGTACACTTTATTATGTATCCAAAAACAAAGCCTATAATAAAATGTTAAAACAATCATGACTTAATCTTAACATGTTACAACATAAAACAGGAGAAATGTGTATTAAGTGTAGCCAAGACATGTGCAAATTGTTTATAAATGTACTATTATAATAGTCTAAAACTGGAAATAACACATACATCTATCAGTGATAGAATGGATAAATAAATTGTGGTATATTCATATAATAGGACATTGTATGGCTATGAAAACGAACAAAGTAATGTCATTCACAAATGCTACATGTATTAACATAGATAAATCTTATTAATGAATGAAGATAGATACATAAGAATATATAATTTATGCTGATTTCATTTTTGTAGAGCTCAAAACCAAGTAAAACTGATCTTTGGCATTAGAAATTAAGATATTAATTAACTTTGGGATGAAGAATGAAGGTAATTATGGGGAAAAATATGAAGGGGACTTCTTAGTTCCTAATGTTCTGTTTTTTTAACTTAAGTCTAATTATATGTCTTTTTTCACTTTGTGATAATCCCTGAGCTGCTCACTTATGAAACTGTACTTTTCTGTATAAATATCATACTTCAATAAAAATTTATTTAAAATGGTGTTATGGAGCTAGCCTTAACTGGTTTTCCAGTTTCAAAGCATTTGCACAGACATTTATTTTTACCTTATTCTTACAATATTCCATGCAACTATGCAAGTTGTATACATACTCCTAAAATTGAGACTTGGAGCTATCTTTAAACCTACTTATTATCAAATGTGCAGTACAAATTTTAAAAGGAAAAAAAAGAGTTCAAATTTTTATTTTCTTTTTATCATTTTTTATCATTTTTGTGTGTGCCTGTGTGTGAGAGAGAAAGAGACAGAGAAAGACAGGAAGAGAGTTCTTTTTCCAATTGTATGGTAATATGTTGTGAAATTATTTCCAGAGTCAGACTTTTCAAAGTCTTTGCTTCAGTTATCAGAGCCAAAGTTAGTTTTTGGACACAAATGGCTTAATTACAATAATCGTTGGAGAAACACAGAATTTAATGTTACTTGTAAACATTTTTTCAGAATGAAATTTTGTGACAAGATTACATTTGGTCACCAATAACTCACTTTAGAACAATAAATATGGAATGTATATATCTCAAGGAAACAAAAGATCTTAAAACAACTTAAGTTGAAAAATCAGAAATTATAAAACAAAACAAAACCAAATAAAAACACATAGAGAGTCGTAGAACTTGATTTCACTTAGTCCAAACCTTCCATTAGACAACTGAGGCAACAGATCTAGACAGTATAAATTAATAACCAATGTTGGCTTGTTAATTCCAATTAGGAATTCCAATGCTCCTGACATCTAGAGCACTATTCTTATCTATTCCTCACTGGTCCTCTCAACATGCACGTACTATAATGTACCTGTGGTGGGAACAAACATTTAGACGTCAATGCCAATGAACTTCTATTTTGCATAGTTCACATAAAATTTCAATCCCTGTGAAGAAAACAAAACAACAACAAAAACAGGCATATCCCTGTGGTACTCTGAACCCTATCCAAGATTATATTTCTCTGTATAACAATTCACCACATTGGGTATGGGCTGTCGAAAACTAAATGAATGAATGAATGAATTATTAATAAGGGACAACTCATTCTAAATTAAGATTCAAACGCACCTTGTCATAGTGCCTGGGACTAAATGTCTCTGACACACAGCTATAGTGAGGACATCTATCCAATTACCAAAACCAATAAAAGTAGGTTGTTTCTTCAAAAAAGAGAAACTAGGAATAATGTTCAATCTCTAACTTTTGTTTTAAAAAGATCAAATAGCTACAATTGCACTTACCAGAGATTACTGAATATTTTTTCAAATATAAATTACTATTTCTTTAGTTTTAAATATTTCTCTCTATGGCTTAGACAAAGTTTCAATCAGGTCATTATTACTGTCATGTCAGGTAGATGGTCCACACTTATCTAAGCCTTTAAAAATATTCTTTTAAAGTCCTCAATCCTTTCATTTAATAAATATTATTGGGTCACTATGATGTAGAAACCAGTATGTCACTTTTTTGAAGGACACAGCGGTCATTCTTCTAAAAGACTTTTTGGTCACTTTACAAGATGCACCACTCCTCTAGCTGGTGGTATACAAAATCTTATAATAAGACCAGTCATGGGACCCCAGAGTGGCTCAGATGGTTAATCATCTGTCTTTGATTTCAGTCATGATCCCCGGGGTCCTGGAATCAAGCCCCACATTGGGCTCCTTGTTCATCAGGGAGTCTGCTTCTCCCTCTGCCTGCTGCTCACCCTGCTTGTGCTCTCTCTTTAACTGACAAATAAATAAGTAAAATCTTAAAAAAAAAAAAAAAAGCAAAAACAAACAACAACAAAAAAACCCAAGACTAGTCAACAACTACCAGGGAGCTAAGATTCTTCCAAAAATTGTGATGGAATTTTCTAATACTTTGGCTTGTTCACCTTTTCATAGCACTTCTCCAGGTAGATAGCAGCAGTGTACAAAATATACCTGTCCTATCAGAAAACTTCAGATTTAATTTCAAACAACTTTCCTATCAAATGTGTACTGTGTCCAAGTAAATATCAGGTATTCACATTGGCAAGTTCATTTTTCCAATATGTTTTCATTCTGTTATTCAGTATCCATGGGCCTTATGAGAATTTTGTATTTATAATCCATGTTAAGTATTTATTGAAAGTGTTGCAGAGGCCATATTAGTTTTCATTCTGTTTTGAACCCTGCAGAAATGTTAAGAATGTGAAATTAGTTTCTTTAAAGTATTTGGAACATATTTCTTTTATAACAGCAGTAATTTCTGGCTCTTGAAAATGTTCTGTTGACATTTTCTGTATCTGAAATGGAATTGTTGAACTCAAAGTTCATTGAAAATATATTGCAGTTAAACACACTATAGGTAACATATTAAATCCACGGAATCCATTATACCCCAGGTGACCCAGTATTAACAGTACTGAAACAGAAACCAAGGCTGTTTCCAACTGTAGAGTAGAAAAACTTTCAATGGTATTTCTTTGGTTGAATACTTATCTTATAAATCAATAAAGGGCTTATTCCTAAATTTTCTTATAAATCAATAAAGGTACATATACTACCTTGGAAAAATCAGGATGTCCTGCTTGCATCCTTGATTTTTTTAACTACATCCTTTTACTGTGCCAAATTCTATGTCAAAATACAAATTTGCAAACAACAGATACCTGAAAATTGTTTCTTATATGGTCAGAAACTTTGTGATATAAAGATTATATTTACTATAATTTATCTTTGTGAGCATACCTAGATGCATCAGCTTCAAGATTCTGGTTTCCACAGAGGACAGCAAGTTTCCCAACATTGGGACTTATATACATTTTTCTAGCTTGACAGGTGTCCAAGTTTGAAAATGTGATCCATAACTTGTTTAACATTGACAACTGTCTAATGTTTGCTATCTGTCCTTTAAAAAAGGTTAAATGTTTAATGTCTATTTATGTTTCATAACAGATTTTAAACCACTGAAGAAAATGCCAAATAAAAAAGTATCTTTTATTGAAAACAGTTGTAGAAGACTCAAAATAAAATATTTCAAAAATTCATGGAAAGTTCTAGAAGACAGGCTAACAGTTGAAATAATGCAGAATTTATAGTTTTTTCATGTCAGAGTTTCAGGATAGATACATATTTTTACTTCCTACATTTGATTTGCATGAGGATAGTCCATAATCTTATTTCTCTTATCATTTTAATGCATGCACTATAAAGTTGTTACAAAGATACTGCATATATTTTTAATAAAATAATTATAAAATTAAAAAAAATGATCATGAGTAATATAACAGAAAGAATATGGACGGGGAATATAATATAGAGACCTAACAAATCAATACAACTTTTTAAGCCTCAGTTTCCTAATTTTATAAAATTAGGAATACTCATATCTGCTGTCTCCCCATAGGGTTAGGTTATTACTGTGAAGGCAAATGTGTCCATATAATAGGAAGGCGCTTGGCAAACTGGGATGTGCATTAAGCCGAAGACTTGACGGCATCTGGCATCTGTTCAATTACACGAGAAAGCCTTTAGCCCATAAAGAAATAAATAGCTAGTGTGACATCTTCCTTGGCAATGAAATTTCTCCCCTAGGACTCTCCCCTCTGGCTCAATTCCAGAAGACTGAGAAGAACTCTATGGGAAAATGCAGAACCAAATTTGACCTATTTCAAGGGTGGTGAGCGGCTGCATGGCACAGCAGGCTTTTCAAGGAAAGCCTGCACTGGTGTCCTGGGGAGAGCAGCACCATGGTCCAGGGAAGAACCAAGACTCCCACATGCTCCAACAAACAGGAATGGGGAAGAAATGTTCATGACCAGATTAACACAGGGTTATTGGGAAAAGTACACATCTCATTTCTCAGTCTGCTTTCTCTCATAAACTCTTGTGCCTATTGGTGCTAATATTTTCTCTCTTCAGCTTTTTCTTCCTTTTTCTTTCTTGTTTACTCCGAGTGCAGGACAGTTTAGTGAACTGCAGATGTTAGCCAAGAAAGTTACTTCATTTTGGACCTAGGCTTATGGTTTTTAAATTAATATTTACTTTGGCCCACATTTCACTTTTGTTTATATTTTTCCCTGACAATCTAAGTTAAACTTGAAAAGAATCATTTATAATGCAGCATCTGATGCTGGCCTCCAAGAATAACAGGAATGAATCCTGACATCAGTAATAATCAGATATGCCATGTTAAGTACTTTAGGGGAGCCTCTCAGAATTGATTCTAAGAGCCTCTTTATAAGATGTTCTGATATAGAAGAACAGTGAAAGCTGAAGAGTTTTTCTTCTTATCCCCTTCCCCCTTTTTTGTGTCAGTCTTTTTAAAATTTTTATTTTTATTAACATATAATGTATTATTTTTTCAGGGGTACAGGTCTGTGCATCATCAATCTTACCCAATTCATAGCACCCACCATAGCACACACCCTCCCCAATGTCTGTCACCCAGCCACCCTATCCTTCTCCCTACTCCTTTCCAGCAACCCTCAGTTTGTTTCCTGAGATTGAGTCTCTTAAGGTTTATCTCCAAGATGATCTCTATCATCTTGTTTCATTTTTCCCTTCCTTCTCTCCAAGAACCCCCCCACCCTGCCGCTCAAATTCTTCATGTCAGAGAGATCATGTGATAATTGTCTTTCTCTGATTGACTTATTTTGCTCAGCATAATACCTTCTAGTTCTATCCATGTCATTGTAAATGGCAAGATTTCATTTTTTGATGACTGCATAGTATACCTGTGTGTGTGTGTGTGTGTGTGTGTGTGACATCTTCTTTATCCATTCCTCTGTTGATGGACATCTAGGTTCTTTCCATAGTTTGGCTATTGTGGACATTGCTGCTATAAACATTTGGGTGCACGTGCCCCTTCAGACCACTACATTTGTATCTTTAGGGTAAATACTCAGTAGTGCGATTGCTGGGTCATAGGGTAGCTCTATTTTCAACTTGTTGCAGAAATCTCCATACTGTTTTCCAGAGTGGTTGCGCCAGCTTGCATTTCCATCAACAATGCAGGAAGGTTCCCTTTTCTCTGCATCCTTGCCAACATCTGTCATTTTCTGACTTGTTAATTTTAGCCATTCTGACTGGTGTGAGGTGGTATCTCACTGTGGTTGTGATTTGTAGTTCCCTTATGCCAAGTGATGTTGAACACTTTTTCATTCTGTTGGCCATTTGGATGTCTTTGCAGAGACGTCTGTTCATGTCTTCTGCCCTTTTCTTGATTGGATTATTTGTTCTTTGGGTGTTGAGTTTGATAAGCTCTTTATAGATTGTGGATACTAGCCTTTATCTGATATGTCATTTGCAAATATCTTCTCCCATTCTGTTGGTTGTCTTTGGTTTTGTTGACTGTTTCCTTTGCTGTGCAAAAGCTTTTGATCTTGATGGAGTCCCAATAGTTCATTTTTGCCCTTGCTTTCCTTGCCTTTGGCAATGTTTCTCGGAAGAAGTTGCTGTGGCTGATGTCAAAGAGGTTGCTGCCTGTGTTCTCTTCAAGGATGTTGATGGATTCCTGTCTCACATTGAGGTCTTTCTTCCATTTTGAGTCTATTTTTGTGTGTGGTGTAAGGAAATGGTCCAGTCCATTCTTCTGCATGTGATTGTCTAATTTTCCCATGTGTTAGTCTTTTTGATAAATGGACCTATAAGGGAAACTTTATAAGAAATTTGTGAAGAGGGTTGGAATCTCCAAGAATTTACCTATAGAGCTTGATGCCTGAGATCATTAATAAAAAATATGAATTTATTATTCAGGAATATTCAGGAGAATGTGACAGATTCCTGAGTGTTTCAGAACAATTGTCTTTTGCCGGGTACCCACTGTAGAGTATTGACTTTAGAAGTAAAAGAGCACTTTGTGATGATTCTTCATGATAAATATTCTAATTTTCAAAGCACTCTCAACCCTGTCTATCAAACAAATGTGTAAAAAAGAGATAATCAAATCAATAGGACTGTAACATTAATTTAATGGATTGCATTTTGCTTTAACTTTCTATAAAAGAGAAAAAAGTAGTTTTCTTGCTACAACAAGGGCCTATTTCACCTCTATTTGTTCAGAGAAACAGTTCACTTGACCCCAGAGGTACAAAATCCACACATCAAATATTCTGACTGCTCAGTTAAGCCTTTGGATTGTAACCCAAAGGTGGTTCTAGGCACACTTATATCCACTTCTCAGCTCCTTTCTGACCACAGCTTCCTTTGGTTATGTTAACTTCTCTCCCAATTTTCAATGACTGCTTATCATCCAATCAGCTGACATCTTCGGATTCACCTTCAGAGTCAGCATCTCCTACCTGGATGCATGAGAATCTCCACAGCATTTCACCAACTCCTCCACTGAGTCCCCCATCATTCCCATGGGTCGTTTTTTCTTTATCTCTCCATATAAATTTGTAAGAGAAAACACAACCCTGGACACATACACAGAAATTTATCAGAAGAAATCTGAATGAAATCTGTAGTTAATTTAAGAGTATTGCACCAATATTAATGACAGTTTTGTCTAAGGATACCAAGGTTCTGTAAAATGGAACCTTAGGAGAAGCTGAGGCAAGAGCCCATAAGAATACTTTGGACTATCTCTGTAACTCTTGCAAGTGTAATATTACTTAAATTAGAAGTTTTTAGAAATGTACAAGATGTTGCCATTTAACAAATATCTACCATCTATTTTTCCAAATTCTGTAGACATTTTTTTCTATTAATTCACTTAATTGTTCACTATTTCTATGTTAATCTTTGCTCAGGAGATTTATTCTTTCTTCATACATTACGTTGCTCAAAGTCCATACTAATCCTTAAGCATATGTCCCTTTAAATATCCTGCTTACATTTTTTCCCCAGAGGGTTTACAGCCCCCAACATATAATATAGGAGTTATAATATCAGGAATGAAAATTAGTTTTTACTTTCTTTACCCTCCTACCTATCCTCCCTTGCAAGGAAAACTTTAAGCTCATTCTACTTAAAGACCCTATTCTCATATTCTGAGAATTTACATTTCATTACCTCCTCCTTTTCTAATTAATTTTCCAAAGGCAAGTTCTTTTATTAATCTGGAACTTTATACAGAATTACATATTTCTTAGAACCACTTCCTGAATCTCACAAACAAGTTTAATAATTATGCATCTCCTAATCTAGATCTGCACTTTCTAAAGGGTAGGCATCAGCAGCATTCAGCACTTGAAATATGCCTGGTCCAGCAGCAAGGTGCCATACATGTAAAATATACATCAGCTTTCAAACACTTACTCTAAAATATAATATAAAATATCTTATTAAAATTTTATATTGATTACATTTTGAAATGATAACAGTGACCTATTAAATTAAAGTATGTTACTAAATTTAACTCACCCATTTCTTTTCACATTTTTAATGTGGCTTCTAGAATGTTTAAAAGGAGAAATACTGCTTACATTATATTTTTGTGGGACCATATTTCTCCCAGTAATGTCTGGGATTAATCAACTTCATCTCCATCCTTACTGATCTTGGTATGGTTGCTCTACAATCTCTTGATCCTATTCTACTTATTTTCTTCTTCTCCTTCATCAGCCTCTGACTCTCTTAGCTCAACATCCCCCAGTTGGGATCAAATGCCTTGAAGTTTCTGTGCTGCTATTTATACATCTGCTTCCTTAGAGAGGACATACTTCCTAAGCTGTTTTGTTTTATTTTGCTTTTATCCTCAACTATTCATAGGTAAAGATGCTCAAATCTTTGCTGGAATGTCGCCTTATATCTCATAGCTTAACCTCATCTCTGGGGAAATGCCTTGGCCATCTCCATTAGTGAATTCTGTATGGAACCCCAAACTTCAACTACCTAATATTGAATGTGTTAACTTTCCTGACAGGTACTGACTGAAGTCACCACTTGCTGTTATCAGGGTCATTTCCTATGGCATGTCTTCCAAATTACTTTTCCTGCCTTCCATCAGAATCCAGTCTTGAACCTGTACCCCTGGGGCAAATAATACATTCTATGTTAATAAAAAATAAATTAATTAATTAATACAAAACAAAACAACAAAAGAATCCAGTTTTGAGTTCACAGCACCCACCAGAGCCGATATCCTATTCCATGGAAAGGAGAGTAGTCACTAGATGCTTTTTAAATGGACTGAATTGATCCAAATGGTTAGAGATTTTTCTTGGTGTAGGTGGTAGGGTAGAGATGTTTTTTTTTTTTTTTTTAAGGAAAAAGATTTTCCTTTTCTTCTTGTCCTGACCAGATGAGGATATTATTAACCTTATCTTCTTAAAGGTTTATGTACCCAGATTCTTTCTAATCTAATTCTTTAAAACTATCAAAAAGTGAATTTACATACTCACTATTTTGACTGGACTATATCTGTCTTCACAGATGTCTAGTATTTATTTTGTGTTCTAGATGTGCTATGCATAAAATTTAAGGTTCTATCATATATTTTACATGTATGCTATTTAATTTTCATTGTATTATTTATCACTTCATCCTTATCCTCGCTATAGCTATAGCCTGTTTCTTTTCTTTTTTTTTTTCTTTTTTTGAGGAGTTCAAGTTAACTATTTTATTTTTTTAACTTTATTATGTTTGGTTAGCCAATGTATAATACATCTTTAGTTTTTGATGTAGTATTCAACGATTCATTAGTTGTGTATAACACCCAGGGCTCATCACAACATATGCCCTCCTTAATGATATTAGTCCTTCTTTCCTTCTCTTTGCTTCCTCTCACTTTTAGCTACCTTACTGATACCAAGAATTGTGCAGGGGATGAGATTTTACTCTTTTCATTACTGTTTCATAGACAGTGGCAGAAAATTCCAGACTGCTATGTCAGAGACAAAGGACTTCTTTTTTTTTTTTTTAATATAATTTTTTATTTTTTATAAACATATATTTTTATCCCCAGGGGTACAGGTCTGTGAATCACCAGGTTTACACACTTCACATCACTCACCAAAACACATACCCTCCCCAATGTCCATAATACCACCCCCTTCTCCCAAACCCCCTCCCCCCAGCAACCCTCAGTTTGTTTTGTGAGATTAAGAGTCACTTATGGTTTGTCTCCCTCCCAATCCCATCTTGTTTCATTTATTCTTCTCGTACCCTCTTAAGCCCCCATGTTGCATCACCACTTCCTCATATCAGGGAGATCATATGATAGTTGTCTTTCTCTGCTTGACTTATTTCGCTAAGCATGATATGCTCTAGTTCCATCCATGTTGTCGCAAATGGCAAGATTTCATTTCTTTTGATGGCTGCATAGTATTCCATTGTGTATATATACTACATCTTCTTGATCCATTCATCTGTTGATGGACATCTAGGTTCTTTCCATAGTTTGGCTATTGTGGACATTGCTGCTAGAAACATTCGGGTGCACGTGCCCCTTTGGATCACTACGTTTGTATCTTTAGGGTAAATACCCAATAGTGCAATTGCTGGGTCATAGGGCAGTTCTATTTTCAACATTTTGAGGAACCTCCATGCTGTTTTCCAGAGAGGTTGCACCAGCTTGCATTCCCACCAACAGTGTAGGAGGGTTCCCCTTTCTCCACATCCTCGCCAGCATCTGTCATTTCCTGACTTGTTGATTTTAGCCATTCTGACTGGTGTGAGGTGATATCGCATTGTGGTTTTGATTTGTATTTCCCTGATGCCAAGTGATATGGAGCATTTTTTCATGTGTCTGTTGGCCATCTGGATGTCTTCTTTGCAGAAATGTCTGTTCATGTCCTCTGCCCATTTCTTGATTGGATTATTTGTTCTTTGGGTGTTGAGTTTGCTAAGTTCTTTATAGATTCTGGACACTAGTCCTTTATCTGATATGTTGTTTGCAAATATCTTCTCCCATTCTGTCAGTTGTCTTTTGATTTTGTTAACTGTTTCCTTTGCTGTGCAAAAGCTTTTGATCTTGATGAAATCCCAATAGTTCATTTTTGCCCTTGCTTCCCTTGCCTTTGGCATTGTTCCTAGGAAGATGTTGCTGCGGCAGAGGTCGAAGAGGTTGATGCCTGTGTTCTCCTCAAGGATTTTGATGGATTCCTTTCGCACATTGAGGTCCTTCATCCATTTTGAGTCTATTTTTGTGTGTGGTGTAAGGAAATGGTCCAATTTCATTTTTCTGCATGTGGCTGTCCAATTTTCCCAGCACCATTTATTGAAGAGGCTGTCTTTTTTCCATTGGACATTCTTTCCTGCTTTGTCGAAGATTCGTTGACCATAGAGTTGAGAGTCTATTTCTGGGCTCTCTATTCTGTTCCATTGATCTATGGGTCTGTTTTTGTGCCAGTACCATGCTGTCTTGATGATGACAGCTTTGTAATAGAGCTTGAAGTCCGGGATTGTGATGCCACCAACGTTGGCTTTCTTTTTCAATATCCCTTTAGCTATTCGAGGTCTTTTCTGGTTCCATATAAATTTTAGAATTATTTGTTCCATTTCTTTGAAAAAGATGGATGGTACTTTGATAGGAATTGCATTAAATGTGTATATTGCTTTAGGTAACATAGACATTTTCACAATATTTATTCTTCCAATCCAGGAGCATGGAACATTTTTCCATTTCTTTGTGTCTTCCTCAATTTCTTTCATGAGTACTTTATAGTTTTCTGAGTATAGATTCTGTGTCTATTTGGTTAGGTTTATTCCTAGGTATCTTATGGTTTTGGGTGCAATTGTAAATGGGATTGACTCCTTAATTTCCCTTTCTTCTGTCTTGCTGTTGGTGTAGAGAAATGCAACTGATTTCTGTGCATTGATTTTATATCCTGACACTTTACTGAATTCCTGTATAAGTTCTAGCAGTTTTGGAGTGGAGTCATTTGGGTTTTCCACATATAGTATCATATCATCTGCGAAGAGTGATAATTTGACTTCTTCTTTGCCGATTTGGATGCCTTTAATTTCCTTTTGTTGTCTGATTGCTGAGGCTAGGACCTCTAGTACTATGTTGAATAGCAGTGGTGATAATGGACATCCCTGCCGTGTTCCTGACCTTAGCGGAAAAGCTTTCAGTTTTTCTCCATTGAGAATGATATTTGCGGTGGGTTTTTCATAGATGGCTTTGATTATATTGAGGTATGTGCCCTCTATCCCTACACTTTGAAGAGTTTTGATCAGGAAGGGATGCTGTACTTTGTCAAATGCTTTTTCAGCATCTATTGAGAGTATCATATGGTTCTTGTTCTTACTTTTATTGATGTGTTGTATCACATTGACTGATTTGCGGATGTTGAACCAACCTTGCAGCCCTGGAATAAATCCCACTTGGTCGTGGTGAATAATCTTTTTAATGTACTGTTGAATCCTATTCGCTAGTATTTTGTTGAGTATTTTTGCATCTGTGTTCATCAAGGATATTGGTCTATAGCTCTCTTTTTTGGTGGGATCCTTGCCTGGTTTTGGGATCAAGGTGATGCTGGCCTCATAAAATGAGTTTGGAAGTTTTCCTTCCATTTCTATTTTTTGGAACAGTTTCAGGAGAATAGGAATTAGATCTTCTTTAAATGTTTGGTAGAATTCCCCCGGGAATCTGTCTGGACCTGGGCTTTTGTTTGTTTGGAGATTTTTAATGACTGTTTCAATCTCCTTACTGGTTATGGGTCTGTTCAGGCTTTCTATTTCTTCCTGGTTCAATTGTGGTAGTTTATATGTTTCTAGGAATGCATCCATTTCTTCCAGATTGTCAAATTTATTGCCGTAGAGTTGCTCATAGTATGTTCTTATAATAGTTTGTATTTCTTTGGTGTTAGTTGTGATCTCTCCTCTTTCATTCATGATTTTATTTATTTGGGTCCTTTCTCTTTTCTTTTTGATAAGTCGGGCCAGGGGTTTATCAATTTTATTAATTCTTTCAAAGAACCAGCTCCTACTTTCATTGATTTGTTCTATTGTTTTTTTGGTTTCTATTTCATTGATTTCTGCTCTGATCTTTATAATTTCTCTTCTCCTGCTAGGCTTAGGGTTTCTATCCTGTTCTTTTTCCAGCTCCTTTAGGTGTAGGGTTAGATTGTGTACCTGAGACCTTTCTTATTTCTTGAGAAAGGCTTGTACTGCTATATATTTTCCTCTCAGGACTGCCTTTGTTGTGTCCCACAGATTTTGAACCGTTGTATTTTCATTATCATTTGTTTCCATGATTTTTTTCAATTCTTCTTTAATTTCCCGGTTGACCCATTCATTCTTTAGAAGGATGCTGTTTAGTCTCCATGTATTTTGGTTCTTTTCAAACTTCCTTTTGTGGTTGAGTTCTAGCTTTAGAGCATTGTGGTCTGAAAATATGCAGGGAATGATCCCAATCTTTTGATACCGGTTGAGTCCTGATTTAGGACCGAGGATGTGATCTATTCTGGAGAATGTTCCATGTGCACTAGAGAAGAATGTGTATTCTGTTGCTTTGGGATGAAATGTTCTGAATATATCTGTGATGTCCATCTGGTCCAGTGTGTCGTTTAAGGCCTTTATTTCCTTGCTGATCTTTTGCTTGGATGATCTGTCCATTTCAGTGAGGGGAGTGTTAAAGTCCCCTCCTATTATTGTATTATTGTTGATGTGTTTCTTTGATTTTGTTATTAATTGGTTTATATAGTTGGCTGCTCCCACGTTGGGGGCATAGATATTTAAAATTGTTAAATCTTCTTGTTGGACAGACCCTTTGAGTATGATATAGTGTCCTTCCTCATCTCTTATTATAGTTTTTGGCTTAAAATCTAATTGATCTGATATAAGGATTGCCACTCCTGCTTTCTTCTGATGTCCATTAGCATGGTAAATTCTTTTCCACCCCCTCACTTTAAATCTGGAGGTGTCTTCGGGCTTAAAATGTGTTTCTTGGAGGCAACATATAGATGGGTTTTGTTTTTTTATCCATTCTGATACCCTGTGTCTTTTGACAGGGGCATTTAGCAATTAACATTCAGGGTAACTATTGAGAGATATGAATTTAGGGCCATTGTATTGCCTGTAAGGTGGCTGTTACTGTATATGGTCTCTGTTCCTTTCTGATCTACCACTTGTAGGCTCTCTCTTTGCTTAGAGGACCCCTTTCAAGATTTCCTGTAGAGCTGGTTTGGTGTTTGCAAATTCTTTCAGTTGTTGTTTGTCCTGGAAGCTTTTAATCTCTCCTTCTATTTTCAATGATAGCCTAGCTGGATATAGTATTCTGGGCTGCATGTTTTTCTCATTTAGTGCTCTGAAAATATCATGCCAGCTCTTTCTGGCCTGCCAGGTCTCTGTGGATAAGTCAGCTGCCAATCTAATATTTTTACCATTGTATGTTACAGACTTCTTTTCCCGGGCTGCTTTCAGGATTTTCTCTTTGTCACTGAGACTTGTAAATTTTACTATTAGGTGACGGGGTGTGGGCCTATTCTTATTGATTTTGAGGGGCGTTCTCTGAACCTCCTGAATTTTGATGCTCATTCCCTTTGCCATATTGGGGAAATTCTCCCCAATAATTCTCTCTAGTATACCTTCTGCTCCCCTCTCTGTTTCTTCTTCTTCTGGAATTCCAATTATTCTAATGTTGTTTCATCTTATGGTGTCACTTATCTCTCGAATTCTCCCCTCGTGGTCCAGTAGCTGTTTGTCCCTCTTTTGCTCAGCTTCTTTATTCTCTGTCATTTGGTCTTCTATATCACTAATTCTTTCTTCTGCCTCATTTATCCTAGCAGTGAGAGCCTCCATTTTTGATTGCACCTCATTAATAGCTTTTTTGATTTCAACTTGGTTAGATTTTAGTTCTTTTATTTCTCCAGAAAGGGCTTTTATATCTCTCGAGAGGGTTTCTCTAATATCTTCCATGCCTTTTTTCGAGCCCGGCTAGAACCTTGAGAATTGTCATTCTGAACTCTAGATCTGACATATTACCAATGTCTGTATTGATTAGGTCCCTAGCCTTTGGTACTGCCTCTTGTTCTTTTTTTTGTATTGAATTTTTCCGTTTTGTCATTTTGTCCAGATAAGAGTATATGAAGGGGCAAGTAAAATACTAAAAGGGTGGCAACAACCCCAGGAAAATATGCTTTAACCAAATTAGAAGAGATCCAAAATCGTGAGGGGGGAGAAAAGGGATAAAAAGAGGTTCAAAAAGGAAGAAATAATAAAAAAAAAAAAAGAAAAAAGAGAAAAAAAAAGAAAATAATTTTTTAAAAAAAGAAAACACCTAAGAAAAATATAAAAAAGAAAAAATATATGTATTAAACTAGTAAAAAATCGTTAAAAAAGAAAAAGGTAACAGTTAAAAAAAAAAAAATTTTACCCAAAGGCAAAAAAAAAAAAAAAAAAAAATGAAAAAGAAAAAAATTAAATTAACCGCAAGACTAAAAAAAATCACAGGGAAAAAGCCATGAGTTCTGTGCTTTGCTTTCTCCTCCTCTAGAATTTTGCTGCTCTCCTTGGTATTGAAACCGTACTCTTTGGTAGGTGAACTTGGTCTCGGCTGGATTTCTTGTTGATCTTCTGGGGGAGGGGCCTGTTGTAGTGATTCTCAAGTGTCTTTGCCCCAGGCGGGATTGCACCGCTTTTACCCGGGGCTGGGGTGAGTAATCCCCTTGGGTTTGCTTTCAGGAGCTTTTGTTCCCTGAGCGCTTTCCGTAGAGTTCCGGAGGACGGGAATACAAATGGCGGCCTCCTGGTCTCCGTCCCGGAGGAGCCGAGAGCCCAGGGCCGCACTCCTCAGTGCGCGCTCAGAGAACCGCGCTCAGTTACTCCCATCTGCCTGACCTCCGGCCGCGCTCCGAGCTCACCGAGCCTGCGACCGGTTCAAGGTCACCCCGAGCTGCGAGCTTACTGTCGGCTCTGTCTCTGTAGCCGGCTTTCCCGTTCCAATACCCGCAAGCTCTGCGACACTCAGACACCCCCGATCCTTCTGTGACCCTGCGGGACCTGAGGCCACGCTGACCCCGTGTGGGCTTTGCCCCGGGTAGCCTCTGGAGCGATGTCCCTCAGCGGAACAGACTTTTAAAAGTCCCGATTATGTTCGCCGTTGCTCTGCCGCTTGCCGGGAGCCGGCCCCTCCCCCCAGGGTCTATCTTCCCGTCGCTTTGGATTCACTTCTCCGCCGGTCCTACCTTTCAGAAAGTGGTTGTTTTTCTGTTTCCAGAATTGCTGTTCTTCTTCTCTTCGATCTGCCGATGGATTTTCAGGTGTTTGCAATCTTTAGATATGCTATCTAGCTGATCTCTGGCTAGCTGAAGTAGTCTCGGCCTGCTACTTCTCCGCCATCTTGACTCCTCCCCGACAAAGGACTTCTTTACAAAAGCTTCATTTCCATTTGTGTTGGTTCCCCATGTCTTTCAAGTTCCATAGGGAAGGACAAAGCTGGTGGCCCTGGATGATGCATGTATACCCAGTGATTTGCATTACAGAAAAAGAAGCCTGAATTTGGAGGATTACTGTTGTTGTTGTTTTTTAGTTCCACTAAGAAATAATTCACCTACATTAATGTATAAGTTTAAGTCATACAGCACCGTGGTTTGATTCACATACACATTTGACCCTAAATGCATTAAAGGTGCCAATTCACCACAGTCAAAATCCACATAACTACTCATAGCCTTCTTTTTTTTTAATTTATTTTTTATTTATTTTCAGCACAACAGTATTTATTATTTTTGCACCACACCCAGTGCTCCATGCAATCCGTGCCCTCTCTAATACCCACCTCCTGGTACCCCAACCTCCCACCCCCCTGCCACTTCAAACTCCTCAGATTGTTTTTCAGAGTCCATAGTCTCTCATGGTTCACCTCCCCTTCCAATTTCCCTCAACTCCCTTCTCCTCTCTAACTCCCTCATGTCCTCCATGCTATTTGTTATGCTCCACAAATAAGTGAAACCATATGTAATTGACTCTCTCTGCTTGATTTACTTCACTCAGCATAATCTCTTCTCATAGCCTACTTTTGACCAGAAGCCTTAATGATAACATAAATTAACACATATTTTGTTTGTTATACATATTATACACTATATTCGTACAATAGAGTAAATTAAAGAAAAATAAATGTTATAAAGAAAATCACACAAAAAAAGAGAAAATACATTTATTGTACTAAATTGTAAAGATTCAGATATAAGTAGACCTTTGCAGTTCAAACCCATATTGTTCAAGGGTCAACTGTGCTGTGAAATGATTCTAATAGGTTCAGTTAAC
The DNA here is from genome assembly GCF_964662115.1 of Mustela nivalis. Lineage (NCBI taxonomy): Eukaryota > Metazoa > Chordata > Mammalia > Carnivora > Mustelidae > Mustela > Mustela nivalis. The sequence goes on from NC_139023.1 coordinate 100,857,557, forward strand.
ATCCATTCATCTTCTTGTATAGATACAATGAAAAGCAAAATCTGATCTCTTTTTTTGTGGTTTTGTTTGTTTTAGGTTCTACACATAAGACAAATTGTGTAGTACTTGTTCTTTGACTTATTTCCCTGGAAGAAATGGCTTCAAGGTCTATCCATGTTGTCACAAATGGCAAGATTTCATTCCTTTTTATAGCTCAGTAATATTCCATTGTGTGTGTATATATATCACATCTTTATCCATTCATCTATCAATAGACTCTTAGGTTGTTTCCATGTCTTGGCTATTGTAAATAATGTTACTATAAACATGAGAGTTCATATGTCTTTTCAAATTAATGTTTTTGTTTTCTTCAGATAAATATCTAGAATTGAGATTCCTGGATCACATCCTTAACCTATTTTTTAACTTTTTGAGGAACTTTCATACCGTCTTCCATAGTTGCTGTTCCAGTTTACATTCCCAACAGTGACACCAGGGTTCCCTTTTCTCCACATCCTCACCAAAACTTGTTATTTCTTGTCTTTTTGATAACAGACATTCTGACAGGTGTGAAATAATATTGATTTTGGTTTTGGTTTTCATTTCCCTGATGGTTAGTGATATTGAATATCTTCTCATGTATCTATTGGGTATCTGTATGTCTTTGAAAATAAGTCTGTTCAGGTGATCTGCTTGTTTTTAATGAGATTTTGTTTTGTTTTGCTTTTCTTTTTTTTTTAATTAAAGATTTTTTTAAATTTGTTTTCAGCATAACAGTATTCATTATTTTTGCACCACACCCCATGCTCCATGCAATCCGTGCCCTCTCTAATACCCACCACCTGGTTCCCCCAACCGCCTACCCCCCACCGCTTCAAACGCCTCTGGTTGTTTTTCAGAGTCCATGGTCTCTCATGGTTCACCTCCCCTTCCAATTTCCCCCAACTCCCTTCTCCTCTCTAACTCCCCATGTCCTCCATGCTATTTGTTATGTTCCACAAATAAGTGAAACCATATGATAATTGACTCTCTCTGCTTGACTTGACTTATTTCACTCAGCATAATCTAATGAGATTATTTTTATATTGATTTGTGTGAATTCTGTATATATTTTGGATGTTAACTTTATTAGATATATTATTTGCAAATATCTTCTCCCATTCAATAGGTTGCCTTTTTGTTTTGTTGATGGTTTCCTTTGCTGTGCAAAAGCTCTTTAAGTGAAGGACTCCCAATTGCTTGTTTTTGCTTTTGTTGCTATTGCCCTAGGAGGCAGAGCTATAAATAAATAAATAAATAAATATCTCTGTAACAAACCAAAGAACATACTGGCTATGTTTTCTTCTAGGAGGTTTATGGTTTCAGGCCTTACATTTAAGTTTTAAGCCAGTTTGAATTGATTTTTCTATATGTTACAGGAGAGTGATTCAGTTTCATTCTTTTGCATATTGTAGCCCTGTTTTCCCAGCACCATTTATTTATTTATTTATTTATTTTTTATTTTTTATAAACATATATTTTTATCCCCAGGGGTACAGGTCTGTGAATCACCAGGTTTACACACTTCACAGCACTCACCAAAGCACATACCCTCCCCAATGTCCATAATTCTACCCCCTTCTCCCAAACCCCCTCCCTTCAGCAACCCTCAGTTTGTTTTGTGAGATTAAGAGTCACTTATGGTTTGTCTACCTCCCAATTCCATCTTGTTTCATTTATTCTTCTCCTACCCACATAAGCCCCCATGTTGCATCACCACTTCCTCATATCATAACACCCAAAGAACAAATAATCCAATCAAGAAATGGGCAGAAGACATGAACAGACATTTCTGCAAAGAAGACATCCAGATGGCCAACAGACACATGAAAAAGTGCTCCATATCACTCGGCATCAGGGAAATATAAATCAAAACCACAATGAGATATCACCTCACACCAGTCAGAATGGCTAAAATCAACAAGTCAGGAAATGACAGATGCTGGCGAGGATGCGGAGAAAGGGGAACCCTCCTACACTGTTGGTGGGAATGCAAGCTGGTGCAGCCACTCTGGAAAACAGCATGGAGGTTTCTCAAAATGTTAAAAATAGAACTGCCCTATGACCCAGCAATTGCACTATTGGGTATTTACCCTAAAGATACAAACGTAGTGATCCAAAGGGGCACGTGCACCCAAATGTTTATAGCAGCAATGTCCACAATAGCCAAACTATGGAAAGAACCTAGATGTCCATCCACAGATGAATGGATGAAGAAGATGTGGTATATATACACAATGGAATACTATGCAGCCATCAAAAGAAATGAAATCTTGCCATTTGCGACAACATGGTTGGAACTAGAGCGTATCATGCTTAGCGAAATAAGTCAAGCAGAGAAAGACAACTATCATATGATCTCCCAGCACCATTTATTAAAAACTTTTTCCCTGACTGAATCATCTTGCCTCCTTTGTTGCAGATTAGTTAGCCATGTAAGCATGGGTTTGTTTCTGGGCTCTCTATTCTGTTATTGATCTATCTGTTTTTGTGCCAGTACCATACTGTTTTGATTACTAGAGCTTTGAAGTATAGTTTGAAATCTTGACACATGATGCCTCCAGCTTTGTTCTTTTTCAAAATTGCTTTGATTTTGGGGGGTCTGTCATGGTTCCATAGAAATTTTAGAATTCTTTTTTTAATATGTGAAAAATTCCATTGGTGTTTTAATATGGATTGTACTGAATCTACAGATTGCTTTGGGTGGTTATGGACATTTTAACAATATTAATTCTTCCAGTCCATGAGCACAGTATATCTTTCCATTGTGTCATATTCAATTCCTTTCATCAATGTCTTATAATTTTCAGAGTACATGTCTTTCATCTCCTTTGTTAAATTTATTCCTAGATATTTTACTATTGCTGTTACAATTGTAAATGGGATCATTTTCTTAATTTTTCTTTCTGGTAGTTTGCTGTTAGTGTATCAAAATACAAGATATTTCTGTATATTAATTTTGTATCCTGTTCTCTTACTGAATTTATGTATTAGAGCTAGTAGTTTTTTGGTGAGAGCTTTAGAGCTTTTTATATATAGTATCATGTCTTTTTTTCAGTTTATCATAGAATCACTTTTGTCTTTACTAAGTCACTTGAGTGACCCATACATGACTGATTTGGGAGAAAAGATCAGTTCTTATGACTCCTCACCTTCTCTAAAGGTGAATAGACTCTTACCAAAGAACAGAGAAAGAAGCTGAATCATGAAATTATATGGTGAACATTGTTACTGGAAGAAATCATCCTGAAGCTTAAAGGAAATAATTTACAGAACATAAACATACATACTTCTTTATGGAAAGAAAGAATAAACACTAGAACTCTACCCTAAGAACTTACATAGGTTAACAACAACAACAAAAAAAGTATGTCAATAGTGAGTTCACAAATGATTACTCTGTAATGGAATATGAAAAGAAATTCAGGTATGTTTAGAACCTTTCATTTACAAGGTCATTTTGATGGAAGAACTCTAACTTCCATCTTAGGGAGAACACTGGGCAAGGTAAGCTGCTTGTCTGACCCAGTGTGGAGTTTCTTATGATTTTTATACTCCTCCAAGGCACCTAATAGATGGCTATTGAATTGAAACCTCACCAGTCACTCACCCTTAATGGCATCAAGCTTAACTCTGGGAGCTGGCATTTCAGAATCCCAATTTAGGGAAGCAGGGGAATATGTAGAGAAGAACAGCATTCTATTTCTTATCACTTTCTTTGCTACTCACTCCCTTCAAAGTCTTGCTTCAGGACTAAGAAATTGGTTTCCACTTGATCAGGAAACCAAGAGAAATTAGTTGCATTTCTGAGATATTTCTGTCTTTAGTCTGATGTTTAGAAGTAAAGGGCAGTGGGAATGGGGATGATGAGGCATGGCCAGGATCTTTCTTTGCAAATTTAAGAGTACACTGAGTAAGTACCCAACAAAGAACAAGAGGCCTTCTCCCTAGTGGAGCACTGAGACTGAAATTCCTAGTGACTAGAGTGAACTCAGGGGAGTTGAGCTTGTGGATGGATTGGATACAATGGACATGGGTGCGTGAAACACTTTTTTATGGGACTGTAGAACACAAAGGGTAATGTCTCTTTCTTCCTCTTTTACTAACTCTTTCCTCCCTTAGGAAACCTCAGTAGTAGAAGTCACCTCCCCACCCTGCTTTATTTATTTATTTATTTGAGAGAGTGATCAGGGGGAGAGGCTAAGGGAGAGGGACAAGCAGAATCCCTGCTAAATGAGGAGAATGACCCGGGGCTCAATCCCAGGACCCTGAGATAATGACCTGAGTTGAAATCAAGAATCAGATGCAAATAGCTCTTTCTATTTACCAATTATATATGTTGCACTTTTCTGTTTGTTGAACAGCAAGTTGGTTTTCTTCCTCTGTGTTTTTCTCTTTCTGCCTATAGGACAATTTCCATCTCTCTGTTTTTCAGGGTCAAGAGTTCAAAAACAGTACTATAGTAATTACACCCACTTCAAGGGGTAACGGTAATAATGAGGAATGTGGTAGAAGTAAGGGCCTACTTACCCAGAGGGAGCCATTTTGTGTTTATGCAGTGAACTTAGATTGACCCTGCCCTTCCCAGAGGAACTTACTTGCAAAGACCAGATACAAGGGCAGGTCAGGCCAGGTGGAGACATCCAGTCAGTGGGGCATGCATATATCTACTAGGGTAAATTGAAATTCAATTGGCCACTCGTGTGTACAGTTTTCTCTGTATGTTGCTGACCTAGCATGACTGTGTAGTTTTCTCTGTGTATTGCAATCTCATTGGTCACCTGTGTATAGCCAGGCTCAACCACCTCTATAAAAGTTAGTCTGTGAGGCTGGGAGGGGTTGCCTCTTTGTAAGAGATGGCCCTCACTGGTCAGTTTGATTCTCGATGCTTGGTGTAAAATAAAGCTTTGTTTGACCTTCACTTTGTATCAGTTTTGCTCCTTTGATTATGGACCCTAAAGTAGAGTTGATTCTTTCATCTAGTTCTTCAATAATGACAGCAATGTCTGCTGACAAGAGTCAAGTTGGTTAGTGGCCATGCAGCTCTAAGCTCCAGTGTGGTTCTGAATTGCTTTCTGTGGTACTTCAAGGTCAAAGATCATGCCATTCCATGTACACCGCGGTTGGTGTCAGGTTTACCTTCACAAGCAAGCATCTCCTCCATCCCCTTCACTCATGTCTGCTTGCTGGGGAAACCAGATTAATTTTGGTTTATATAAGATATGAAGCCAGATCACTGTGAGTATTTTCTCCTTCCATGACAAATAACTAAAAGCCAGTACTGAAATATATAAACTTCAATCTTCAAAATAGTTTTTTATATTCATTAAGCAACTGGTTGACTGGGCACCTATTTTGTTCAAAATCTGATCCAGGTCCTAGTAAAATAAGAAAATGAGTAAGATAAAGTGTATACTTTTTTTTTTTTTTTTAAAGATTTTATTTATTTATCAGAGAGAGAGAAGGGGAGAGAGCGAGCACAGGCAGACAGAATGGCAGGCAGAGGCAGAGGGAGAAGCAGGCTCCCCGCTGAGCAAGGAGCCCGATGTGGGACTCGATCCCAGGACGCTGGGATCATGACCTGAGCCGAAGGCAGCTGCTTAACCAACTGAGCCACCCAGGCATCCCATAAAGTGTATACTTTCAGTAGGATTTTACAATCTTCTGGGCTCATTTAGGAGCCTCAATATATAGTTTTGCTATAAAATTTGTTATTTCCACCTTTGTGACAATGTCCTCCTGCCTATTCCATCTCAAAATTATTCCACAGCTCTTCTTTTAAACTGGCTAATGGAGGAAATGGAACCAACCTTTATAGAGTGCTAAATGTTTCTATGTTTTATCACTGTTAATCTTTATTGGTATTAAGATTTTTATCCCTATTATATAAACAAGTCTATTGATATTTAAAAAAAGATGTCAAAGGTCACACAAAATATTTAAATGGAAGAAATATTATTTACACCTAGGTCCTGCTGACTCCAATGCCGACATTTTCCTGCTACTAAGCATTTTCTTTATATGACATCTGTCTTGGCTAAATGTAACTACATTCTCTTAAAAAGCACATGGCCCACTAGAAATTATGTAAACCAGAAAAGATACTATATTATTTAATTGATGTTCACTTTGTACCTAGTATATATTAGATTTGGTGCCTACTTCTCATTTGGCCCTCTACTATTTCATACAGTCTCTAGTCAAATTAGTCTCTATTTCTTCTCCAGGATTTTAAAATGCATATGTTGCAGCATTAATGGATAACCATAAAATATTTCCTTATTTCACAATACTCATGAACCATAATTGCCTTGAGAGTATGAAATAAACTCACATTAAATGTAGAGCCTGGGGCAAATGAGCCCTCAAAAAATAATCAGTGATAGAGACTAATCATATAACGTTTCTCTTCTTCCAAGTGAAAAATTATTTCTATAGTATTCTTTTGCCATGTAAGCAAGACCATTGCAATTGGTATGAATGTACAGAGACTTTAGGTAAGCAGTTCCTGTGATGATTTCTTTCTGGTATCTCAGATACACTTTGTGGACTTTTCAAGAAGCAAACAGGTCGATAAAATTATTTTTCCAGACTTTTTTCGAACTTTCTGAGGAATCTATGTCTAATGTCTCTCACATTAGCACCTATAGCAGAGTTCCTGGTTAAGAGAGAGTTAACATACCTCCCTCACACCTGGTTTCTGTGTGGGCTGTGACAGTAATTACAGGTCTCTAACCAAAGATAATCTAAAGTTGGACAGATGTTTAGTTCCTCCAATGCTGAAAAGAAATATTACTTTTCAACCATGATAGTTGATGATACCATCTCAGATCTCTTTTCTCTGAAATGTCAAAGCCAGGAGCAGAGTATTAGGAAATAAAATGGATGAACCGTCTGACAACATGACATTGTGTGTCTAGTGTGTCTACAACATGACATTGTCAGTATTCTCAGAAATACTTATACTCTTAGGAAAATAGTAATATGTGGCCTGTTTACAAATGAGACTCAAAGTGTCTCTTGTATCTTTATAAACTAGGAGGATAAATCCCTTTCTGTGTTACATAGATCTAAGAAAGAGATAGTCCTAGTTCTATTTCCTAGAGACAATGAAATGCTGTTCTTAAAGAGTTACTATAGATTTTGTCAGGTGTTCTATTGGTATTATAATATTTTGGAAAAATTCATAATCTTTTAGATACACATAATGAAGCATTTCTACTTGAATAATGTGAATCTAGGATTTGCTGTAAAATAGTTGAAAACAAGAACAGCACATAATGGGGGTGATAGGCAGAACCAAAAACTGGAGGAAACATGTGATTGTGGAAGGATAAATGGCTGTCCATTGTGTCCCTTTTTCTACTTTTGTGCAGATTTTAAATATTCCAAAAGAAAAAAGTTAAAAAATGTTTTCTTCTCCCATAATGAGAAAAAGTTAGCTTCATAGCTAAAAGTCAGTGTGAGATATATAAACCTCAAATGCAACTAAAGCGTTTGTTTCATAATTTTTTCCTATTTGCTTTTTTTTTTTTAATTAACTTGGCTAATTCTTAGATCAAAGCCTAAAAACAGTCTTTACGAATTCTTTAAAGCCTAACAGCTACATGAAAAGAATGGAAGGAATGTAAAATAGTTTCTTCTGCAACATTATATTGCGGGAAAGGAACCCCTCCCACCCCCATGTTGTTTCTTTCCACAGACTTTTGTCATTGAAGGACTTCTCAAAACACTGCTAGTTCCCATTTGTCTCTCAGCCTGTCTTTAATCTTTGTTTCTTGTCATGTCAGGATCCATCTTAGCAACCAATCCCTCTTCTACAAATTTAACCTCTCAGAATCATTTACTGGAACCAGTTCCTCAAGGAGAAATGCAAAAGTGGCTTGCTCCTCCTAAATAGATATTTCCTGCTGCACGAGTTCTGTCTGCCACTTTGTACTGACCTTTAATTTCCTGTATTGCTCTCCTCTCTGCCAGCAATAATCTTATTCCTCTCAGCTAGGTTTTGGTTTCAGCCTTCTGCTCATGCTTCAACTCCAGATAAACTATCTGGCTCAAGCCCCCTTCCCAGCTCAGATGTCCAGTTTCCTGGCATTTAGCTCTAGCAGGCCGTTTTGATCTTTGTTCTTACCTAAATGTTGCCAGTTCTCTCCTGGTCCCAGCTCACATCTTCCAGGCTCACATCTGTGACTGCACGTCTCTCCTGAGATAATATATTCAGACAGAGGTGTTGGTATTTTGGGGAAATGCAATCCACCAATTTCTATGGAGAACATTGCTTCATGTGGGTTTTGTATGAAACAATCACATATACCACATTCATGCAAACACACGCATAATTTCCTATTTGATGCCATTCAATAACAGTAAAATTGTAATATACATTAATATTACAGAAACCTTCACAGTATGTGAAATGTATATCAATCTCAAATGTGTATCACCACCCTGTCAGTTGAGACAAATTCTTAACATTTTCAGTTTTTCCTGAAATGAGTCAAAGGAACAACTCATTTTATATCATTTCATATCTAAGATTATAATCGATGTGGAGAAAAAAGATAAGAAATACAGTATTTCTTGTAAAAAAGTATTCAGTAGCTGATTTCTAAGATAAATGTTTGCAGGTCTTCATAAATTATTTAAAATACAGTATATAGTACATAATGATGTTTGCTAAAAATAAAGAATATATACTGTGAATAGATCCCTTTCTTGAGTTTATATTATATAAATACTTTTATTTATCTATTTATTTTACTTTTTTTAAGAAAGGGAGAGGGGTGAGGCAGATGGAGAAGAAGACAGAAAATCTCAGGCAGGCTCCATACCTTGATGTGGGGCTCCATGATCTCATCCCTGACTGACATCATGACCTGAGCAGAAACCAAAAGTCGGACACTTAACTGACTGAGCCACCCAGACTTCCCTAAACTTTTAAAATTATAGACTTGTAAAATTAAAAACTTTTCAGTGAAGGAAGTACAAGGAAAAACACATCAGAGAGCACAAAATAATGCAACAAAAGTAAAACACATCTATTAAATTATGACCATCTTAAATTGGCTAAAGCTCAGTATTAAAATATTTCAAAATAGCTCAAAACACAAAAACAAAATATTACATCTATTTTCAAAAGTGATGTTGGCTCATAATTCATCCTCGGGTGTAGGACATGCTTGCCAGTTTGGGTCATCCAGCATCCATTTCCCCTTTCAAATAGAGCCACAATTTCCTTCTTTACTCCTCAGTAAATGATTTACCCTTGTACAACTGGATACTATCTTCTGATTTAAATACCGAAATCATTTAAGTCTAGAAGACAAATCTGTAGTTCATACAATTCAATGGCAGCACCCAGTCTATACTGCTACAAAGCTCTTCCTGGAGTTTGTGCCTCTTCCAGCTCCAGAATTCCATGGTTTCAATCCATTTTCCCACTTTGTTCTCCCACCTTTTCCTACAAGTCTATAAACTCTCAGTGTTTCATTCTATAAACTCCCTTATGGTTTCAGCAAATCCGCTTCTTGCTTAAGTTTGTCAAAATCAGTTTTGTATGTTTGCAAAGAAAGACTCCTATTAGTATAAATAATGATATAAGAAAAAGAACTGATATAGACACTTGGAGAATTATAGGGTATGTGGGACTGTGCTGTTGCGATGGGGTAGAAGAGAAATAATGTTACACAGATGTACACATGTATACATATACAAATAGAGAGGTAGGTATACCTTTGGCTATAGATACAGGCACACACATATATATTGTGTCTTAGGATGGAAAATTTGGAGGCCTTTCAGAAAATAGCCAATTAAAGTATTAACTTAATATCACCTAGAACAAAGTCTCACTGAGAGCAAGTCACTGGTGCCAAAAAACATTTTGGGGGGCATGGGGAATTCAAGCACCTTATGGTAGGGTGGCTGATCTCCATGACAATGCAAAAGAATGCCAAGCTTAAAACCCCAAATTACTATCTTAAAGAGTAAACTGATGCTCATAAAAGACTAAGAATTCAAATGATTCTGTAGTTTAGTAACATGCAACTTAATTCTTTGTTTGCTTTTCATTTATGGCCCTAAGACAATGATCACAAAGATGGAAAGGAAGGAATGACTCACCCATTATTCTCCTATGAGGCACTCTCCACTGACTGCCATTGCCTAAGGGAATTCTTTCCACTCTTTGGAAGTTGCCCTTCCTCACTGGCTTAAAAAAAAAGCTGTTATTTCCTTGCCCGGGGAAGCTCTTTAAGAAGAGGTAGTTAATAATTCCTCACATGCCTTAGCCCATCATTATTACACCAGTAACTAGAACCAGACTCCAGAATACCCCAGGGTATCATATGTAGGATTAAATTTGTGTAGAGAAGAATAACAAACCAGAAGAATGGCAAGAATTTGCTGACTATACATCAAAACCTGTTATTTTGAAGTATGAGGGCACATGACCAAGTAAGGCCATGTTAAATTAAGATTAGTCTAAACTTGTTAAATTCGAAATACTTACCAGAAAATATATTTATAACTTGTCATCTGAAACACCTAATATGTTCCTCAACTTTATAGTATGTTGAATAAACCTGGACTTAATATTGACACTTTAAAGGAATTTGACATGCCAGGAATCCTTGGGCAAAATACATACAGAATTCGATCTTTAAGAAATAAGAAAAAGTGGAGTTTGCTGCTACCATTCACAAATATCTCCTCATTTTTTCCCTAACATTGTCCTTAAAGAGGGTTAAAAACAACAACAACAAAAACAAACAAACAAAAAAACTTCTTTGTTCAAATGTTGTGACACACATTTGTACAGGCAGTATCAGTATCTGTAAAAGTCAAGTTTGTTGATGTCTTCCCAAGCTTAGAGTCATCATGAAAGGCATTGCAGTTAAAACAGGCTCCATAATCTCAGTAGAAGTGAAAAAAAAAAAAAAAAAAAACTATAGAGGAAGAGTCCAGGGCATGACACCAGAAGGAAAGTGTTGGAGATGACTACAACACCTAATAGTAATCAGAATAGTCTGATTTGCATAAATCTCTTCATAAATCATGAAGTCCTTGAAAATGAATTATAGATGCAAAATATTAAGGTTTTATTTAGTTTATATGACAAAAATACAATTTTAAAATTTTAATTTAAAAAAGGAAAAGGAAAAATTAAATCTGGGAACAGAGAACTATTTTAAGACACAATACAGAAAAAAAGAAACTCTGAATGCCTAATAAATATATACCTAGATAACCAATCCCACTTGTAATTGGGAAAGTGTAAGGTAAAACAGAACTGAGATAGTTTGGTACATATCAGAAAAGTCTGACAGTACTAAGGCTTGTATACTGTTTTTGTGTTGTACATGTATGCAACCATATTAAAGAACTACTAATACTACTAAAAAAGCTAAAGCTAAACTTCCCCTAAAAACTAGAAATTCTACTTCTAGGTATGCAGAGAACTATGTATACAAAGACATATACAAAAATGTTCATGATAATATTAACTGTATAGACACAAAATTGGAAATGATTAAATGTCCATCAAAAGTAGAAAGCTAAATAAAGGTATGTTCATACAATGGAATATTATGCAACCATTAAAATGAATTTATTAAAGCTACCTCTACCCATATAGATAAATACCAAAAAATGTGATGTTGAGCTGAAGAAACATGTTACCTAAGGATACAGAAGGTATGATACCTGTTAGATGAGGTTTAAAAACATGAAAACTAGTGTTTATTGATGATACACTGATAGAAAAACTTCTGGACTCAATCTCTAGAACCCTAAAGTTCTCAAGTATCAGATCAAGAGTATCAGAAATGATGGGGCGCCTGGGTGGCTCAGTGGATTAAGCCGCTGCCTTCGGCTCAGGTCATGATCTCAGAGTCCTGGGATCGAGTCCCGCATCGGGCGCTCTGCTCAGCGGAGAGCCTGCTTCCCTCTCTCTCTCTCTCTGGCTGCCTCTCCATCTACTTGTGATTTCTCTCTGTCAAATTAATAAATAAAATCTTTAAAAAAAAAAAGAGTATCAGAAATGATTACAAAGTTATTTGTAAATCTATCAAAAGACTTAACAGTGATAAGAACCATTCCCACTTCCACTCCAACAAGGGCAAATTTTTGTTTTCCTTCCAAGTTAAAAATGGAAAATAATTAACTTGAAATAGGTAATTCACAACTGCTCTCAAGATATATCATCAAATATCACCAGCAAAATAAATGCTTTCACAAACCCTTCCTTAGATTAGTACTCCAAAATATGTTCCTATAGCAACTGGTAGCTTCCATATTGTACCATTTGTCATGCCTTATAATAAGTATGGTTAATATCTATTTTTACCATGAGACTAAACTCCATTGAGTATAAGAATTTTACCTTGTTTACTACTGAACTCTCAATTCCTTGGACAATGTCTGGCATGTAGTAGCTGCTCAGAAATACTCCTGAAGGAATGAATAGCTATTCAAGAATTGATGTATACTGGTGGCGCCTGGGTGGCTCAGTGGGTTAAAGCCTCTGCCTTCGGCTCAGGTCGTGATCCCAGGGTCCTGGGATTGAGCCCCGCATTGGGCTCTCTGCTCAGCAGAGAGCCTGTTTCCCCCTCTCTCTGCCTGCTTCTCTGCCTACTTGTGATCTCTGTCTGTCAAATAAATAAAAATAAAATCTTAAAAAAAAAAGAATTGATGTATACTAATGATATATTCATGTAAAAATATAATGCATATAAAGATTATATTTCCCATGAGCAAAGGAAGGATTCTTACATAATAATAATTAACATAATAGAGCGCTTACCCTTTGCCAGGCACTGTTTTAAGTCTCATTTAAGATTCACTCAAAGATCTTATATTATTTTTGTCTTCAGAAAGGTTAAGTACCTCTTCTTTTGAAGCACATTTGTTCCACAAAAATATTTTGGGGTTCCATTCAATACATTTTAAAACTTTTTAAATGCAATTAGAAAAGTTATAAGAAGTTCAGGAAACATCCTACCACAATCATCTATTGAATTTCACTTGCCAGCTTCAGTGTGTGTGTGTGTGTGTATGTGTGTGTGTGTGTGTTTCTTTTTTGTCATCTGCATGGTCCCTGAAAGCATTTAAATTAGTTACCCATGCCATAACAAGTAAATGTAATTATTACTTCTTTTTACTCACATGGTAATAATTTTCCAGCTTTCTGCAAGTAGGTGAGTGACTACATGTAGTGTTCCACAGTGGATTAAAAGCAGAGGAACTATCTGATTTTCTAGGTCCCTGAGGGAGTCAATTAAGTAGGCTTTTTTTGAGTATAGTTTAAATCACTAAATATGGGGGTGGGGGGGCTCCAGAGGTCAGCCTGAATTGAGTGTGATAAAATTTCAGACATTCGGAAGCATGTCAAATAGATTAGTAGGGTAAGACAGCTGAAGGCTTTGCTTGGAAACTGGCAAACCTTACAGAAATTAGATATTCCTAAAGGAAGATAGAGTAAACACTCACCAAATTGGTCTAAGAAAAATAGATTGTTATAAACTCAGTGGAATGATTTTGAGTTTAGCAACTTTTCTCCAGCAAGCTTCTGGTGGCTCAGTGCAGAAAAGGAAACTATGACAAATATTTTATCACAGTCAAAGGCAAAACTTTAGGAGATTTTATTAATACTTGATAAAACTCATACCATGGGAAGTCAAACAATGATCCACGCAAATCCTTATTTGAAAGAGGAAGCTTAACAGAACCATTAATTATATAATTTCCTAAGTTCCTTCCCAATTCTTACACTTTTCCCCAAAACTAATAAATTTACCTACTCACATCATACCCAACCTTAGATGATAGTTGTGGAAAGGCAGAGGGAAATACAACTAGGAAAATAATTTTGGTTTTCTCCTCTAAACTCATGTCACCTTTGTTTCGCAGACATCAGAGTCTAAGTATTACCAGACCTCTTGTACTTAGGTTTCTGAGTACGTGCAGCATTATCAGGTGAGTCAGCCAAAACTTGGGATCGTCTAGACCACAGATCAGGGGTGACTCCATTAACTAGATAAAATGTAGACTTCGGAACCACACATCACCCAACTCTGAAGCAACCAAGATTCTGGACACTAGAATATTCTCCCAATACTTTTGAAAGCATTCTACCACCCATATCTGCCTGAAAAGTCCTAGGCACATTTCAGGTCATAATTCAGATACTGTTTTCTCAATAAGACCTTCACAACACAGTTCATTATAATTTGACTTTCAAGACTTCAATTTAACCCCTAGTATAGCATTCCTTGCCATCTTTTCTGTATACGGTGTTTGTATCTGTGTCCTCAATCAGGCTGTATCTTCTGGAAGAAAAAGATTACTTTGAATACAGTTTCTTATTAACAAAATTGAATTCTTAGAATCATAAGGCTCTTCAGCTTAGACAGCTATAGCATCTCATACTCTCACTTGTTTTAGTTCCTCATTACATTCTGGGCCTAAACCAACCTCAGTGCTAGGATCTGATATCTGCCAATGAAGAAGGATAAAGATCTACGTGTTCAATTTTTCCCTTTGCCTATATCTTGAAATGGGTCCCACTGTTATCATCCCTTCCATTTAATAATAGATGTGGTTAATAAAGTACACTAAGATAAACTATTCATATGGGAGAGGGTTTCAAATCGGGGAGCATAATCTCCAAATTAAGATACGAGGGAAATATCATCACACTCAAGAAGTAGATATCAGGAAAAAAATTATTAAAGGGCATAGGTGAGTTCAACTAACACTACATTTATTTTTGTACCTGCTCAAGAAAAGTAAATAAATGGAAATGAGAGTTTCTCCTAAATTGGAAGGTTCCAGTATTCTAATGACTTAGAAAAAAATGCTAACTAAAAATTCTGGAATCTTTTTCATTTCTGATTAGATACTCAGATTTCCCCTTGTTTAGAAATCTTCAAAGATGGAGTAGATTTACATAATGAATGTGCTTTCCAAAAGAACATTTTATGAGATGAATCCATTTCTTGTTTCTAAATTTAGAACTGACTGGGGGTGGGGGGAAGCATGAATTCTAACACTACAAAATTATAAAATGTTATATAAAAATGTTAAGGATACATAATTAACAAAAAAGGGGTCATTCTAAAATAAGAAGCTTTCTATTCTAACAAGGAACTCAAATACCTAAAGCTCTAAACTCAACTATCCTGTCAAAATTCAATTCATGATTGTATTGGAAAGAAGGGAACCTGGATAATGAACATGGTAATAAGCTTATTTTTGGTGTTATAATTTTAATTATGAGATTTAATTAAGAGATCTCCTTATTAATTCAAGTTAAACTTTTCTACCGTACATTTATGGATAGTAATTAAGAAACTATATGGAATTTAAGATATTTAAAATCCTAAAACATAAAGCAGTATATTTCACTAGAGGAAAGTTCTCTTCCACTCCCCTCCACCAACCTCCCACACAAAAAGACACCTCACTTCCAGAAATGCACCTACTAACACTTGCTAATTTAACTTTGGTTTATCATCACAACTAAAATTAAACCTAAGTTACTGCAAGTTAAACCTAAGTACCCATCCCTTCCAAAATCATTAGAATGTCAACTCTCCTCTAAATAAATCATTTAACTATTTTATGGGTTTTAATGACCAGATGTACTTTGCTTCTTCAATCATCTGATAGGATAAGAAACATCTGTTACTTTTCCAGAGAAAAATTAATTGTTTTTCTCCTTTTCATTCTTTCTGAAGCTCATGGGAGCCTGTTCAAACTAAGCAGCCAGAACAGAATAGAACTTTTCTATGTTTATTTGAACTAATCCACTTGAGGTCAGTCAGACAGCAGTAAAATTTACCAAGACCCAAGAACATAGGTTGAAATTCAGCAAGTTCAAGCTGTATCATCACTGCTATTGTCTTATGATCATCTTGGTGCTAAATTGTAGATTCAAATACATGTTGCTATGCAAAGCTATCTCTTCTCAAAATTCAAAGACTCCCATCAGAGTTTTATCCTGTATATGCTACTTCCTCTCATCTCCTCCAAATTTTGTTTTCAATATTATTGTGTAAGAACACTTGACATGAGATCTACTCTGAAGATATTTTTAAGCGTATAATATATTATTGATACCTCTACACACAGCAGGTACTGTACAGCAGGTCTCTGGAATGTGCTCACCTTTAACTAAAGCTTTAAACTTATTGTTAGCAATTCTCCCTTGCCCCCTCCCTCCATCCCCTGACATTCACAATTCAATTCTTTGTTTCCTTCAATTTGACTCTTGCAGATACTATATATGCATAGAATCATGCAGTATTTGTCCTTCTGTGACTGGCATATTTTTCTTAGTATAATGTCTTCAAGTTTCATCCATGTTGCCACATATTGCAGGATTCCCTCCTTTTTTTAAGGATAATAAGATCCCTTTGCATATATACCCCATTTTTTTTTTATTCCTCTGTTGATGGACATTTAGGTGGTTTCCACATTTTGGCTATAGTGAATAGTGTTGCAATGAACATGAGAGTGCTAATATCTCTTTGAGATCCTGATTTCAGTTCTTTTTAATGAGTACCCAGAAGTGGGATTACTGGGTCATGGTAGTTCTATTTCTAAATTTTTGAGGAAACTCCATATTTGTTTCCTGCAGCAGTTGCACCATTTTGCATTTCCAATAGTATACAGGGTTTCAATGTCTCCACAACCTTGCCAATAGTGGTGGGTTTTTTTTTTTGTTTTTTTGTTTTTGTTTTTTTAAATAATGACCATCCTATCTGGTGTGAGGTGACATCTCATTGTGGTTTTCAATTAATTTCCCTGAGGATTGGTGACATTGAGCATTTTCTTGAGAGACCTGTTGGCCATTGGTATGTCTTCTTTAGTAAAATGTTTATTCAAGTCTTTAGCCCATTTTTAAATTGATTATTAGTGTTTTTGGTATTGAGTTGTAGCAGTTCCTTGCATATTTTGGAAATTAACGTCTTTGCAGATATATGGATTGCAAATATTTTTTCCCATTCTATATGTTGCCTTTTCATTCATTTGTTTCCTTTGCTGTGTAGATGCTTTGTAGTTTGGTATAGTCCCATTTGCCTATTTTTGTCATCTCTTCCATTCTGAAAACAAAATAAAGATGCACTATAGCTTCTGACTTTACCAGTCAGGTAAAGAATATGGGCTAACCAGGTCATCACCTCTTTACTTCATTCATTGTTTATTTATTGAGTACCCATAGGGTACCAGGCACTGTTCCAGGGCTAATGGTATAAAGGACAGATGGAGCTTACCTTCATGTGTAAGGTAAGCTCTCTTACCTTCTCTCTTCTCTATATCTTCACATATAGAGACAGTAAAGAAGTAAAAAAGCATATATACATATATTATATATATATAAATATATACTATATATATGAATGTGAAATGATAATTGTTGAAAAAATAAAACAGGATGAAGAAATAGAGACTGAATCTTTTAATTTTTTTGTATTCTAACCCATTTGATTAAACTTTATAGTTTTTCAAGATAAAAAAAAGCAAATTAATTGAAAGCATGAGGATCCAAAGAGCTTAATCAACAGTAATCAAACAATTTAATATGATGTGTTTTTAATTAATCTACCTCCTATGTGAAATTGGCTGTTACTGAACAAGAAAATTGAAAGGTATTTATAAACAGTTCTGTTTTCAAGGCAACTTTAATAATATTAGATTCTAAAAATAGAATATAACTGACCATATACTTACTTACATAAATATGTAAATATTTAGACTTTTCAAAAGTGTCAAAACTACTTTCAGTATCATATACAGTTACTGAGATATATAATAACATCTCTTATTTTATTTTTGCCTAATAATTTTCTAACAGTTAAATATGAACTCAAAAATTCCAAGGATATGGCCTGTAGAATTGAGATAGATAACAATTAATAACATGAGTGAATGGATCAAGAGCTGTTACTATTTTTAATATCTTGCTGCATGTATTAGATGACTGCTGGGCCCCAGAAAGACAATTATTTAGAATTGGTAACTGTCAATTTTGAGAAATGACCATGCATTCTGACCACCTGGGTCCTTGGTTCCTCTTTCAGTATTAAGCATTTTGGATTATTCACCATCACATACTGAAAACATCATACAAATATGACTCATTGAGAAGATGATTTTTGTTCTCTTTTGGAAAATCACTGAATCTGTATTAAAAAACTTTTAAATAGAAATAAGTTTCATTTAGTTAGCTTTGGTGAATGCTAAAGTATTTCACTGTTCTTAGTGCATAAGCCCATTACAAGAGTCATCATTATTCAGAGGGTAGTCTTTACCATGGCTAAAGGGAATCTTTGACAGCCATCCTTGCAAAGGGCCGTTTGGACAGACGCCAGACAAAGGAACCATTAGGCCCACTCTTCATTTTCCTTCTTTCTCTACTAATTCCAATGTTCTACTTTTTTTTTTTTTTTTTTTTTTTTTTTTAAGATGAAAAGACAGAGGGCGCCTGGGTGGCTCAGTGGGTTAAAGCCTCTGCCTTGGGCTCAGGTCATGATCTCAGGGTCCTGGGATGGAGTCCCTCATCAGGCTCTCTGCTCAGCAGGGAGCCTGCTTCCTCCTCTCTCTCTGCCTGCCTCTCTGCCTACTTGTGATCTTTCTCTGTCAAATAACTAAATAAAATCTTAAAAAAAAATTTTTTTAATTAAAAAATTTAAATAAGAAAAAAGATAAAAAGACAGAGGTAGCAAGAGAGAGTAAGACCCAGGAGGAGAGGGAGAAGAAAACTCCCCACTGAGCAGGGAGAGCCTGATGTGGGAGTGGGGCTTCCCAGGATGTAGAGATCATGACATTAGCCAAAGACAGATGCTTTACTGACTTAGCCATCCAGAAGTCCCTCCGAAGTTCTATTTAAAGAGATAGTCTCAGTATGAGAAGAAAATCATGAATGAACTCAAAGGGATCTTCAGAGTAATTTAATCTGCACATTTTGTAAAGGAAGGCACCAATGATCATTCAGAAATCTGTTGTAGAAGTTGTAGAAGTAATTATTGTTACTGTTGTAGAAGTAATTATTCACAGAACCTTAATCTGAAAGAAATCTCCAAATACATCTCCAAAATATGCTAACAGTTTATAGATGCAGAAGATCTTTCAATATCATACATAAATGCTAGAAGAGAAAAGCATTACTGTGGCAGAATATTGTTTAGTTTAGTTTTGTTTTGTTTTTTTCTCTGCTAAACTCTACTCATAGATTTATTCAGGGGAAACTAAACTGTTGCTACTATGTCTATGTAATATTTTTATCAAGGTTAATGTTAAGTCACTCTTCAAGATCTGGACAAATATCCCCAGTTACTGTACTGATTTGGTGCTATGTACTTTTTCTTCAATGTGGCTTGATTAAATAAAATTTCTGATAATGTAGCTATCCTGTATTAACAAAAGATAACTCATATACATAATCTCATTTAATCTTTACATAAAAAAATTACTAAGAGATATTATAAACCCCAGTTATAGACAAGGAAGTTGAGGCTTACCAGAAGTTAAATGTTTTGTCCAAAATCACATAACCAGTAAGAGTTGGGAGGGAGCTTCAAGTTCTTTGATCCCTGTGACTTGCCATAATATTGCTGTTTTATAACAGAATTATGTATATATTATTATAATATATTAAGTGATATATTATATATATATATATTTTAAAGATTTTATTTATTTATTTGACAGAGAGATCACAAGTAGGCAGAGAAGCAGGCAGAGAGAGAGAGAGGAGGAAGCAGGCTCCCTGCTGAGCAGAGAGCCCGATGCGGGACACGATCCCAGGACCCCGAGATCATGACCCGAGCCGAAGGCAGCGGCCCAACCCACTGAGCCACCCAGGCGCCCAATGACATATTATATATTAGATATTATAATATTATGTTACATTCCCTCAAAGAAGAGCTGGGCTTTATATATGTGCTCACTTTTGCAGCACATATACCAAAAAAAGTGAAAGATATGGAATTCATTACTTTGATCATTCAGTAGATCTGGTATTCAAAAAATATATCTAAATAAAGACTTAAAAAAAAAAGAAGCTATTGGAAGAGCCATATACTGAATTCATTGAAAAAAAAAATCCAAGTTAAATTCTTATAAACAGTATCTAGGAACACATAAAAAAGAAAAAATATATCCCATTAAGTGTATCTTGGGTGTGGTCTAGTAATAAAATATATTTCAATATTTAAAAGGGTAATGACAATAATAATAATAATTTCTGGATGGAAGAATGGTACAGCTAAGAATAATCAGTGTGATGAGGGGAGTTTGTGAACTACTGAAAACAATAATTTATCATAAGAGAGAAGTCCAATACTCGGTTGCAACATTTCCTCCTATTGTTCTAACTACATCACTCTTTGTATTGGACATTACATAAGTGCTGCTGCTGTACTTCTGAAAAAAAATGAAACAAGATGGGATCAGGAGGGAGGCAAACCATAAGAGACTCTTAATCTCACAAACAAACTGGGGGGGTTGCCAGGTGAGGGGTGTGGGGAGAGGGTGGTTGGATTATGGACACTGGGGAAGGTATGTGCTATGATGAGTGCTGTGGAGTGTAAACCTAGCAATTCACAGACCTGGGAACCAAAAGGACAGTAAGTCTCTAACACATAAGCCTGGGGAAGTTATTTTTTGGCCACCTCTTCTTACCTATTGACCTCCTTATCATTGCACTCCACTGTCAAAAACAAAACAAAACACCACAGTAATAAAATCCAAACCTATGATACAGATGTTTATTTAGAGGGTGATAATATGTATTGCATAAGTGTTTACCACCTTAAGGAAGTATTAATCTACTATGGTTACCCTAGTATAGGGAAGTGTGTTCTTAAGGCATGGATCAACTGAGAAATGAAAATTTGAAAAGGAAACCCTAGAATTCCATTGTAAAGTGAAGCTAGATAATTAGAGGGTGGGAGTATTCAGAATTATGTGAATTAGTAGGTAAATGTGATTTAGTTTGGTAAAACTCCTAGGGAAAGGAGGTGGACAGATATCAGCCATGGACAATTTCATTTACTTTTACAGCATGAGAAGCAGATGTACAAAGAGCAAGCCAGTGAAACTTGTTAAAAGGTAAAACAGATTTCTACCCAGGATTTGCAATAAGACATGAGGAAACCCGTCTGGAAACCTGGCAATAGAAAAACTCTGCTTTACACAAGGTTCCCCAGAACAAGCATAGCTGACTAGATTTGCTCCTAGTCATGGGTTAACTTCATAGCATCCTGTCTTATTCAGCTCATTTTCTGGGTTGAGCTTTGAAGTGTTCACCAGTCAGTGAACGTTTTATCACTTTATAGTAGATAACTTCTCATGGTCCAAAATGTATTTTCTCTATTCAGTGGTTTTATAGTTATTTCAACTGCCTCCTATTAATTCTTTTAGAATTATACTGTTCTATTCAATCCCAATTTTAAACCCTTGACCAGCATTCAGGGAATTATTGAATTATAGTATAACTTTATGTTTTTAAAATAAATTTTTCTTTTCAACACTATTTAGAGTTAAGATGTTTTACCATTAAATGTATGTTATTGGTCTCTAAGTATTACTTTATACAACTTTGTTCCAATGCTAAGAGCATTTTAAATTGCTTTCAGTGTAGACCCCCAGCCTCTGACCTATCTTCCCCACTGAGCTACAGAACCACATATTAACTGTCTTTTGGAGACATCTAGTTAGACATCCCACAGATACTTGAAACTCAAGATATCAAAACAGAATTCCTTGATTCAGTATCAACTCTGATACTTCTATCTTCTCTCTTGCTGGAAACCCAGTATCCCAAAATAAGAAATGTGTTGATCATCCCTGACTTCTAATTTTTCTGCAGCTTCTATAGCCAATTAGTCATCAGGTTTTGCCAATTCTACTTCATGAATCCCTCTCAAATCTATTCTTTTATCTTATTGATACATTATTATCCTATTATCTTATTCATAATCCTGTAGCTTGGTTTCTCATTCTTTGTCTTCTGGACATGAATTCAAAACATACCTTCACCATATTAGCTGTGACTTTGACTAACCTTATCTACCTGAAGCTCAATTTTTTTATCTATAAAAGATATTGGATCTTGCTTACTGCTTTGTTTTGACTATGGAATGTAATATGCAATAGAGATTAAGCACATAATGCCTAGTTTATAATAAAGTACTCATTAAAGCTGTATTTGCAATAGATTTTATTGATTTACCAAAAAAAAAAACAATCCCCAAACCCCAATACTTTGGAGTCTATATTTCACGAATCTGGTAAAGCACTGGATAAAACAGTCCTTGTAGTTTACAGCATAGAAGGGACAAGCAAGTAAATAGACAATTTCGGTAGTGTTGCAAGTACGTCAGCTGGCATGGGCATATAGGAATATACAGACAGACACCTGACCATGTCTTCAAAAACCTTGAAGGTTGATGGCTAATGTATAAACTAAGGAATTGATAGAAGTTAAAAGAGAGGAAGAAAGGTGCCTTGGGGGTTCAGTTAGTTAAATGTCTGCCTTCCTCTCAGGTCATGATCCCAGGGTTCTGGAATCCAACTTCACTAGGGCTCCCTATTCAGTGGGGAGTCTGCTTCTCCTTCTCCCTTTGTCCCTTGACTGCTTCCACATTCTCTTTCTCTCTCAAATAAATAAATAAAATCTTTAAAAAAATAAAATAAAAGAGAAGAAAGAACTTTGAGAAAATAGAAATGGCATGTGGCAACCACTGAAGGAGAAAGAAACTTACTAGTGGATCTTCAAATTTAGAATGGTCGAAGCCCTGGAGTTATAAGAAGCAGCAAAACTGTTATTGCTGATATGACCATATACCCGAAAACCCCAGAAGAATGCATAAAGAACCTTAGAGTATATGAATATAAAGTAAGATATATTCTTTAAAAATACATGAATGTACATGTATATGCTCACACCTACACAAGGCTTTGCTGTATTCTCCTAACAATTAGCTAAAACAGTAAAAATCCCAAGCATAAAAACAAAAAATTAATGTAAAATATGTAGCATTATAAAAAGAATGTAAGTGACTATATAAATAAATAATTCATAGTTCTAAATTGGGTTATTTAAGAAATCTTGGAAGAGCAAATGAGATTTTACGATAATGAAAGAGAAAACTCAGCATTGTGAACACACCAACGCTGCCTAAATTCAACTTTAAATTTAATGTATAATAATCAAAACCCAATGAGAATTCTGTACATTTATTTTAATACTAAAAAATATTTCTAGAATTCTTTTGAAAAAATACCTTTGATCATAGCCAGGGAATTTCTGAAAAAGAAAGTTAAAAAATAATGGTTAAAGTTTAAAAAGCTAAAAAGTTAATAATAAGTTAAGAAGTTGCCCAGCCATCTATGAAAACGTATTCAAAGACAGAGCAATAAATAGAGAAGAAATATATAGCATTTCTATATTATATTACATATACATAGTTTTTGGTGTAAATTTAGACTATAGAATTAATAAGAAATAGATTAATCAGTAAATAATGTGGATACTTCTCTTTATTTTGCAAAAATTAAAATAAAAGAAAAATCTGTATTTTACTTCATATCTTAAACAACAGTAAATCCAGGACGAAGAAAGCATAGATACATTTTTTAAAATAATATTTGTGTGGGATAGGTACTTCTACACATAGCACCAAAGGCAGAAAGCATAAAAAATGATTGATAAGTTTGATTACACTTAAAAAATGAAAAAATGAAAGGCAAACAACAAACTGAGGCTGTGCTATGTGCTACCAGTTCTGAAATTGCATGATGATGCAATTTTTTTGCACTGTACAGAGTGCTTGGTAAAGATATCTAGCACACATTAACATTAAAAAAAATCATGTCCTTCAGTTCTAGAGAATTTTATTGAATTTTGCCTTTGATTATATTCCCCTCTTCCATTTTATTCTATCCTACCTTTTCAAATTCCTATGACTTTAATGTTGGATTTTCTGTACTAGTCACCTAATTTACTTTTCTTTCCTATTTTCTATCTAGCTACTATTTTGCTCTGCTTTCTTGGGAGGTGTCTGGATTTTATGTATTATTTCTTCTAACACATTTTAAAATTCTGCTGTCATATTTATAATTTCCATGAAACTTTCTTTGTTTTATATTTTTGTTGGTTTTCTTTCTTTTAAACATCTTCTTATTATTTAGCAGATAGAGTATATATATTTTCTACCTTCATTATGTGTTTCTTCCAAGTTATGTTTGCTTTGGCCTCTGCTTCTTTAAATATCTAATGTTCTTTTGTTATTTATACCTATTTACATATGAAACCTGGAAAAGCTGTATGCATGACAGTGAGTCATCAACTATTGACTATAAGGCAACTTAACTATGTAATTTTAATTAAAAAAAAAAAAACTCCAAAAAAACCCAAAACCTTAGCATCATTATTCTTAGATATTTTCTGATGTGCTATTCAGAATCCCAGAAGCTGCACCATACATCTGCCTCCCAGAAAGAATACCCCTGCTGCTTAGCATTCTGTGGAAGGAATACATGAAGAAGCCTGGGGAATCTCTATATTTATAACATAAACTTTCACTTAAACCACGTTTTCACTACAGTTCCCCCTTCCAGCTGGAATTAGTTCTCCCCATAAAAGAATAAAGCTTCAGTTGTCTCTGGGGAGACAGAGTAGAATTGTACAGATTAGAAGATGAAATGAGAGGGTCCACTCATTCTTTTTTTTTTTAATTTATTTTTTATTTTTTTATAAACATATAATGTATTATTAGCCCCAGGGGTAGGTCTGTGAATCGTCAGGTTTACACACTTCACAGCACTCACCATAGCACATACCCTCCCCAATGTCCATAACCCAACCCCCCTCTCCCTAGGGAACCTCCTCCTCCCCCAACCCTCAGTTTGTTTTGTAAGATTAAGAGTCTCTTATGGTTTGTCTCCCTCCCAATCCCATCTTGTTTTACTTATTCTTTTCCTACCCCCCAAACCCCCATGTTGCTTCCTGACTTCCTCCTATCAGGGAGCTCATATGAGAGTTGTCTTTCTCTGATCGACTTATTTCACTAAGCATAATAAGAGGGTCCATTCATTCTTAATCTGATTTTCAAAAACTCATCATATTTACCTCTTTACTTAAAAGGTAATTGGTATTGCCAATTTCTGAGACTTTGGGTTTCTCTAGTATGAGTTGGCATGCTTTGGACTTTCTCTATAGTAGTCTCAAGATTTAACTTTCTCAAGTCTAAGTTGATTACCACAGATCATCTGCTTGCAAACTTCCAAATATGTTTTCCTGATTGTCCTAATTTTTGCCATTTTTTATCATTTAATAACATTTTAGGCTTCAGAATGAAAATCTAATGATCAGTTCGACATAGCATATTCAACAAAGCAGACCTAAGGCTGAACATTTGAAAGGCTGAATTCCATATGTGATCAGTGATCTGGTTCAGGCAAAAATGAACCAACCAATAGAGATAAATTTCTCAACTGCCAAAGGCAAAAAGACTTAGGGTCAAGAATACAGATAGATATTCCTTCATTATGTAACAATGAAAGGATTATATTATTGTTAAACAGATGCCTAACAACATAGAGAAATCATGTCACGAGACAAAAAAATCCAATCCATTAACTGACCCTTCTTAAGCTGTGTTTATAATATCGATAAATTATATTTATTTTGAAGGATGAGAAGAATGGCAAAAAAAGTTTTACATTGCTAAAACTATTCAAATAATATAATGATTATCAGCAAATGCTTTACATCAGTGCTATAAAATTATTCAAATAATATGGGAAGTGCTTATTAGCAAATGCTCTAAATCAGTGCTTCTCAAATTCTAATACGCATATGACTCACATGAGGACTTTGTTAAAATGGCCATTCTGATTAAGTAGATCTGGGGAAGAACTTGAGAACTGTTTCTTAACAAGTTCTCAGATAATTCTGATGCTGCTAGGGTATAGGCCATACTTTAAGTAGCTACCTGAACATTGGAATTTTTCAAAGCTCCTTAGATGATTCCATGTCCAAAAAAAAGTTGGAAAGTTGTTAATCTAATTTATTGCCTTCAAATCAACAGTACTAATAAAGCAGGGTTTAATTTCATCAAACTAACTTTGTTATAGGTAAGCTGAGTCATTTAAAAAAAGCAAGTTTCTCTTTGATTTCTACTCTTAAAGGAAAAAAAAAATTCACTCAGACAGAAAACATTTATTGAGTTCCCAACTAAGTGTTATTGCTATAAGAGAAACAAAATAATAATAATAATTAATAACACTTATCAACTGAAAAGAAGCAAACAAATAAGTTGCCATAAAAACACTATAATAAAGATTTTGACAAAGTGCTATGAGATTGCAGAAGCACCAGTGATTAGGTGAGGCAAGAAAGGCTAGTCCTGATAAATAATACTTTAAGGAATTACATAGAAATGTGCACTGACCCCTGATGCTCATTCTTTCTACCCAGGGTAATCCCCCTAACATGCTATATCTCCTTATAGGGTTGAGTTGAGTAATACAACCTTCTGCTATGTACCCTATGCACCACTCTCTTAATAAGAGCAACTTGTAATGGTCCCTAAAAAATGGCACCGATCCGAAAAAGTAATTGCTGTCAAACAATACATTTGAATTATGTTTTGAGCCAAGCAAAGGTGAAACTAGTCACACTACCTACATGTCTTTACTACCTTTACTAGCTACATGTTTTACTCTCTAAATCTATTTAAAGAAATTTTTCGGGAAGAAATGTATAGGTACCTAGCAAGGATGTGGTGTATTCTGGGATACCTGATGACCTGGTATTACCTTGGCACCTATATCAAGGGTGAAGGCAGAAAAATTGTAGGACCAGGGCGTGCTAGGAATATATACTTCTTTATATATTACATCATTTAGAGAATAGCTTTGATTTCCTTCTGATTTCAGAGTAAAATAGAGAAAAATCCAGAATCAGTTCTGAAGACTACATTACATAAAAGCTTACCAAAAAAAAAAAAAAAAAAAATAGCTGTGGGATATGCACATTAATCCCCCTTGTCCAGATCAAAGAGTATGAGTAGGCTGAAAGACTCAGACTTGTGCACCCATTCCATTTAAGAGGAAAAAAAAATCACGTAACTACCAAGAATCATGTTGAAATCCAAAGGGAAAACAATTCTGTGAAAATGTTTTTGTATAAGAAATTCAAGAATATTTTAGAGAATGCCCTAAAATATTTAAAAAAAAAATCACTTAAAAAAGAGTATATGTCTTTCATGTGATACACCAGAGGGTACAGAGTAGGATGTTTCTTAATTATATTATCCAGATATACCATATCCTTTCTCCATCACATTTCTGCCATATTGTTTTACTTTCTGTCTTTAAATCCTTTTTGCTGTTTTTGTTTTCTATTTTATGCAATACAGGAACTATTATTTTTATTTTTTTTACTTATAACATCAGCAACCTTTTTGAATTAATGTATTATTGTTTTCCTCTGAATTTTTTTTTTTTTACCATTTTTTATTGTGGTAAAATACACATAACAAAATTTGTCACTTTAACCATTTTTAAGTGTACAATTCTGTGGCATTAAATACATTTACATTTTTGTGCAATCATCCCCACCATTCATCTCTGGCACTTTCTCATCATTTCCTACTGAAATTCTGTACCCATTAAATACTACCTCCCCACATCCCTTTCTTTCTAGCTCCTGGTAACCATCATTCCACTTTCTGTCTCTTATAAATTTGACTACTCTTGGAACCCCATGTAAGTGGAATCATACAGGATTTGTCCTTTTGTGACTTGTTTATTTTACTTAGCATAATGTCCTCAAGGTTCATACATATTGCATCTTGTGTGAGACCTTTCTTCCTTTTTAAGGATGAATAATTCCATTGTATGTATATATCCCACACTTTATTTATCCACTAACAGACATTTGGGCTGCCTCTTCCTATTGGCTGTTGTGAATAATGCTGCTATGAACATGTGTGTGTAAATATATGTTTCAGTCTCTGTTTTCATTTCTTTTGAGTGTACATACCTAGAAGTGGAATTTCAGGATCATATGATAATTTTACACTTAAGTTTTTGAGGAACTGTCATATGGTCTTACACAGTGGCCATACCATTTTACAGTTTCATCAGCAATCCACAAATGCTCTAATGTCTCCACACCATCATCCATCCCTTACTTCCTGTTTTTTTATAATTGCCA
Organism: Mustela nivalis; assembly: GCF_964662115.1. Lineage (NCBI taxonomy): Eukaryota > Metazoa > Chordata > Mammalia > Carnivora > Mustelidae > Mustela > Mustela nivalis. The sequence goes on from NC_139023.1 coordinate 100,885,806, forward strand.
TTCTAATGGGTATGAAGTAGTATTTCATCATGATTTTGGCTTTAATTAAAAATTAGCTATTATTGTAACATCAAAACATAACAAGATGTAAAAAAAAGAAACCTGACATGAGCCAATCTCTAATGGACATAAGTGCCAAATTCTAAATAAGGTTTTACCAAATTGAATCCAGCAGTCTCTCATCAAGCAATGTAACACATAGCCAATTTTATTTCAGAAATACAAGATATACTGTAACCCTCATTCTCAGTGGTTGCTCTTGCCTCTTCTCTCAGAAGATAGCGCTCATGCAGTGTAAATGCTCTGAACTTTTCTCTTTTAATAGTGTCTTTGTACTGCTAGTCCTCCAGCTGGACTTTGATTCTGTTAGCACTTTTCCCATCATTTTATTCCCACTTCTATTTCCCATACCATCAGTGAGTCCTCTCCATTGACTCATTTCTTTCCATCTGCAACATTAAGCTATGAGCAATTCTTTTCATAGAATTCATTTTCTACTCTACTTCCCTTACTACATACTTATTCCTTAGTCATTTGCAGCTCATATTCTGTCCCAACTTTGCCTCATTTCCCACAACATCTCCAACTTCTTTCTACTCCAACAAATAGATTTTTCTCAGATTCTGCCCTCATTCACTGAGCTATAAAATCAATGCTGTTGACCACCCTTCTTTGCCTGTAGTGATTCTACTCTTTCTTGATTCTTTTTCTATGCAGAATGGTTTTCTCATACTTCTTTGCAGGTTCTTCTTCTCTAGTCATCTTTGTAATGTGTTTGTCTTTGGTCCTCTTCTCACCTATTTCTCTCCTCCTAATGAGCCAACTCAGTCTTTTGACTTTGTAAAATACCACCATGTGAATCTATATTGCTATATAATAAATAAGTTATGGAAAGTACCAAGGAAAGAGCCTAAAGATTAATTTTATACGTCCATCTGCTCTATTCCTCCTACCTTTATACAATTCTTCCCTCTCCTTTTACTTTTATTTCTCAAGTCCTCTTCTATTTTGACTCCTAGATCCAAATCTCAGTTCTCTTTCAGACACAATGATAGCTTGCTGGCCTCACACATTCAAGATATGCAATACACAGAAATGTATCTCACTGTTTTATTTTCTCAATCTTCCTAATACTCCAATACATCCTTCCCACCACAACCAAAGTTATTTTCCTAAATCATAAATAAGATCAGGACCTCTCTCTCCTCAAAAACTTTTAATAGTCACATTGCTGTCATGTTGTTTCACTTCTACCCTACTCAATCTTCCACTGTAGTTCATTTGAATGTGTTTCTTTTCCTCAGCTAATCTTTAAACTCATTGAAAAAAGTTTTATGTTTTGCTCACCTATATCTCCATGAAATTTTTGGACATTTATGTAGTAGGGACTCAATAGCATTAGTGGATGGATGGATGGATGAATGAAAGTAGGACAAACAGATAACATTTTCTCTTACAGATGACTTGGCAAATGACCTCAGTAAACCCCTCTAATCATGTTAAAAATATGCATTTTATCGTTACTGAGTCTATTTGTTACATCAGAAAACAGCAGAAAAAACGAAAAGTGACAAAACTAATATCTTTTTCTTTAAGATTTATATATTTTAGCAAGAGGGAAAGATAGAGCACAAGAGTGTGTGATGGGGGAGGGGCAGAAGGAGAGAGAGAGAGATTCAAGCAGACTCCCTGCTGAGTGCAGAGCCCATTTCAGGGCTTGATCTCACAACACTGAGATCATGACCTAAGCTGAAACAAGAGTACCTCACTAACTGATTGAGCCCCTCAGGTGCCACAGTAATGTCTGATTTTAGGGAGAAAATAAGGATCTGTTTAATCCAAATTAGAGTTTAACATCTGACCTAGTCTGATAAAGTAACCTTATCAGAAGCTGAGTAAATATAAAGAAATATTGAACTAATAAGTGATTTTTCTTAGTTGTTTGGGTGAATTATCATAGGAGAAACTGATTAGTCATTCAAGGCTCTTGCTACAACTACACTGATACCTGCTAAGGGCTCTACATTTACTCATTACTTTCCCCTTTAATTTTCCAAATCAAATCTCATCTGATGCACTGAAATTTACTTCTATAATATTACATAGACTTCCTCCTTCCTGTGAAAATTAATGATGAAAAAGAGAAAACAACTACCAAATAATCTCCTACATTAGAACAATGGTGAGTTAAGCAATCTGAAAACTAATGAGGTAAATTATATAATTTTGACCAAATCCACAGGTCATATTCTAGAATTTGGATAAAATATAACTACCAAATAAACATATGAAATTATATGCAAGATCCTGAATAGGATTATATATATTTTTTAATTTTTAAAATACTTCACTTATTTATGTGGGAGAGAGAGAGTACAAGCAGGGGGAGAGGAAAAGCAGACTCCTCACTGAGCAGGAGCCCAATGTGGGGTTCAATCCCAGATTCCAAGATCATGACCTGAACTGAAGCAGACACTTAACTGATTGAGCCACCCAGATGACCTTGATTATGTATTCATTTTCCTAGAATCCCAGGGATTCTAGAGATTTTGAGTATGATAATTTTTGTTTCTTGCCAAAAAACCAAAGAAACAAAAACAAACCCTGATGCTATTTGTTTATAAGAAGTTACATACTTATCGGTCAACACAGATTTATTTAACACTTTGAAAATCTTAAAATCCTGTGGGGAAAAAACAGCTTTCCTTCTCTTTAAGTTTATGGCTGCTATAATATTGGATAAAGTTAAACACGATTCTATATGAAGTTAAGTTTAAGTTATCAGACTCTTTAAGTGGAGTATATGGGATAAGTTGCCCTGAATCCATTGCAGGTTCTGATTATCCAGTGTATGCATCTAGATTGCAAGTTGACATCCCCCAAACTTGGGAAACGTTAGACCCAACAGATGTGTAGTACATTTTACCCACTAATCTGACAGACCTAGAAAAGTTGTTTCCCATAACACATTTTGTATACTGTGGAGATTACAGTGCCAGAATTGGTGTTGGCTCATTAAAACCTGTGGAAAAATCTAAAAAGTATATATTAGCCTAGCAGGCCTTTCTCTGGAATGAATATCTCAGGATAAGCACATAAATCTGGTGTGCGGTTGCTCAAATTCCTATCCTCATACCAAACACAGTCTCTGTAGAACCAGATAAAATAACCCCTGTGGAATTTAAATGCTTCAGATAAGTAGAGGTGCCAGTACTAAGCACAACTTGAAACTTCCCCACATTCACAAATGTTATTAATAACATAATTAACAAAGGAACTAAAACTAATACCTATTTACGAGTTTTGACCCTTGGCATCCCCGATTATCATTCCCATTCTCCTTCATTTTTTTGGAAGTTGCTCAATGTTTGACAATCGAAAGTTTAAAATAGTATATCCATTTTATTAAGTTAAGATACACTAGAAATAGAGGAGGGTGCAGAAACAGCCATTTTCTTAGACCCTCAAATCTGATTGATCTCGAAGGCCTGACAAACGTACCCTCCACGATGGATCCTCATTGCACTTTGCTACCTTCTGAAAAAGAACCTTGCTGCCTTCTCTGCAGATATTGCAATATCACAAAAATCCTGTTTAGTCTTCTCGTTCTTTCTCTCACAAGTTTCTAAATTGGTCAATCCTATCACTATACTCGTTTTACTCTGTGTTTTTTTGGGAACAATCACTTCCTTGCAAAACACCTTTAGTGGCTCTCTCCTGCCAGAGAATAAAGTTTAAATTCTTTAACCTTAAACTTCAGTCTTTCAAAGTCAAATAAATCTCTAAAGTTCTATTATTTCCAGTGACTCATTTACTCACTTAAAAAATTAGGCTTTTAGAGATTATTTATTTATTTTTCCCTTTTTTCTTTTGCTCTTTCCTTTTCCTTAACTTAAAACATTTTCCCGTTCCTCTCTACCTAGCTAAGGCCTGCATTTTTAAGGGTCAGCTTAAATCCATTTACCTAAATAAAAAGTCTCTAAATTATAACAATGTTCCTTTCAACTGAAATACAGAAATTATAAGCAGTATAATTATCTAAAGATTTTTCATGGTGTCTAAATCTTTTATTATTCTCAAAGATGTTATTGAAATTTTGTATTAATATTTCACTTCCAAGATTTTTTGTTTATGTATTATATTTCTCTCACCTAGATTGTAAGGATTTGGGGATCAAGGTTTTATGCTTTTTGTTTCTCCTATAGGAATGAATGTATATAATTTCTGTGCCCCACCAAACTGCTTAGTCGAAAATAAAATTTACCATCCCTATAGTTCAAAAGTTTTTAGTCAAAAGCTAACACACACACACCCCTCTAAACATATAAATCTAAAAGCATATGTATTATTACTTTTTTATGGACAATTACAAGCATATACAAATATAGGATGGACTGATGTATCCTCATTGGCTCATCATCCAGCTTTAGTAATAGCACCACATAGCCTTGTTCCACCATTAACCCACACATCTCTTTCTTTACTGCATTGTTTAAAACCAAATTCCAGATATCATATCAACATCAGAAATACTTATAAAACACATGACCAATAATACATGAAATCAAATACTAAGTGGGTTATTGGACTGGCTGTTACTAGAGCCAAGTTGGAAGGCCACATGAAGGTAAAGGAAATAGCAATTTGACAGGCCAACATAGTGGTACACACAGCTGCATAAAATGCTTCTTATTTCTCAAAGAAGGTAGACATTCTAGCTGTCTTCTCTATAGGATAAACATCTATATGGTCACTTCTATGGATTAATGGAGGATTGATTTCCTCTTGTAATACAGCTCATTTACTTAAATGTGTCTTTGTATAGGAAGTTAAAAGATCATTATTTTGAAAAATCATTATATTTGAAACCATTCATCTTTCTTCATTCTCATTCCTTTGTTCTGCAAAATTCATTATGGAGTCTCTCTAAATAGCAATGATTTATACTAGTCATGCTCGTAGGAAGGAAATAAGGCTCAGGAGCTGGTCAAATGCAATTAGCTTGAGAACTTCAGGCTTCAGATATGCTGAAGTAGTATATCTACAACAAAGAAAGCTGCACAGAGATTCACAGTGTTGCAGTCCACAGATTTCCTTTGCAGGAATAATCTGAAATAACTTATTGACATGATTGTATTTCTTGTGCTGTTTTGGGATGTCTGTGCTAAGAAATGTATTAAGTACAAAGAAAGACATTTATGACGGAAATCAGAATATAGGGACTACAGATTTTAAAACAGATTTCAAAAAAGAATTTTAGGGCAAGACAGTGAACTTTGAGATCTTGTAGAAAAGATGGATGAATTGAGGAGAATAGAAATGTTAAATTACAAGTCAAATCAAAGCAGGTGGCCCTGTATTTTTGAAGTTGGAATACTTTTTTTTCTGTCAAATTTCAGAATATTTTTCAATGAACAGTTTTCATAAATTCCCTAATGTGCCATTAATTTCAAATACTTTCAGTTAGTTAAATTTTGTAACTTTTAACATGCATCTCTGTGTACAGTCTTTTATATCAAAATAATAACATTGCAAGGAAGCTATTCTAAGACCCAACAAAGTGACATAGTAATAGGCTTTTTTAAATGTGTTTAAATATGTTGGTGGTAAGAATTATGCACAGGGGTTCGGGCAACCCCATTCCAATATCAGCTGTGCTACAGGTCGTATGACCTCGGGCATCCCATTTAAACTTTTTGCATTTCATTTTTCATTTCAATTAAAAGGTTCTCAAAATTGTTTGCAGGGTAGGGCTTTTGGTAGTTTTAGTATTCTTGCATTATAACAAGAAAAAAATACAGTTTGTATACATAATATTTATTATACTTATTTCCATTTATAAACTTAGAACATTTTTATCTCTAGGAAAAAAAGACAGCTATATAAATGCAAGTCTTGACATCATAAAAACATAAAAAATATTTTTTAAAGAAATTACATTTCTAAATTTTCCTCACTCATTTAGAATTTGGACATTCATTTTGTTACAGCTCAAAGACCAAAGCATTAAGTGACTTTTGACTACAACTTAATGATTTCCCCTCTGTCACAAAGCTAGTAATTACCATAGTTAAGATTCAAACCCAGGTTATGGGATTCTAGAGAGGAAGCTCTTGACCATTACCTTGTTCTTTCAGAATATCCGAGTCAGGTGTTCCCTTTTAACATTAATTTCAAGACCACATTATTAGCTATTTTGACAAATATTTACTGATAATATGCCAGGCATTATACTGGGAAGGGTAGGAATACCAAGGCAAATCCGTTGTCTTATCCACCCCTGTGGGAAGTGAGAGCAAGGGAAGGGGAAAGCAGTGTATAGAGTGAGAGGATTAAGGAATAAAGAATGTTCCACGTAAAAGAACTGCACTCTAATGTGGCATTGAGGAACACATGATTATTGAGGGAGTGCTTAGTAGAAAAGATAAATGTATTTCTTAGTTGAAAGATGCAAGCATTTCCCAGCCACTAAGTAAGATTAGAGAATAAGGAGTAGGTGGGGTGGAGTGGAAGGATAATGATGAGTTCAGTTTGGGAAATGTTGCTGGAGGCAATCCAACTGAAAACAGGGGACTGAGGATCAGAAGTACAAGCTCTATTGAAATATAGATTAAGTGGTCGATACACTTTAGATTGTAGTTGTAATCAAGACAGATTATTCATTCAGCTTCTGTGAACATGTACAAAAGAGAAAATGCCTAAGGCATAACCCAGGGAATGTCAGCATTTAAGGAAGAGGAATAGGAAAATAAAACTACAATGAGACCAAGATGGAGAGAAGACAGAAAGAGGTGGTGTGGGAGAAAGCCACAAGTGCGAAGCGAGAAGACTGTCCCAGGAAGGTAGTAGGAAAGGTCAGAGGCCAATAAGAAGTCACATAAGTTGACAGATAAAAATGATTTATTTGATTTTGGAATTAGATCTGGGGTTTTGCTAGACAGTTCATCACCCAGCTTCAACAATTATCAAGAGATAGCTAACCTCATTTCTCCCTTATTTTCATCCATCTCTCTCCTCTTCCTGAATTATGTATTTAGAAGCAAATACTAGATATCATTCTAACTTGAGAGATGTTTTTAATATACATTACCGATGAGATAATTACTTTGTGAGAGTATGTTCAGAGGACCTGTGTGACGCATCCTGACTGTAGGAGTTAGAGTGCAAGTGGGGCCAAGGAACTGGAGTCTGTGAAAGCAGACTCTTATGAGGAAAGGCAAGAGGCCAGAGAGAAAAGTCAGAAGCAAGGAGAGGACATGGAATCAGGAAGCTGGTATTTGTTTTGCCCTCTTGAAAGTACTGTTACTCAAGAAAGATAAGAGCTTATCGATATACCACTGGAAATGGGTGTGGGGAGAGTGAGGTAGAGAAACTGAAAATGTCAGAGAAGCGCTGATGCTGATGTTAACTGAGATGAAGGGGGTCCAGCTCAAAGCATTTGTGGGACGGGCTAAGAGTAGAAAAAGGAAACCCCATTCTTCTGAGACTGGAGAAAAGGTAGTGACAGCAGAGGCTAATGCCACTTCCTCTGTCCTGTGCAAGAACAAAATGAAGATGTTCACCTTTGAGAGCCCAGATTTTCAGCAGGAGGAAAACAAGTCCACAGTTTAAAAGACATGAAAATAGGGGAAGCTAAAGAACTTTAACAAGCTGCTGTGGGGAAATGGAATAAGATCCTGCAAAGAACAGTTGAAGGTGTTGCTCAGTGTGACTGAAAGCCCAGCTGAGGATGGCCACGTTCCATGGCAGACACCTAAGCACAATTAACGTGCTCCCTTGCTTCTCTATGTAACATGCCATTCTGTGTAACTAATCTGGCATGGCAGCCTGGTTGGCTGTCCAACACAGGAAACATTTTTCTAACTAGGCAAATTGCTGTTGTCAAAGTATTTCTTTCCTGCTCATATACCAAGACCAGTTTGAGGAGGTTAAGATTCTCCTCAATCTCAGAAGGATTGACATGAGCTACAGCACGCTGGTGACCAAGAGGGGTCCACTGACCAGATGTGCCCTGCAAATGTTTTGTTTGAGTGTTTTAAAACTTGGAAAATAAACATAAAATAAACATAAAAATCTGGAGTTTCCTCTTTTGTTATTAAAGTTCAGAGATCACTTGGTTTGTGTAAATGATGGGCTGAAGGAGAATTGGGACCGGCTCACATTCTCTTGTTCACCACAAGCCCCACTACACCTCTCCTTGTCGTCTTAGTTCATTTATTTTACATTCCCTTCTGCTAGAGAAGAGTGATATTTATTAAGAGGATGATTCATCTAAATTTACACTTTCACCTATACCACAAAGGACGATAGACATAATCTTTATAAGAAGAATTTTAGGCAACTGATGAGCTGATGAAAGCAATTCTGGAGCTGGAAGTCCTTTTAGAGTGCCTCTTCCACTTACTGACAAAACCATCCACCCTTATTCAACAGGCAAGTGCAAGAATATCATAAAGTTGTGAATTGTGTTTGAATTGTGAAATCTCACCTGGACTTCTACCATAATCTCTCAACGGAGCTCCTTATTCACATTCTTCTTCTCTTACAATCTTTCATCCAAACACACAGCAATATGGGTCACACATCCTTTAACAAATGTGGAGAGCACAACCCAGAGAGGTCAAATCACTTACCTACCTATATAGCTCTTGGGTCTGACACCAGAATGTAAATTTTCCTGTTTCTCTCAGCACCTTTCATGTTCCGTCTTGTTTTTAAAAATGCTGCTCATTTCCTGAATACAGAAAACATAATTTCTTGCTAAACTTGTTTACAAAAATTAAATGCTCCTTAACTTTCACTGTATAGGGATTTTACCCTTGCTGCAAGTATCCCTCATACCCAAACATAAACACACACCATCTCATCAAGTGGTGACCACCAGTCACAATTTCTCCAAATGTGACATATCGCACATGAATAGGGGATTGGTTTTTAAAGATATTTCTATCTCATGCCCAGGAGAGCTAAATTTAGCACAAGCTGAAAATTGTTGAAATGTAATAATTTTTCACCAACATTTCTTATATCTTTCAGATGCTGTTGTACTCAGGTTACTTAGCAAATCTGTATCTTATTTGGAAAACAATATTTTAGACTACTGTGTAAATCTGCCAAATCCAACTCTAAAGACCTCTCCTCTTCTAGACTCTAATACATTTCACAATAGCTATTACAGATGGGTGTGCATTCTAACTTTGAATTATAATGAAACTTGCAAAATGAAAGCCTCATATTAGATAAGTATTTAATAATATCTATACTCTACCTTAGACTACTAAGGAAATAACTGCATGATACCACACTGTAAATAAATTCTGAGTTGCATTTATAAAAGCATAAGAATGTGATATTAAAAATAAATGAATAATAAGATTTAATTTATATTTTTTATGATAAAAACACGGAGGAATTTCCTGAAAGGTTTGCTGATAACTGTAACAGTCAAATCTAAAGTATTATAATATAGGAACCCATACATATAGTCAGCTCCTGATTGACTGTGACAATAGAAGAGGGGGGATGTGTTAGTAATTTAAAGCACTCGGTTCACTTACTATGCACAGGGCAATTTAAAAAACAAAATTAAGACTTTTTTTTTCTTTTTTTTTTTTAATTTGAGAGAGACAGAGGTAGCAACAGAGATAGTGAGAGAGAGAGCGCGAACACAGTCAGGGAGAATGAGCAGAGGATGAGCATGGAGGAGGTGAGGAGCCGCCTCCCCGCTGAGCACAGAGCACCATGCAAGACTCTATCCCAGGACTCTGGGGTCATTACCTGAGCCAAAGGCAGATGCTTAACCAACTGAGCTACTCAGGTGCCATGCACCAGGCAATGTTTTAAAAGCTTTATAAGTAGTCAATAACTGAATCCTCACAACAAACCTATGAAGAATATGCCCTATATTTTATCTTCATTTTATAGATGAGGAAGCAGAGCTATAGAAAGATGAAGTAACTTGTTCAAATCATACATCTGACAAGTATCTTTTTAGTTCAGCAAATAATATTGTATTTGACTATTTGAACACATTTAGGTGACACAAGGAAAAAAGAAATTTTGGATGAGAAAATAAGGCAAGGAGAAGAGAAGCATAGTTGTAAGAAAGAAAGACCCAAATGATTACAGGAGCAAAATGCACTGCTGTGAAAAACAGGAAGAGATGCTGAATAAAGACCTGAAGTTGGAAGTGAACTTGGAGTTCTATTTTAGCTTCTTGGTTTTCAGATAAAATATCGTGGCCAAGCAAAATCAAGGATTGTGTTCAAACTTCCACAGCCGATTATAATCAGTGATTGGAGCAGGCCTCTGATGTACATCCTCATTGGGTACTATCTCTGAGTCTCTGAGCCAGGCCCGCACTGAGCACTTGGGATAAGGTCAAAATTAAACAGGAACCTGCCCCATCAGGAGATCACCGCTGAAGGGAAAAAACAATCAATACTTGAATAACAGACACACTGTAGTATATGTGGTATAAGTTAAGAGCTAATGGGCCTCTGGAAAAAGAGAAAGGATTTACTAACAGTGTTTGGGAAAGATAGAGAATATTCTACATATAACTCATTTTTGAGTATCAATGTAAAGAACAAGAAAATTTGGGGGCATCTGGGTGACTCAGTTTGTTAAGTGTTTGCCTTCAGCTTAGGTCATGATCCCAGGGACCTGGGATCGAGTCCTGCATTGGGCTTTCTGCTCAGTGAGGAATCTGCTTCTCCCTCTGCCCCTACCCCCCACTCATGAGCCCTCCCTTTTTCTCACTCTCTCTGTCTCTCAAATAAATTTTAAAAACTTAAAAAAATAATAATATTTTTTTTTTTTTTTTTTTTTTTGCCAGGCAGAGGGAGGACAGGCCATAATGGGTAAGAGACTTGACCCACAAGATAGATTCAAGTTCTGAGGTAACATGGCATGTCCAATGAATACCAAGCACACTAAGTCCATTCAATGTTTTGTTTTGTTTTTTATTCAACTAACATTTGTCAAGAGCCTACTGTGTACCAAGCAATGGCATTTCAAAGATAAATGATAAAAATGTTGACATCTTCAGGTCTGAAGGAGTTCACAGTCTAATTAAGGAAGCCAATTAGACTTAAGTGTAAGCAAATTAAACTGAGTGTAAAGAGAAAAGTCTTAGTCTATTCTGGGACTCAAAGTCCAAAGAAGTCATTTGTACCTTGAAAAAACATGTTGGTAAGGAAAGACTTGAGATTAGGCAACACTGGGTTTTGAATCTTGAAAAACAGATAGGTGTTTAGAAGGCATGGAAATGAAAATCCAACATAAATATGGGAATGAAAATCCAACATAAATAATAGCATAAATAAACATAAATAATATCTTGCTTCCTTATGTCAAAAGCTGCCTAACTTGATAAAACGGCAGTGTTCATAACTGGTTCCTTATGGCACCTGGTTGCATATCAATTAGATAGACCTTGAAGAGAAATAAATAACTCTACATCTATAAACCTCAAGCCTAGCCCCTCATCTCAAATGGCTGTACATGACACCAGATCATATGACGTGGCAAATTCCTTCTAAAGCACTTTCTAGATGAATGAATCACAAAATAAAATGACCATGGGTCTGGAAAATAAATAGAAATCCTTGTCTATTTTATTCTTTTACTTTACACTATTGGAAAGCTCAAACAAGCAGTATAGTTTCCTAAACCACATAGGCCTCACCACAGACTCAGGCAGCTTTGTGTTGGTGTCCAAACACTTGGATCTGGGGTTTTGCCTTCATCTCTTTGGGTGGCAACTGAGAAATGGTCCATGGAAAATAAGAGGAACAGATGTGGAAGGGAACCAAACTGTGACCCTTAATTTTGCAGGTTGAAGAAACCAGATCATTCCCAAACTCTTGCTATGTATGGGGAAGAGGTTAGTGATGGGATCAAGCAGGGACAGCATTGTGGATTGCGTAGATTAATACGTTGGCTCAAATGCAAGCAGGTTGATGACTGGATCTGTAGTCAGGGATCAGTTATTGTTTGATGGTAATTAATTGAGTGCAGCAAAAGACACTTCTCAGCAATGTGCTTACCACCTGTTAATAGGGTCTAACCAATCCTAGACATCTCTAAGTTTGCCTTAAAAACCCAAATGATTTGTCAAACTCCACGCATGTCTGAGAACATAATGAGTCAGGCTGTACCAATTCTTGCCCTGGGATCTCAAACATTTTTGAACCGAACATCACAGGGAAAGAAAGAGAATACTAAGAATACATAAGCCTTAAAAAATGAAAATGAACAGAAGGAACAAACATTTTGAAGCTCACTTCATCAAGCTAATCAACCAATGTCTAAAACCAGCAATTCCTCTGAAGCCTGTTTAAGAAGGCCACAAATCATCCCTGTTGACACGGCACAGCTGGCTTGCCTTTGCTGGATGGGATCCTGAAGACTGGACATCAGTTGTTCAAAGGAACTTTTTGAAAGGGGCAAGTCCAGTGGACAACAAATTAGACTCATCATCTTTTAGAGCAGATTTGCATTTTAAAGGGAAAAAAATGAGACTGACATGGTCTCATATAAATCCAACTCCAGCCTTTTTATTGACCCCACAGGCTTTTCATAAGCGGTCCATATTGTCAGTAGAGTATAACATCACCAAAGCGACCGTTTGCTTTATTGACGTGTATTAGATATAGTTACATACAGTGACAGACAGATCTTATCTGTTAATGCACATGAAGTCAGAAATAAACAACTCATCATTTTACCTTAAAGCTGGATGCAATATTCTATGGACCTTAAATAATTAAATTTGCTTAAACTAAAAAGATTATTTTAAGTTCTTGAAGATCTTTGCTTCAGATAGTGTTTTTAGGACAGTGGATTTAAGGTAATTAAAGATTTTTCCCATAACACTGTAGCAGAAATCTACTTGAAATACAATAGCAGAGAGAAGGGGAAAGGGAGAGAAGGAGAAAAAGAGAGAGAGAGAGGGAGAGAGAGATGATTTTGAGGAAAGCAAAGTGCTACTTTTAATTAACTGGGAATGTTTTTCATCTACATATACCTCATTAGTTGTTACTGCATAACAGATGATTGGCTTTCATTTGCTCAGTGATAAAAGGATTTCCAGTCCCCAGAGTCAAAACCCACATGAGATGTTTTATCTTCTCATGTGAATAATTACTCAGTGGTCAAGAAAGGATAGAAGTTTTGTCTACAAGTGGCTACCAGCTAAAATCAGAATCTAAAGCTCCAATAGACTCTGGTATGACTTCCGATAGAATGCATGTCTATCCTTCATTCTTTTCTTCATTTTTTCAACAAATTTTAATTGGGCAGTGAATAAAATGGACAAAAATCCTTTAGATTCTGGGAAGTGGAGACAATCAACAAAATATATAGTATGCTACATATATTATTGCATGTTATACATGTATATATATATTGCATGTTAAATAAATGTTACTGAGAATAATAAAGCAAGGACTAAGAAGAGGGAGTGTAGGAGAAGCCTGCAGTTTTAGATCAGGAGATCCGGGAACAATTTTTTGAGAGAGAGCCATTTGAGTCAAGATCTGAAAGAGGTAAGGGGTTGAGGTAGGTAGATAGTTGGGAAGATAAAATACCAGGAAAGGGAACAAGAAGGGCCCAAACACCCTTCACCAAGAAGGGTGAAATATGTGGTATGTTTTTAACACCAAGGAGAGCAGTGTGGCTGGACTTCAGTGAGAAGAGTTATGGGCATGGAGAAGGAAACCAGAGAGCTCTCTGGGAGGCAAGTTATAGAGTGCCTGTACCTTTGTAGGACTTTCTTTTCACTCTGAATGTGCTAGGAATCCATTGAAGGATTTTAAGCAAAAGAGTAACATTATATGATTTATAGTTTATAACAGGATCTTTCAAGAAGACTGTTAGCCATTCTATGGATATTTACAACACTTTATTCCAAAAATATTTGAATTTTAAATATCTTCATCTAAACTGAACTCCAAATTCTTTCTTTTACAGTGATGAAATTAAAGTCCAGTCATGGTGAGTGGCTTTCCCAAGGTTATGCCAGCAGTTGGTGGTTGAGCCAAAAATTTTCAATCTGGAGTAGACTGGAAACAGAGGTGATGAGTTCTGTTATTCAAAATAAGGAAATACACTGAATTATTTTGGAAGAACCCATATGCAGAACACTAACTGACCAGATCTAATCACAATTTGTTTCTACTGGATTTGGAAATTTATGGAGTCATGGCTTAAATCTTTATTCATTATTAGTTATTCCAGTGAGAATGATGTCATTTGGTTTTTGCCATGTTCTAGATACTCATCACTTTTAGTGAAACTGGGAACTGAGGTGTAGGTTTAACATGGAGTAGAAAGGACTAACTTGGTCATAGACTAGATAAGTAGACATGACTCTAGGATTGATAAAAAATCTCATTGGCTAAATAGGGAAGTCTTCAGCAGGACTAAAAGCTCATTTTAAGCAGCTGTTTCAGTAAGTAATATTTGAGCATATAGGCCACCTCCAAGTTATTCATATGGCCATGCACCTGAATATAACCTTATGTTTTTTACATTACACCATCTAAAGCAGACAGAGTTTCCTTATGGAACATGTTCCTTTTTTATCTAGCCCAAAGTATAGAGTGACTTTGAGGCATGGTGTGGTTGACTCCTAGTACAAGAAACTACTTGTTTTTCAGTGATGCCATCCTTCTCCTCATAGATGGGGTTGTTGTCCTTCTGCAGCTTGAATTTTGGGCACATAGGTCAAAACTCAGTTTGGACAAATTCCTATTCATGGAGAATCTGAGTACCTGTCATACCAAAGCAATGTACAGTTTTAAAACCTAAGGCACTCAAGGAGCAAGTATCACTGAAAATAAGCCCAAGAAAAATATAAAAGCCCAAACAAATTCTGAGTTAAACAAGCACTGCCAAAACCCCAGGGATACATCACTCTTTTGAACATTGCCACCATAACCACATCAAGGCGTGCAGAAAAGGCTTGAAATGAATCAGAATATGAAATAGATAATTAAGCATCCACACATTCTTTTGTCTTCCAGTTTAAAAGGAAGAGAGAAAAAACTGGTTAGTATTCCTAGCTCTTATCAATAAAACTAAATTGTGTTTAATAAACAATTTAATTGATAATCAGACAATTTAAACAATTTAATTGATAATTAAGCATCCACACATTCTTTTGTCTTCCAGTTTAAAAAGAAGAGAGAAAAAACTGGTTAGTATTCCTAGCTCTTATCAATAAAACTAAATTGTCAGGATGCCTGGGTAGCTCAGTGGGTTAAGCCTCTGCCTTCAGCTCAGGTCATGATCTCAGGATCCTGGGATCAAGCCCCGCATCGGGCTCTCTGCTCAGTGGGGAACCTGCTTCCTCCTCTCTCTGTGCCTGCCTCTCTGAATACTTGTAATCTCTGTCTATCAAATAAATAAATAAAATCTTTTAAAAAAATTGTCAAAATTTAGAGGTAGGGCTCTGCAACTCATTGGAAAATATGGTGGAAAAATGGAAAATATGATTAAGGATTGCAGGATGGATTATGGGAGGAAAAGACTAGAGAAAGGAAGACCCCCCACAGAAGCTACTGTCATCTAGACTTGATGCCACAAGGTTGTGAGGGGTTGATTCCAAAGTCAACATACTTCATCAAAAAAGACTGGCCTCTGTAGGGATTTCAAATGTAAAACTGATAAAACACAGTGGTTAGTTAGCTCAATATAGTACCTTAAATCTAGAATGATGACAGATGTAGGCAGTTAAAAAGGGGAATTTGGATTGAGGAAAAAAGAATAAAATTTAAAGCTCCCATTTATTGACTATTTCCCACTTCTAAACCCTGTGCATTCATTATCTCATTTAATCCTCTCAACAACTCCATTTATTTATTGCTTGATTCTTATACTTATTCAATCACAAACATTTATGAAGTGTTTATTGTAAAGCATGCATTGTCCTATATAAACATCGCTGTTTCTATTTTTATACATAAGGAAACTGAAATTCAGACAGTTAAAGTAACATGATCAAGGTACTAAAGCCAGTAAATGGCAGAGCTGGAATGCAAACCCAGGTCTGAAGGATTCAAATTTCACCATAATTACACTATTAAACTGCTGTGAGTTTTAGTTTTGGATTTGTTGGATTTTGCTGAATTCAAAAAATGGCAACTAACCAAAAAAAAAAAAAAAAAAAAAGACAAGAGTGGAGAGCAAAAGAGCTAGTGGCAGTAGCTGAATGAGGAAGGGACCAAGAGTAGGAGTCATGTGCAAGGATCTGTGCATGGAAGACCTAAGGTTAATTAAATCAGGTGCAACTGCCACTGCATTTTCTGGTCTCTAAGACAAAAAAAAAAGATGCTGCAGATGTGAAATCCAGAACAGAAAATCACAGGTCTCAAAAGATATAAAAAGATATCTCAAAAGATATTGATAAAGATATTGATAAAGATATCAATGATATATTAAGTCATTTATTTGCACAGACTAGATAAGCCTGTGTTACTTATATTCTAAGCAAGTACCATTCTGGGTTGAATTGTATCCCCCAAAAAAGATTTGTTGATATCCTAATCCCCAGCACTTCTGAATGTGACCTTATTTAAAAATAGGATCATTGCTGATGTAATCAGTTAAAATCAGGTCATACTGGAGAAGGGTGGGCCCTTGTTTCTTACAGAAAGAAAAGAAGAGATGCAGAACCCCACCAAGAGATGCCATGTAATTACAGAAGCAGAGATTGGAGTGATATATACTTAAGCCAGGAAACACTAAGGATTGCCAGCAATACCAAAAGTTAACTTGAAAAGCATAAAACAGTTCCTCCCCCAGGGTGCTCAGAAGGAACCAACCCTACTGACACTTTGGCTGAGACATCTAACCTCCACAACTGTGACAGCATAAATTTCAGTTGTTTTAAGACACTCAATTTTGTTATAGGAGTCCTAGGTAACTAATACAAGTATTTATACAACCAAACAATAAATCATTCTCATGATGTTCCAAGAACTGTTCTAAGTGTTACACACAATTAACTCATTTAATCACCATAAAAATCCACTTATGCTAAGTACTATTATCTCCATTTTACTGATGAGGAAACTGAGACATAGTGAGTTTAGGTGACTTGCCAAAGGGACACGTGGGATTGGAACCTGCCCAATGTGACTCCAGACTCTATGTACCCATCCACCATGCTCTGCTATGTGCCATTCTCCCAAGACTTTCTACTGTCCTTGCTTTTCAGGATGCCATCATGGGTCCTCATCTTGATCCCAAAGCACAGGTAATCTTGTTACATAATTTCCAAATGATGACAAGAAGGCTCACTTAAACATCAGTATAGCATTTTAACAGATGTTTTTCATAGACAGTATCACATTTAGCCCTTGAAACACTCTGTGATTGGCCTAATTACTGTCTTTATTTTATTACTAAGAAAACTCAGCTCTAAGAGGTTAAGAACTTAGTCCTAGTCCCACAACTGGGCCTCGACATCACACTCAGGTCCTGTGACCACATAATATCCACTTTTCCTTCAACACAACTGTCCCCCTAAAAGCCCTTCTATGACTCCATCCTCATCTCCACTTACACCCTTCAAATCCACTGAAGTGACTGCTCCTTTCTATATATTCTCATCATAGTCTGCAAAGCCATAAATTTATACAATCTTCCCTGCCACCTGAGAAAACAAACAAGGAGAGAAATTTTATTAATCGTTGTGTGCTTAATGCCTAGAACAGAGCAAAAAGTAAGCATAAAATAGGTATTTGTTGAATAAGGGAGTGAATAGTCAATGGTACTGAAACGTAAAATGTTCTTTCATTTGTCAATAACAATATCGTGTTCTTGAGAGCAATTACCTGAAAAAAAACTTCCTTCAGGACTTTCACAACAGTGAAAAAAGATTTGAAATAAATGTGTTTGTAAAGTTTTTCCAGCGAGATAAACACAACACCAGGCAAAGTGGGTGCAAGGCAAGATCTATTGAAAACACTCTCCATGGAAGTTTCAGGGCTCAGGAGAAGGGGAACCAGGAAAGTTGCGCCGGGAGGAGGTGGGCACCCTCGGGCGAAGTTCGCGACTCTGGAAAGCAGAGTGGCGGAAGTCGTGCCCAAGTAAAGGAGAAGGGGGCTTTTAAGGGGCCTTGAGGGGAGTTCAGGAGTCTTTTGGCAAGTTTCCCTTATTTAGATATTTCACCTGCTCGTCGGGGTCCCATTGGTCCACTGGAGCCCGGGGCGGGGGTCTCAGATTCCCGCTTGTCAGGGTCCCATTGGTCCATGGGAACCCGGGGCGGGAGGGTTTTCAGATTCCTGCTTAGGTCTTTGTTCTCCTTTCCAAACTCAGGTTTTGTGGCGGGGACTTTCACCATCTTAAGTAGCCCTTTCTTTCTGCCAGCCCAACATTCTGACCTTTTGCTTTATATAATGGTGCCAGGGGCATTGACTCAGTTCTGGCTACTTCCTGCTGACAGGGGGGCGTCATCATAGGGGTAGTCAGAAGTGGGCAGGTGAGAGTAGGGCTGAAGGAGGAGTTGATTGACGGACACTAGGGCAAGTTCTTGTAGGCGACCCTGCAGGCATCGGAAAAGACAGAGAGCAACTGAGACTAGAAGGAGGATTATGGATACTGGTCCCGCCAAAGGGAGCAGCCAGGTTACCCAGGTGTAGGGGTCCAGACCCCAGGAAGACGTGTCTTGCCATTGTGCTTGAATAGGATCCCTGAGTTCTTTAATCCTGGAGGTAACTATACCTGATTGGTTAACAAAGTAACAACATTCTTCATTTAAGTATAGGCAGGTCCCCCCTTTTTCGGCGGTCAGAAGGTCTAAGGCCCGTCGGTTCTGCAGGGCTAAGGCCGCCAGGCTGGTAACTTGCGTCTGTAGGGCTTTGAGGGAGTCAGCAATCCGTTCCATGTCATCATTGAGGGCTTGGGAGAGTCTGTAACAAAAGTCTATGGAAGTTCCTATCCCTGCTGTTCCGGTTGCCACCCCTGTAGCTATTCCTGCCCCTATTTTGAATGGGAGGAAGGCAGCCCTTCCTCCACGGTGTTGGGGAAATAGGATGGATTGCAGCTGGGATTCAGAGTAGATGGTGGTAGAAGGAGATAGTAAAATGAATATACAGCCTAGGGAGTCATTAGTGGTCAGGCAGTGATAGGTTCCCTGAGGGCATGAGAGAAATATTCCCAAGGGAGTACAGTACAGGAGGGAGGAGTTAGTGATGTTGGCAGCTGCAGTGGTAAGGGGGAAGGACACATTAATAATAGGTATGTTTCCCCCAATGGGGTTGATATGGACAGTATTATTTGTGGCTGTGGAGTTGGGGAGTGGCCAGTCAATAGGGAGGGGGATCCCTACAATGTTGGAACGTGTTGAAAAAGGGAAACAGATCCAGCAGTCACTGTCACCGTTCTTTGACACATTTCACCATAGGTTGTAACTAGAATTCAGGAGGGCCACTGTCAGTTGTTTGGTGGTAGGGAATTTTTGGATGCTACCAAGATTGATACCCTTATAGACCGGGTTGCTGGGGGGTTGGAGTCGTTTAATCAGGTTCGTGACTGCTGTTTTAATGTGTTCATGGCTAACCTGGTCCTGGGCCCCACCCCACCCTGTCAGAGAGACCGACATGACCCAGATAGGTCCAGCGAACTTTTCCAGACCTGGGGTAGATGTTGCAGGGGGCAATACCGTGTTTGGCTGTCACGAGGTCAGAGACCCAATAGGTTTTCTGGTCATATGTACAGGTTGTTGATTTCTTTCCCCAGTAGCAGGTTGCAGGCATCTAAGTAAAGGCTGAAAAATAGCGAGAGATACCTGAACTCCTCATGCAGCTAGACTCACATGGATCCACCTGGTTTGTCTGGATTAGAAGGAATATGAGAAGGGGCCCTAACCAAGTGGAGTTTGGTGGGGCCTGCCATCTGGGAAGTCCAATCAGTATCTGTGGGTGCCCATTTGAGATTGTTGATATGTACCCATGCAAAGTGCCCCAAAAGTTTTGCAGCAGTTGGGGTGGTAAGGACGACGGTATGAGGCCTGGTTTACCGGGTTTGTAAGGAGCCTGGCCGCAAGCTTTTGAGGAGGACCTGGTCCCCAGGAGATAGATCTCGTATATCCCCTTTGGAAGCATGGTCGCTTGGGGCTGGGAGGACAGTGTCGGCGTGACCCTTAAGAGAGCTTGGAGGAGAGTGAGGTAAGGTAGATAGGATAAAAGAGGCGGGGAAATGGTTGGAAGGCTATGATTTATAAGAAAGGGCCGGCCGTATAGTAATTAGAATGGGCTTAAGCCCAAAGGCCTGCCGGGCATAGCCCGGAGTCTGGTGAGAGACAGGGGCAGAAGTGTGGGCCAGGAAAGGTGGGTCTCTAGGGTAAGTTTGGTGAGTTGGGCTTTGAGCGGCCCGTTGACCTTTTCTACCTTACGCGATGACTGTGGGTGGTATGGGATGTGAAGTTTCCAGGTTATGTTGAGGCTTTCAGCAACCTGTTGGGTTACACTGGAGAGGAAGGTGGGTCTGTTGTCCGACTGGAGGGTCCAGGTCAATCCAAACCTTGGGATGATGTGCTCGATGAGTATTATAGCCACCATGTCCACTGTTTCCCGGGCCGTGGGGTATGCCTCGATCCAGCCTGTGAATGTATCAACCAAGGTTAATAGGTAGCAAAAGGTTTTATGGCGAGGCATGTGAGTGAAGTCCAGTTGCCAGTCTTCCCCCAGCTGATGACCTCAGAGCTGATGGTTAGACCCTGGTCTGCAGATTCCTCCTTGTGATTTCATGGCCGAACAGGTTTTACAAGCCCCTGTGGACAACTATTACCTTAGATAAGGAAGGATGATAGAACAATGGCTGAAGAAATTGGTGAAGAGCCTTTGGGCCAATATGGAAAGGTCGGTGGATGTCAGTAATTAAGGTGTGTGCCAGATTGCCTGGCAGGGCAACCTGTCCTGAATGTAGATCCACCCCTTATCTCCAATCTTTCCTCTCTGTGCCTGGGGGGCTTGTGTTTCCTTTGTAGAGTAGGAAGGCTGGTGAGGGGTGTTAAAAAAGAGGATAGGAGAGGCAGGGGTATTTAGGGCTATTTGTCTGGCCACAGAGTCTGCCCTGTTGTTACCTAGGGAGACCTTGACAGTGAACAACTGCTACCTCAGTGGGCAGACTAAGGGCCTCAAGCAACTTGGCGATGAGGGGTCCATTGGCTATAGGGGTGCCCTTGGTCGTTAGGAACCCCCGTTCTTGCCAAAGAGTAGAGTGTGTGTGAGTTATGAGGTAGGCATATTTTGAGTCAGTGTAAATGGTGACTCGTTGTCCCTTTGACAAGTGTAATGTCCTGGTGAGAGCTACAAGTTCAGCCTTCTGGGAGGTGGTTCTGATTGGGAGGGGAGCCGTCTCTAATACTGCATCCGTGGT
Source organism: Mustela nivalis (assembly GCF_964662115.1). Lineage (NCBI taxonomy): Eukaryota > Metazoa > Chordata > Mammalia > Carnivora > Mustelidae > Mustela > Mustela nivalis. The sequence goes on from NC_139023.1 coordinate 100,907,196, forward strand.
GACCACAGAGTAAGCAGCATGTCTTTGGCCATCTGAGGCCAGGAGGGAACTGCCGTCCACGAAGAGTACGTGGTCAGGGTTGGATAGTGGTCGATCAGAGAGACCGGGATGGAGAGGAGTGAGGTCCTCTATAAGTTGTAGGCAGGAATGAACGGGTTCCGGGGTAGGTGAGGGTATAGGCAGTAAAGTTGCAGGGTTTAAGCTGGGGGAGGTAGAGAGAGAGATATGTGGGTTTTCTAGGAATAGCATATGGAATAGCTGGAGACGAGAAGGAGTCAGATGGGCCAAGGATGTCGATGAGTCGATGGGGAGAGTAGACCGTGATGGGCTACCCTAAGGTCAGTTTGAGGGCCTCCTTTGTAAGAAAAGCGGCTGCCACTAGGCCCCTGAGGCAGGGCTGCCATCCCTGGGTGGTGACATCCAGTTGCTTGGACAGGTAAGCTATAGCCCTATGCGTAGGCAGTATGCATACCAGTTGTGTTAGGAGGCCAGTGGCCAAGCCGGAGTGCTCATCAGTGTAGAGATGGAATGGTTTAGAGAGATCGGGTAGGGCTAAAACTGGCCCGGTGGTAAGGCGGTCCCTTAGTTTAGAGAATGAGTGGCGGATCGAAGTGGGATCAGTTAGGGGACCCTGGGGGGTCTCTTTAGCCGCCTGGTACAGAGGACGGGCCAGGATAGAGAAATTTGGAATCCAATGTCTGAAGAACCCAACTAATCCAAGAAAAGAGAGTATTTCATCCACCGTTTGGGGAGGTTGGAATTCTTGGAGGAGTCGTATGCGGTCCCCAGTAAGAGACCTAGAAGTGGGAGTCAGATGTATGTCCAGATAGGTAATCAAAGGGGCACACAATTGGGCCTCAGAGGGGGTGACTCGATATCCCTTGGCCCCCAGGAAGTTAAGTAAGGTGGAGGTGTTGTCCTGGAAGACCGAGAGGGAGGGGCTACAGAGGAGGAAGTCATCCACATATTGTAGTAGAGTACTGGCCTTAAGGACACACTGCTGTAAGTCTGTAGTCAAGGCCTGGCCGAAAATGTGAGGGCTGTCCCTGAACCCCTGGGGTAGGACAGTCCAAGTTAGTTGTCCAGAAGTGTGCGTGTCAGTATCCTCCCAGGTGAAGGCAAAAAGAAAATAGGAATCAGGGCACAAGGGGATGGTGAAAAAGGCGTCCTTTAGGCCCAGTACTGTAAAGTGAGAGGTGTTTGGGGGAACATGAGACAATAGGGTGTAGGGGTTAGGAACGACTGGGTGGAGGGGGACCATGGCCTCGTTGATAAGCCTAAGGTCTTGTACCAGTCAATAAGCCCCTGAGGGCTTGCATACTGGGAGGATAGGGGTGTTACAGGAGAACTGATGGGGATCAGGAGTCCCTGATGTTTAAGCTATTCTATGATAGGTTTCAGGCCCCGGTGGTGGGCTAAGGAAATAGGAAACTGAGCTCGAGAGGGAAACTTGGAGTTATCCTTAAGCTGTACTTTAACTGGGGTAAGGTGGGAAGCGATGATGGGCTCCGAGTTGTCCCACACCTGAGGATATACAGTGGGTTGGTTATCTGGAGTGGGGGTTGAGGGAGTGGAGAGGGGTAGGATGAGATGGGTTGAGATGGAGGGAGGGGAGGAAGGGGAGAGGCAGATAGTTGCCCTCAGTTTCTGGAGAATGTCCCTCCCCAGTAGAGGGACCAGGCATGAAGGAATCACTAGGAACGAGTGGGAGAAGAGGAACCCATCCAGGCTACAGATAAGGGGAAGGGTCACCCTAGGATTGGAGGAGGTCCCATCGATCCCCATAACAGTAATTAGTGAGGTTCAAGTCAGTCCCAGATAGGAAGGCAGAACAGAGTAGGTAGCTCCCATGTCCAGCAGAAAGGAGATGGACTTACCCGCTACCTGGAGTGTGACCCTGAGCTCAGCCTGGGTGAGAGAGGTGGCCAAGTCTGGGTTTCATCAGTCACCCCCCAATCTGAGAAGTTGAAAAGCTGGACTTACTATCTCAGGGGCTCCCCCACATTGAGGTGCCGAAGATATCCCGAGGTTAGGGCAGTGGGATTTCCAAATGGCATTGAAGGCAAGGCCGAGTTGGCGGCTTTGGATTGGGGCACTGGCGAGCCCAATGTCCCTCGGCCCCGCATTTGAAACAGGCCCCCGGGGGGTGTGTGAATGGTTGTCCCTCTCTGTTGGCTCCCAGAGCCAGCCGGCCACAAGGCTGCTACCAAGGCTTGGGTCTGCAACTGAACCTTTTGCTGGAGTCTGGTTTGTCATTTAAGCTCAGCCATCTCCTCACGGGAATTAAAGACCTTAAATGCCATTTTCACCAAGTCAGAAATGGGGGTCTGAGGGCCCTCCTCAGCCTTTTTTAACTTTCTCTGTTTATCCGGTGCTTATTGAGAGATAAAATGAGTAGCCAGTACCGTGGCCCCTGCAGGAGAGGTGGGGTCCAAGCGAGTGTACTGGGTTAAAGCCTCAGTCAATTGGTTAAGAAACATGGCAGGGTTTTTGTCAGGGACCTGGACAATCTCCCTAATCTTGTCGTAATTAACGGCCTTATTAGAGGCTGCCTGCATGCCGGCTATGAGACATTAGACCATGCGGTTGTGTCGCTGGTGGCCATCTTGGCCATCCTGATAATCCCAACCTGGTTCTACAGCTGTGACCTCCTGGGCTCCAACTGCCATGGCAGCATCAGGGAGATGCACCTGATCTGCGTGCTCCCGGGGAAGCAGCCTGGACGCGTTCCCTCTCCTCTGTGGTGAGGGTGGTGGTCTGGACCATATGTAAATCATGCCAGGTAAGGTCATAAGCTTGGGCCAGACATTGGAATTCTTTGATATAGTTATCAGGATTGGCTGAAAAGGAGCCAAACGTTTCTCAATTTGGGAAAGGTCTTGTAGAGAGAAGGGCACATGAACTCTAACAACTCCCTCAACTCCAGCAACCTCCCTTAGGGGGCAGACTAAATCAGGGGAGGGTTTTTGAGCCCTAGTGCCGGTGGAGATGGGAGGGGAGGTTGGGGGGGGCTGCATCAGGAGAGAACTCAGGTTTTGGGGGTTGAGGGGATGAGATGGGGGTCGGAGTGGAAGGGACTGAAATGGGGGTGGTTGGAGCAGTGGGGTAGGGGGTGTAGGGAAGGAGGGATATTGGGGTAGGGGATCGTCTTAAGGAGGAGGAAGAACCAGGGGCCCCCTTGTCAGTGAGTGGGTGAAGCTCTCTGGAAGGTTCAGAGAGGGGAGACAGGGAGGCGAGGTCCGGGTCTTTGGGAGCAGTGGGTGGCAGGGTAGGGGGAGGGGAGCGGGCCAAGAGGACCTGTGAAGTGGAGCAGTGAGAGCAGAGGGAGGGGAGAGAGCGTCAAGTCTAGCAAGCCTGGACATAAGGGACCTCGACCCATTTGCCTTGGCGTTTGTAGAGATTGCCTAGTCAAATGTGTCTTCCGGAGGCCATTGGGAATGATTGTCTAATTGGTATTGTGGCCAAGCGACAGTACAATAATGTATGCGATGTCGCCTTTGCAGGTCCTGGTCCAGTTCCAAAGTTTTAAGATTGGCCAGCAGACTCCCCAGGGGTGTTTTAGAGTTGAATTTGGATTGGGAGGTCCCCATGATTCATTGCCGGGCAACCAGAGGGCTGGAGGAAGGCATCCCCTCGGCCACCACTGGGTTGCAGAAAAGCTGGGTTGTGTCTACTGCCGTAGAGATTAGGCCGTCTCCCAGCCTCTCCGAGTCACGGAGGTCACCTGGTGACCGGCGGGGTCCGCCCTGACACCACTGTGTTTAGGGCAGGGCTTTCCAGAAGGAGGAGCGGAATTGGGGGAAACTCACCACGGCTTCAGAAGTGGCATTCGGAAAGGCGGTCCAGTCCAGCTAGGGAAAGGAGAGAGCCTCCCCACTGAGGTGGGGGCTCTATCGCCTTCCCGGGTTTTGACACCAAATGTAAACTTTTTCTGGCGAGATAAACACAACACCAGGCAAAGTGGGTGGGTGCAAGGCAAGATTTGTTGAAAACACTCTCTGGTGAAGTTTCAGGGATCAAGAGAAGGGGAGCCAGGAAAGTTGCACTGGGAGGAGGTGGGCACCCTCGGGCGAAGTTCGCGACTCTGGAAAGCAGAGTGGCGGAAGTCGTGCCCAGGCAAGAAGAAGGGGGCCTTTAAGGGGCCTTGAGGGGAGTTCAGGGGTCTTTTGACAAGTTTCCCTTATTTGGATATTTCATCTGCTCGTCAGGGTCCCATTGGTCCACTGGAGCCCAGGGCGGGGGTCTCAGATTCCCGCTTGTCAGGGTCCCATTGGTCCATGGGAGCCTGGGGCAGGAGGGTTTTCAGATTTCTGCTTGGATCTTTGTTCTCCTGTCCAAACTCAGGTTTTGTGGCGGGGACTTTCGCCATCTTAAGTAGCTCTTTCTTTTTGCCAGCCCAACAGTATTCACCATACCTAGTATGGAAAAATGCATTACTGTGATATATACAAAAAAACAAGCATCAAAAGACTATATATTATTTTTTATCTATTTAACCTCTCCTTCTAGCTAATGCAGTTTCATTCTCTAGAGGTCCAGATCCCTGGGAAAACTATGTATTGCTGATCGTAGAATCTTTAGTGAAGCTTCTTGATAAGATAGTACACAATGATTTGTAAGATACTTATATGGTGTTGATAAATGTATGTATATGGTACACAACAGTTCTGCAGGATTAATATAACTTACACTAACCTTTCAACTTTGGTTAACTGCTCAGAGTATTGCTATAAAACAAAACAGAGTAAAGAAAACACATGATTAACCGTATGGAAGACTGATGAGAGATTTCACAAATCTGCCCAGGAGGAGGTGTATGTATTGGAGGAGAACTGGACAGCATTCCCTTTGGTGACTGCCAATTCTCTCTTGTAGTCATCTTTTTGCCTCATTATTAAGAAAGACAGGATACTCCCTTCCTCAAGGGGCCAAAACAGATCCACTCCACAAGAGGCCAGGACCAATGTGCCTTAACAAGGAAGCTGAACTAGGTTTCCTTCAGGGCAGCACACTCCCACTAGTCCCATAAACTTTCCAGGAATCCACCAGATTAGCCAAAAGAAACAATACTATGAAACTGAAGGAAAGGAAAGAAAAAAAAGAGAGAGAGAGAGAGAGAAAGAAAGAAAAAGAAAAGAATCCACATACAACTAAACTATCTGTCCATGTAATCCCCAGCTGCCTCAGACTGGCAGTTCTGTGACAGCAAGAATTAAGAGCAAAAGAGCTATCAGAAACTTCTTTTCCCGATGTGGGAACCTTACATGTAAAGATCCAAACCAAGTCACAGAACAATATGGAAAACACATGTAGATGTTGTTGATTGACTATGAGGACATTGTCAACCTCTGGTTAGCTTTGTCAATTGCCTATAGGACAGCTGTATGACTTTCAATTCCTACCTGCTTTCTCACCTCCTTTGTCAACTTATTCCATAAGCAGACTACAGACAAGGAAGGAAATTTAAAGTCTGCATTGCAGGGCAGCATTCATTGTAGTAAAAGAAACAATTTACATTTCCTAAGAGCTATTAAAGAAAAACATTTAAAACTACACATGCACACACATACACACATACACATACTAACACTATATTATAGTGACCTGAAATAAAATGGGCTTGAGTTGATAACAGTCACTCTGTTAAATAATGATTTATTGATATTAAAACGGAGATCAAAGAGTTCAGCTGAGGAACAAAGGGAACAAAGAATCCACAGGAAGAGTAATGTGGCTTCACCATTTTTTGTTTTATTTTGTTTTATTATTATTTGAGTTTTAGGTAGTTAACATACAGTGCAGTCAATATTGGTTTCTGGAGTGGAATTCAGTGATTCATCCCTTATATATAATATCCATTACTCATTCTCATCATCAGGGAAATACAAATCAAAACCATGATGAGATACCATCTTATACCTGCCAGAATGGCTAAAATTAACAAGACAAGAAACAACAGATGTTGGCGAAGATGCAGAGAAAGGTGATCCCTCTTGCACTGTTGGTGGGAGTGCAAACTGGTGTAGCAACTCAAGAGTACAGCATGGAGGTTTCTCAAAACGTTAAAAATAGAACTACCCTAAGATCCAGCAATTGCACTATTAGTTATTTACCCTAAGGTTACAAAAATGCAGATTTGAAGGGATACACACACCCCAATGTTTCTAGCAGCATTCTCAACAGCAGCCAAACTATGGAGAGAGCCCAAGTATCCACTGACTGAAGAATAGATAAGGAAGATGTGGTGTATATATACAATGGAATATTATTCACGGTTTCCTTTGAAAAAACGTGACTTCTTGAACAACAAATACAAATACTAAACGTACATTTTAAATTGTTCTCTGCCTTTCAATGTTTTTATAAATATCCAAGTGGAGAGACAATTGTAAGTTTATCAATATATAGCATATACACATCTTTCCATTTGTGTTAATTAGTTAGACATGTTTGGTGAAAAAGAAAAAAAAATAATTGAAATAACAGAGGTTACCATACCCTTCACTCTATTCAATAATTCAGTGAGCTCATAGCTTGCACTAAAACATGAACCTCTATGCTTTATGCTGTGCAGAGATATTGTCACAACAGACCAGAGCAGGGCCCAGAACACTAGCTAACCACTGTATCTGGTGCTCAAATGGGGAAAAATAATCATCTGCTCCAGCACTACTGGAAGATTTGCTTGTGTTGGACTTCATGAAAAACTATATAGCACAACAAATTTGTATAAATAAAATCATGTATGTGGAATAAACTAAAAATTCCAAAAGACTTATTCATATAACTTTCACAACAGGTAATTTTTAATATCAACACTTGTTATCTAATCCAGTGTAAAATATAACCTCATTTTATCACTTTGTCAATATCTATCTATTATTTTGGATTGTCAATACTAGTCCCCTCCTGTATGCATAAAACTTAGGACTAGTCTCAATTAATAGTTAATAATAGATATTTCTAGAAGTCAATAATACTCTAATACTTCTTCCTCCCAGAACATGTAAACTACTAAATAACATACTTTTTAGATGTATCCATATCAATTATTTGACAGAGAAGATTATAATGTCTATGTGTTAAAGTATCTGACTTTCAAATATATCAATGAATGTCATTTTTCCAGAGATTATGTCACAGAAAATACACAGACACTAAAATGGAATGGAAAATCAATGGAAGAGTTGTTAATACGCCTGGGAAACCACTTTGAATTTAAAGGATGACAACACAAAAAATGTGCTATTTTTTAAATGATGAAACAGAGGACAGTGGCTCTTACCTAATTGTGATAATCTATTTAATTTTAGTGTATATGTATTTGTATATACACACACATAATTTAAACCTTCCACCCATAGTTCCATCATAGACATGGCAAAGATTGTCACAGACACAAAGAAGCTAAATGAACTGACAATCATCAGGACAACATGATACTGGCACAAAAACAGACACATAGATCAATGAAACAGAATGGAGAGTCCAGAAATGGACCCTCAACCCTATGGTCAACTAATCTTCAACAAAACAGGAAAGACTATCCAATGGAAAAAAGATGGTCTCTTCAATAAATGGTGCTGAGAAAACTGGACAATCATCTGTAGAAGAATGAACCTGGACCATTCTCTTATATCCTACACAAAGATAAATTCAAAATAGATGAAAGACCTAAATGTGAGACAGGAATCCATCAAAATGCTAGAGTAGAACATAGGCAGTAACCTCCTCAACTTCAGTCACAGCAAGTTCTTGCAAGACACATCTCTGAAGGCAAGAGAAACAAAATAAAAAATGAATAATAGGGACTTAAATAAAATCTTCTGCGTGGCAAAGGAATCACAGTCAACAAAACTAAAAGGCAACCCATGGGATGGGAGAGGATGTTTGCAAATGACATAACAGATAAAGGGCTGGTATACAAGATCTATAAAGAACTTGTCAAACTCAGCATTTCCCCAAACAAAAAAAACCTAGTCAAGAAATGGGCAGAAGACATAAACAGACATTTTTCCAAAGAAGACATATAAATAGCCAGCACACACATGAAAAAAATGGTCCACATCACTTGTCAGTAGGGAAATACAAATAAAAACCACAATGAGATACCACCTTACACCAGATAGAATAGCTAAAACTGAGAAGACAGAGAACAACAAATGTTGGTGAGAGTGTGGAGAAAGGGGAACCCTCTTACACTGTTGGTGGGAATGTAAGCTATAAAGCCACTCTGGAAAACAGTACTGAGGTTCCTCAAGAACTTAAAAATAGAGCTACACTATGACTCAGCAATTGCACTATTATTGGGTATTTACCACAAAGATACAGATGCAATGAAAGGAAGGAGCACCTTCACCCCAATGTTCATAGCAGCAATGTTAAAAATAGCCAAACTGGAAGGAACTGAGATGTCCTTCAACAGATGAATGGATAAAGAAGATGTAGTTTGTATATACAATGGAATCTTACTCAGCCTTCAGAACAGTTCCATTTACATTAACATGGATGGAACTGGAGGGTGTTATGCCAAGTGAAATCAGTCAATCAGAGAAAGACAATTATCATGTGATTTCACTCCTATGTGGATTATAAGAAATAGCACAGAGGATGATGAGGGAAGGGAGGGAAAACCGAATGGGAAGAAATCAGAGAAGGAGAAAAACCATGAGAAACTCTTGACTCTGGGAAAAAACTAAGGGTTGTGGAAAGAGGGGTAGGTGGGAAACTAGGGAAACAAGGTGATGGACATTAAGGAGGGCATGTGACGTGATGAGCACTGGGTGTTATATGCAACTAATGAATCATTGAACACTACATCAAAAACTAATGATGTACTTTCTATACTTTAGCTAATTTAATTTAAATTTAAAAAACTAAAATTTTAAAAAAGAGTAAATGATAGAAGATAAGCCTTTAACTTGCCGCAGTGTAAGGACCATGTGTACTTAGGGACCAATACTTCTCTGTTCTTTCCCTCCCTATCTTTAGTCTAGCTCAGTTCAGCCAAACCTGGGGATAAAGAAAAAGACTACAGAAGCAAAGGAGGTTCTCTCCTTATGCAGATTTGTAGCTGTAACTCAACATAGAAGAGTAGTAGCCATCATCTTTGATGACAGGTTTAACATGGGGAGGATGGTGAGGCAGTGTACAAAACATGTTGTCTTTCCTTAGCTACAATAAGAATCCAATTTAATAGATTCCAGTTATGTATATTAAATGCTTGACAACTGCAGTACTATTCCCATCTCTTTAAAAGTAGGGGGGAAAACTTCATATGTTAACACAAAAGGAAAGTATCATAAGCAAACAAGTCATGACTGACTGAATTCACTCCAGCATAAGGAAAATAATGCTTTGAAGACAAGTATGGGAAGTGGGCAGAGATAGCTATGGGGGGTGTCAAATTTCCAATTATTAAGGGTGCCTGCTATATTTCAGGACTTGTCACCTGGAATGGAAAGCAGCCAAGTTATATCAAAGAATCTTCCTCACTTACCAGCCTCCTTAAGTCCCGCAGTGAGGTTACACACACAAATGCTGCTGTAGTCGAGGAAAAAACAATTAGAGGACTGTGTACATGGTTCTCCATATGGAGTTATAATTTTTAGACCCTAATTTGTCACCCTTAGGTCATGGTGTGCACAAAAGAGAAGAAGAAATAGGGAAGGGTGGCATCCATGCAGCCCATAATTCTAGCACCTTACCAGTCTATGTAAAATAGAGGAAAATGTCTTCCAACACCGTTTTATCTTCTACATAAAGGAGAAGAAAGATTGTGTTATTCATGGTCAGTGAGATTATGTGACTCATAAAAAGAACCGGAAGCAGCATCTTACCAAAAGTACTATAGGCACAAATAAAATTAGAGCCCAAAACCTTAAATTAAAATAAAGATTCAGGGATGCCTGGGTGGCTCATTCAGTTTAGCATCTGCCTTTGGTCCTGGGATCAAGTGTTACATCATGCTCCTTGCTCATCCAGGAGCCTGCTTTTTCCTCTGCCTGTAGCTCTCCCTGCTTGTGTTCTTTCTCCCTCGCTCTCTCTCTGACAAATAAATAAATAAAATCTTTAAAAAAAAGTAAAGACTCAACCAACAGCTCAGACATATTGTTTTTCAACATTCTGATGCTGAAATTGACATTGTGACCTATGACACTGGCATCAATAAAAACAATATTGTTTTTGTTATTATTATTGTTAATAATTTTAACATGTTTTAAAATTTTTAAACTAGGTGAAGGCAATGAACTGAATATTTAATAGAAAATCTGCATTATTCTTTTCCTATCTTCTCATGTGTCTTATCACCATTCTTGTGAATTTCTCCAAGATAGTTTTGCTTTTTCAGTGTGCCTTGATATTTCAACTATACTGGCAAAAATGTTACAAGAATCAGACTACACTGTCAGTTTGTGTTATAAGATTGAGGGCTATAGTAAAACATTTTAGTTTGTTTTTTCCTCTCTAGAGTTTTCCTTTCAAGAACGGCACCTCTCATCTGGTACAGATGTCAATCACACGCCCCTATATCCCCTGGGCCAGTCAAAACATCCCATCTTATTAGACACAATAATTAGGCCATAAGTGAGCACAAGACCCAAAAAAGTTAATCAAAATCCTTTCGATGTTTGTATATGAACATCAATTTTAAAAAATCCCTTTGTTGTTTTCAGAGAGCTTTAGCATGAAGGACCATGTCAGTTAAAGATTTTATAGGCCCTGTTTGTTGCAACATTTTGGCAGACAGGATAGCATTCCTTTTGAAAGTTCCAGAGTGCAACCCATTCTCTCGCCTTTTCTAACTTCTAGAGGCTGCCATAATTTCTTGGTTTGTGCCTTTTCTTTCAGACAGAAGCCAGCAGCAAAGTCTCTTAAAAACCTCTCTCCTTTTTTATGGCTGAATAATATTCCTGTGTGTGTGTGTGTGTGTGTGTGTGTGTGTACCACACCATCCTTACCCATTCAGCTATCAGTGGATTCTTAGGCTCTATCCACATCTTGACTATTGTAAATAATGTTGCTTTAAACACAGGGATGCATATGCCCTTTCAAATTAGTGTTTTCATTTTGGGGGGGATAAATTCAATATTACACAGCCTTGAAAGGGGTGAGATTGTGCCATTTGCCACAACATAGAAGGATATTATTCTAAGTCAAATAAGTCAGATGAGAAAGACAAATATTTTAAGATTTTCATTCATATGTGAAGTCTACAATCAATAAATAAACAAACAAAAAGCAGAATCAGACCTGTAAATACAGAGAACAAACAGGGAGGGAGAATAAGGTGATGGGCAAAATAGATGAAAGGGATTGGGAGATACAGGCTTGCAGTTAGGAATAAATAACTCATGGGTGGCCCCTTGATGGCTCAGTTGGTTAAGCATCTGCCTTTGGCTCAGGTCATGATCCCAAGGTCTTGGGATCAAACCCCACATCAGGGAGGCTGCTTATTCCTCTCCCCCTGTTCCCCCTTTGTTCTCTCTCTCTAACACATAAATAAAACTCTTTAAAAAATATTTTTAAATAAATAAATAAGCCATGGGAATAAAAGGCACAGCATAAGGATAGTCAATGATATTGTAATGGCATTATATGATGACAGCACAAATGGATAGAGCTACACTTGTGATGAGCATAGCATAAAGTTTAAAGTTGTTGAGTCACTGTGTTGTATACCTGACACTAACGTGACATTGTGTCTCAACTACACCCAAATGGAAAAATTAAGAAAGAAATCTCCCTCTCTCTCCAATGCTTCTGTCATCACCTCTCATTCTCTGACACTTAATCTCTTGCCTCTCCCTTACAAGGACCTCTACAATTATGTTGAGTCCCCCTGAATAATCTAGGATAATCATCTTATCTCAATATCCTTAGTTTAATCACATTTGCAAGATTACTTTTGACACATAAGGGAACTATTCACTAGTTCCAGGAGTAAGACATGGATGTGGCCTGTGGTGAGGTGGGGACATTATTTAGCCTACCATGGTGTTGTATATCAAATAATAAAAAGGGTGGCCAGTGACCATTGGATTAACTATATGGAGGTATTCACTGACAAGAGCAATTTTAAGTGAGAGATAGGCTGAAAAACTGATTAGAGTGTGTAAAAAGAGAAAGCATTGCACTTAGAGTCCAAAGGCATTCAGGCTGGAGATCAGGAAGAACTGATGTTGCAGCTGAAGTTTTTAAAGCAGCTTGCTGGTAGAACTTTTTCTTGCTCAGGCAAGGTTGCCTTTTGTTCTAATCTTGCTTCTAGCTGATTGAAGGAGGCCCACCCACATTATGGAGGACAATCTGGCTTACTCAAAGTCTATATACTTAAATGTAAATTTCATTTCAAAAATACTTTCAAAGAAAAATTCAGAATAATGTTTAGCCAAATATCTGCTTAAACTACTGTCCATGCAAGTTGACATATAAAATTAGCCATCACAAATGGGAAGGAGAAAAATCATGTATTACCTTTCATAAGAACTGAGAACAAGAAAAAGAAGTTTTTGAGATGGCAGAAATCAAAGAATAATTATATACTGAAAGAATAGAGCAAGTATAAGGAAAAAAACAGTGTAGGAGAAAGAAAAATAAATATCAATGTCCTTGAATATGTAGAAAGGATGGAATTGGATGTACAGAGAGAGGGAGCTGACCTTAACAAGTAGCAAAGAGAATTCTTTTCAGATATATATATATATATATATATCCCTTATATTCTGTTATATAGATACCTATAGATCTATCTATATATATTATATTATCTATATAGATATAGATCACATATAGATATATATGCTATACACTACACATAATATATACTTTGGTAGTCCCAATAGCTTAATTTTACTTTCATTTCCCTTGCTAAGAAGACATATTTAGAAAAATATTTCTACAACCAATGTCAAAGACATTGCCTATGTTTTCTTCTAGAAGTTATATAGTTTCATATCTCACATTTAGTTATTTAATCCATTTCAAGCTTATTTTTGTGTATGGTGTGAGAAATTGGTTCAGTTTCATTCTTTTGCATGTACCTGTCCAGTTTTCCCAGCACCATTTATTAAAAGCTATTTTTCCCATTGTATATTCTTGCCTCCTTTGTTATAGATGAATTGACCATAAAAGGGTGGGTCTATTTCTGCACTCCCCATTCTGTTCTATTCTGTGGGTCTATTTTTGTGTCAGTACTACACTGTTTTGTTTATAACACTTTTGTAGTATATCTTTTTTTTTTTTAAGTAATTTCTACACCCAGTATGGGGCTCCAACTCATGTCCCTGAGATCAAGAGTCACATGCTCTACTGACTGAGCCATTTAGGTGCTCCTGTAATATATCTTGAAATCTGGGATTGTGATACCTCCAGTTTTGTTCTTTTTCAAGATTTGCCTTGGCTATCCAGGATTTTTGTGGTTCCATGAATTTTAGGATGATTTGTTCTACTTTTATAAAAAAAATTCTATTGGAATTTTGGTAGGGATTGCAATAAATTTATAGATTGCTTTGGGTGGTATGTAAATTTTAACAATATTGGTTCTCCCAATCCATGAGCATGGACTATTTCTCCATTTGTTTGTGTCATTTTCAATTTCTTTCATCATTGTTTTATAGTTTTTGGAGGACAGGTCTTTCCCCTCCTTGGTTATATTCCTAGATATGCTATTATTTTTGGTACAATTATAAATGGAATAGTTTCTTAATTTCTCTTTCTGCTGCTTCATTAATAGTGTATAGAAATATAACAGACTTATGTATATTAATTTTGTATCTTCTGACTTTACTGAGTTCATTTATCAGTTCCAGTATTCTGTTAAGAGTTTTTATCATGAATGCATGCATTTTGTCAAATGTTTTCTCTGCATCTATTGAAATGATCATATGGTTTTAATTATTCCTCTCTCACACATTGATTTATTTATAAATATTGAATCACCCTTGCATTCCTGGAATAAATCCCATATAATTATAATGATTTACTTACAAATTTTGAATCACCCTTGCATTCCTGGGGTAAAACCCACTTAATTATCATGAATGATTTTTTAAATGTATCATTAGAAATTAGTTTGTTAATATTATCTCGAGAATTTTTACATCTATGTTCATCAGAGATACTGGCCTATAGTTCTCTTATTTGGTATTGCCTTCTTTATCTGGTTTTGGTATTGGGGTAATGCTGGCTTCATAGAATGAATTTGGAATATTTCCTTCCTCTTGTATTTTTCTGGAGTAGTTTGAGAAAAATAATTCTTCTTTAAATATTTGGTAGAATTCACCTATGAAGCCATCTGGTCCTGAACTTCTATTTCTTGAGAATTTTTTTTATTACTGATTCAGTTTCATTGCTAGTGATTGGTCTGTTCGAATTTTCTATTTCTTCCTGGTTCAGTTTTGAGAGGTAATATGTTTATAGAGATTTGTCCACTTCTTCTGGGTTGTCCAATTTGTTGGCATGTAACTTTTCATAGTACTCTATTATAATCCTTTGCTTTCTGTGGTGTTGGCTGTTATTTCTCCTCTTTCATTTACAATTTTTTTTAAAGATTTTATTTATTTATTTGACAGAGAGAAATCACAAGTAGATGGAGAGGCAGGCAGAGAGAGAGAGAGGGAAGCAGGCTCCCTGCTGAGCAGAGAGCCCGATGCGGGACTCGATCCCAGGACCCTGAGATCATGACCTGAGCCGAAGGCAGCGGCTTAACCCACTGAGCCACCCAGGCGCTCTTCATTTACAATTTTATTCAAATCCACTCTTATTCTCTTTCTCTATCTCTTCTTTACTATTACTACTATTACTACTACAAGTCTGGTTAACATTTTATCAATTATTAATCTTTTTGATCAGTTCTTTTGTGTTCTTAGTCTCTATTTCATCGATTTCTGCTCTGATCTTTATTATTTATTTTCTTCTACTGGCCTTACGCATCACTTGTTCTTTTACTGGCTCCTCTAGGGTAAAGTTAAGTTGCTTATTTGAAATTTTCCCTGGTTCTTGAGGTAGGACTATATTGCTAGAATCTTCCCTCTTAGAACAGATTTTGCTGCATCATAAAGATTTTGGATCAAATAGGTTTTCATTTTCATTTGTCTCCATGTATTTTTTTAATTTCCTCTTTGATTTTTGTGGTTGACCCATTCATTGTTTAGTAACATGATATTTAACTTCATGTATTTATGGTCTTTCCAGATTTTTTCTTGTGGTTGATTTCTAGTTTCATGCTGTTGTGGTTGGAAAAGTTACATGTTATGATTTCAACCTTTTTGAGTTTGTTTAGATTTGTTTTGTGGCCTAACACGTGATCTATTCTGGAGAATGTTCCATGTGCACTTGAAAAGAATGTGTATTCCACTGTCTTGGGATGGAAAGTTCTGAATATATTTGTTGAATCCATCAGGTCCAGTGTGCCATTCAAAATCACTGTTTCCTTGTTGATTTCTGTTGGCTGATCCATTGATGTAAGTGGGGTGTTAAAGTTCCCTACTGTATTATTATTGATTTCTTCCTATATGTCTGTTAATAGTTGCTTTATGTATTTTGGTGCTCCCTTGTTGGGTGCATACATATTTACAATTCTTATATCTTCTTGTTGGATTGTTCTCTTTATCATTAGATAGTGTCCTTCTTTGTCTCTTGTTATAGTCTTTGTTTTAAAGACTATTTTGTCTGATATATGTATTGCTAATCCAGCTTTCTTTCCTTTCTATTTGCAGATATATGTTCTCTAGCCCTTCACTTTCAATCTGCATGTATCTTTAGGTCTGAAATATTACTCTTGTAGGCTGCAGATAGATGGGTTTTGCTTTTATATCCATTCAGTCATCCCATGTCTTTTGATTAACTGAAGCATTGAGTCTACTTACATTCAAAGTAATTATTGACAGGAATGCACTTATTGCCATTTTATTACTTATTTATGGTTGTTTTTGTGATTCTTCTTTGTTATCTTCTTCTCTTGCCTTCTTCCTTTATGGGTGATGGCTTTCTTTAGTGATGTTTAGGTTTCTTTCTCTCTATTTTTTCATATTTATTACAGGTTTTTGATTTATGGTTACCATTAGATTTATATATAACATCCTATGCATATAGCAGTCTCTATAAGAATGATGGTCATTTAAGTTAGAACCCATTGTAAAAGCATGAAATTTTCACTCTTGCCCTCCCCCAAGTTTTATGTATATGATGTCATACTTTTTATCCTTTTATTTTGTGACTTCTTTGATTGGTTTTATAGATATAATTTATTTTGCTGCTTTTGACCTCAGTACTGACTTTATAAATGATTAATCTGCTTTAATTATACTTGTATGAACCTGTGAAATTTTTTCCTTTCTAATTTTCTTGTGCCTTATTATGGACTTTTCTTTCCACTCAAGGGACTCCCTTCAACATTTCTTGTAAGGCTGGTTTAGTGGTGATGAATTCTTTCAACTTTTGTTTGTCTGGGAAACTCTATCTCTCCTTCTATTCTGAATAAAGCCTTACTGGATAGACTATTTTTGTTTGTAGGTTTTCTCCCTTTCAGCACTTTGGATGTATGCCACTCTCTTCTGGCCTGTAAAGTTTCTGTTGAAAAATCAGCTGATAGACTTATGAGGTTTCCCTTGTATGCACATGTTTTCCTTTCTCTTGGTGCTTTTAAAATTCTCTTTTTTGTCATTTTACTTATTATATGTCATGGTATGGACTTCCTTGCATTCATTTTGTTGAGAGCTCTCAGTGTCTCCTGGATCTGGATGTCTGTTTTCTTCACCAAATAAGAAAGTTTTCAGCTATTACTTCCTCACATACATTTTCTGCTCCCTTTCCCTCTCTCTTCTCCTTCTGGTATCTCTATTATGTGACTATTATTATGTTTAATGATAACACTGAGTTCCCTTAGTTTAGTCTCAATTTTTACTATTTTTTATTTTGTTGTTCAGTTTGGTTTCTTTCCATTATTCTATCTTCCAGCTTGCTGATCTGTTCTGCTTCCTCTAGTCTCCTATTTATTCCCTCTAGTATATTTTTTTATTTCAGTTATTGAGTTCTTTATCTCTAGTTGGTTCCTTTTTATTATATTTTCTATTTCTTTGTTGAAGTTCTCACTATGATCCTCCACTCTGCTCAAGTCCAGTATCTTTATGACTGTTACTTTGAATTCTTTACCAGATATTTTGCTTGTCTCTGTTTCCTTAAGCTTCTTGCTGTGATTCTGTGCTGTTCTCTCTGTTGAAGCATTTTCCTCTGTCTCTTCATTTTGCCTAAGTCTCTGTAATTATTTCTATATATTATGAAAGTCAACTATGTTTCTTGATCTCGAGAGTAGTGCCTTATGAAGAGGTCCTATATACCCTGTAGTGCAATATCCCCTGTTCACGTGAACCTGGCACTTTAGGGGTTACTTATAATATGTATTGTGTGTACCTTACTATTGTAGTTGAGCTGTGTTTCCTTTAGTCCAGTTAGGTGCAATGGCCCTTTTTGCCTGTTGTGGGCAGGGTTTGGTCTCTGTGCTGTTAAGGGGCCAGTCTATGGCCACCTAAAGCTTATAGTTGGGCCAGACCAGATACCTGCCTTTGTTCCATTTGCTAGAACTGTGGTCATATCAAACTGCACGGCACTTTCCCTGAGTTGTCCCCAGGAATGGTGTTTTGCCACTGCCTGGGCTTTTTGCAGAATGAGCCCTAGCTAGAGACACTTTGGAGGGAGACTCTTGCTAAATGGGGCAGAGTGGATGGGGCAAGTCCACAGGAGAACTTGATGGTGCGACATGCAGTGTTAGCAAGCTAGGTGCTAAGTCTTTGTGCTGGTTCCCACAGGTGTCCAGCTATCCAGGCTGGGGGTCAGGGAAAAGAACTCTCCTAAGGATCCCTGCCTGTCCAGCACACATTCTGAGATTATTAAATAAATCTCCCTCCATATTCCCCAGGATCTCTTCAAACTGAGGCTTTTATTCTGTATCTTGGGGTGTTGTTTGTTATACTCTGTAAGGGCAGGGACTATTTCCTATTGCCCTTAGGATCTCCCAAAGCTGAGTTTCCCACTGATTTTTAAAGTTCTCTCTGTTTGTTTTTTGAGATAAATCTCAATGACTGCAAGTAATCAGGAAGTTAAGCTCCTCTGGTTTTCAAAGCTATATGTAATAGGAACTGACCAATTCAGGTCCCCCATGAGGTGGCTTCTCTAGGGTCTATTCCCCTCCCTTCTCTGCACTTGTGGTGTCACTCCCATTTATAGTTAGTCTCCCAGTTTGGTTTGGTTCCTGACCAGAACTCCATCCTTCTCATTTTTGATGTGACCTCCTCTCTATAATTAACTATGAAGAGTCTTTGCTGATAGTCTTTAGATTATTTTCTGGGATAGTTACACCAGTGTAGATATTATTTAGGAGCATCCATAAACAAGGTACGCTGAGAATACTTCTATTCTACCACCTTTCCAGGCTCCTAATCTCTCAGTTGAATTTCTTTTGATAATTTACAAAAGCCAAGGAAATTAGTCAGTTAATTCAGAGTATTAAATTTTATAAATTCTATTCACTTGATGTTATGTGTGTGTGTGTGTGTGTGTGTGTATTTGCTTCAATTATGAATTTGTTTAATTTAGTTGCTTAGTCTTAAGATAGGTATTATTTTTACACAAGTAACAAATTGAATTTGTGCATGGTTTAAGAAAGTGGCCCAATTTCATTCTTTTGCATGTGGTTGTCCAGTTTTCTCAACACCATTTGTTGAAAAGACAGTTTTTTTCCTCCTTTGTCGAAGATTAGTTGACCACATGATTGTGGGTTTTTCTGGGTTTCTGTTCTAGTCCATTGATCTATGGGTCTATTTTTATGCCAGTACAATAATGTTTTAATTATTACCACTTTATAATATAACTTGAGATCTAAAATTATGATATCTAGTTTTATTTTTCTTTTTCAAGATTGTTTTGGCTTTTCAAGGTCTTTTGTGGCTCCGTACAACTTTAAAGACCTTTTGTTCTAGTTCTGTGAAAAACACTGCTGTATTTTTGATAGAGAGAGCATTAAATGTGTAGATTGTTTTAGATAGTCTAGACATTTTAACAACATTTGTGCTTCCAACCCATGAGCATGGAATGTCTTTCCATTTCTTTCCATTGTTTTGAATTTCTTTCATAAATATTTTATAGTTTTCAGAATACTGGTATTTTACCTCTTGGTTAGACTTATTTCTAGATATTTTATTGCTTTTGTTGCAATTGTAAAAAGGGTTGTTTTCTTAACTTGACTTTCTGCTGCTTAATTATTGGATACAGAAATGTAACAGATTTCTGCACATTAATTTGATATCCTGTGACTTAACTGAATTCATTTATCAGGTCTAGTTTTTTGGTGGAGACTTTAGGGGTTTTCTCTATATAAGATCATGTCATCTGCATATAGTGACAGTTTTACTTCTTCCTTACCAATCTGGGTGCCTTTTATTTCTTTATGTCATCTAATTGCTGTGGCTAGGACTTCTAGCACTATATTGAATAAAAGTGGTGAGGGTAGACATCCTTGTATTATTCCTGGCCTTGCGGAAAAGTTCTGTTTTTCACTGTTGAGTATGATATTGGCTGTGCATTTTTCATATAAGGCCTTTATTATGTTGAGATATATTCTCTCTAGAGTTGTTTTACAGAGTTTTTTCTTTTTTAATCATAAGTGTATGTTGTACTTTGTCAAATGCTTTTTCTGCATCTGTTGAAATGCTCATATGGCTTTTATCATCTCTCTTATTGATATGTTTTGATTGTTTTGCAAATATTGAGCCACCCTTGCATCCCAGGAATAAATCTCATTTGATTGTGGTGTATGATTTTTTTAAATATATTGTTGGATTCTAATTGCCAGTATTTCATTGAGGATTTTTGCATCTATATTCATGGGAGATATTGGCCTGTCATTCTTCTTTATTGTGGTGTCTTTCTCTCGTTTTATACCTGGGTGATTTGGGCCTCATTGAATGAATTTGGAAGCTTT
Organism: Mustela nivalis; assembly: GCF_964662115.1. Taxonomy (NCBI): domain Eukaryota; kingdom Metazoa; phylum Chordata; class Mammalia; order Carnivora; family Mustelidae; genus Mustela; species Mustela nivalis. Next base: position 100,927,171 of record NC_139023.1, read on the forward strand.
CCTTCCTCTTATATTTTTTTAATGGCTTAAGAAGAATGGGTATTATCTCTTCTTTAAATATTTCGTAGAATTCACCTGTGAAGCCTGGTCCTGCTCTTTTGTTTGTTGGGATTTTTTTGATTTTTGATTCAATTTCATTGCTGGTAATCAGTCTGTTCAAATTTTCTTTTTTTTATTTTCTGCGTTATTTTTGGTAAATTATATGTTTCTAGGAATTTATCCATTTCTTCCAAGATGTCCAATTTGTTGGCATATAGGTTTTCATAAGTTCAGTTAGAATTTTTTTGTATTTCAGTGGTATTGCTTGTTATTTCTCCTCTTTCACTAGTAATTTTATTTACTTGTGTCCTCTCTCCTTTTTTAATTAATCTTGCCAGAGGTTGATTAATTTTGTTGATAGTTTCAAAGAAACAGTTCCTGATTTCATTGATCTGTTTTATTTTGTTCATTCATTAATTTGTTTATTTGTTTTTTAGGTTCTATAGTATTTATTTCTGCCTTAATCTTTATTATTTCCTTCCTTTTGCTGTTTGGTTTTTGTTTGTTCTTTTTTATCTAGCTTCTTTAGGTGTAATTTTAGGTTATTTATTTGAGATTTTTCTTCCTTCTTGAGGTAGGCCTGACTGGCTATAAATTTTCCCCTTTGAAATTTGCTGTCACAAAAATTTTGGACTATTGTGTTTTTATTTTCATGTAAATTTTGAATTCCTCTGTGTTTTCTTGGTTAATTCATTCATTGTTTAGTAGTATGTTATTTAAACTCCATGTATTTGTACTTTTTCCAGAATTTTTCTGGAATGAATAAACTAAAAATGGATTAAAGACATAAATGTGACTTGAAACTATAAAAAGACTTGAACAGAGCATAGCCAGTAATCTCTCTGACATCAGCCATGGCAACTTCTTTCTAGATACGTCTCCTGAGGCAAGGGAAATAAAAACAAAAACAAATTATTGGGACTACATTAAAATAAAAAGCTTCTGTACAGCAAAGGAACTGGTCAACAAAACTAAAAGGCAATTTACTGAAAGGTAGAAGATATTTGTAAATGAGATATCTGATAAAGGGTTAGTATCAAAACTATTGAAGAACTGATACGATCTGATACCCAAAAACAATTAATCCAATTAAAATATGGGCAGAAGACATGAACAGGCATTACCCCAAAGAAGACATCCAGACAGACAACAGACACATGAAAAGATGCTCAATATCATTCAACATCAGGGAAATGCAAATCAAAGTCACAACGAGATATTACCTTACACCTATCAAAATGATTAAAATAAAAAAAAAAAAACAAGAAATGACAAGTGTTGGCATAGATGTGAAGAAAAAAATCCTCTCACACTATTGGTGGGAATACAACCTGGTGCAGCCACTGTGGAAAACAGTAAGGAGGTTCCTTAAAAAGCTAAAAATAGAACTACCCTGTAGATCCAGGGATTGCACTATTGGGTATTTACCCCCCAAAAACAAAAACAAAAACACTAGTTCAAAGGGATACAAGCTCTCCTATTTTTATAGCAGGATTATTTACAAATAGCTTACTATGGAAGCAGACCAAGTGTCCATCAATAGATAAATGGATAAAGAAGTTTTAGCTATTTAAAAAATAATGAAACTTGCAATTTGCAACATGGATAGAGCTAGAGAGTATAATGGTAAAGCAAAAATATATCAGTCGGAGAAAGATAAATACCTTATGATCTCACTCATATGTAGAATATAAGAAACAAACAAATAAGCAAAGGAAAAAAGAGAGAACGAGAGAGAGAGAGACAAACCAAAGAAACAGGCTCTTAACTATAGAAAACAAATTTATGGTTATGAGAGGGGAGGTCTGTGAGGGAATGGGGGAAATAAGGGACAGGCATTAAAGAGTATACTTATCATGATGAAAAAAATATAATATAATATAATATAATATAATATAATATAATATAATAATATAATACAAACGTTGTTTGACCATCATTGACAAAGCACCATGCCAGACAACTCAGTTTATTTCATTTATTTAGCCATGAGTTTAATGTACTACTAGGAACTAGAATATCATTGTGTTTAAGCATGAGGGCTCTTAAATTGTACAGAATTGAATCCCTGTTTTGCTACTGATAGTTGGGTGAACTTGTGGATCTGTGCATCTGTAAAATTTATAAAGGTACTCAGCTCATAGGTTATGTAAAGATCAATTGAGACAATATATCCAAAATATTCAGCATAGTGACTTCTCATTATATAGATGATATGTCTTACGGTATTGCTTGCTATGGTTATTTTAGTTACTGTTGTTGATTTAATCATTTTTATTTTATCTGAGCCACCATAGAATAGTGAGAAAAGTCATTGATCTGTGCTCAAACACTAGCTGGAAAAGCTATTCAATATCTCTGAGACTGAATTTTCTTACCTATAAATATATATAATAGTGCTAACTTCAACAGGACAATAGGAAAATTAAATATGGTAGTGAATATGCAAAAGGCTAACACAAACTAGACATATTATAAATATTCATTTCCTTCTTTCTTTTCTTTTTTTAATATTTTATTTATTTATTTCTCACACACACACACACGCAGAGGGAACACAAGCAGGAGGAGTGGGAGAGGGAGAAGCAGGCTTCCCACAGAGCAGGGAGCCCAATCCTGGGCTAGATCCTAGGTCCCTGGGATCATGAATTAGGCCGGAAGCAGATGCTTAATGACTGAGCCACCCAGGCACCCCATTCCTTCTCTCCTTTCACCATCAATTGTGAAGCAGGGATAGCTCTCCAAAGGTGGCAATCTCCTTTACTGGTTGCTTATTTTTCAGAGCATAGTACCAATTACAGACAAGTATCTGATATAACTTGTACTCATACAAGAGACAAGTATCTTTGAGCAGAGAAGAAACACTCTAAGCACCAAACTTTCCTTGTTGGCAACAAATATCTCTTCATACATAGAAGCATAGTAACCTGGCCCAAGGTAAGCACTGGTGTGCCTCATTAGAGGAAAAAGAGAGTATTTTTCCAAGAGAGAAAAGGAAGAATTTTCAAAAACACCAATAGATGACTTCTGCCAGAAACTATGTAACTCCCCACCCCTTCACTTTCTTCCTTTACAGTTGAACTACTTTCTTCCAATTTGCAACAAGTCCTTTGACATTGCCATTCCAGAATGGCACTCTCAGATTCAAATATCATGATTCCTTGGGCCAATTAAATGAAATCAAAAGAGATGGATGGGTCTCAGTGTTTATATTATCAATCATGATGTTCAAAAGAATAATTGCCTATAAATATTTCCTGCATGACTAATGTGGCAGGTATTGTGTTAGCTACTGGACACAAAACTTATATCCAATGAATATTTAGACAAGGGTGTCATGATGGTAAAGGAAATAAAGTGAAGAAATAATTAGAAGTGAATATGTATCAAGGTTGAAGATGACTTGTACTTGGGGATATGAAGAAGAGTTTCTAGGGTAATTTCTGGATTCCTGGCTTGGGTGAAAGGTTATATAAGGAGATTATTCACTAACATAAGGAGAACAGAATGAATGGATGCTTGGGTTTTGTTCTTTTGTTTTGTTTTGTTTTGTTTTGTTTTGTTTTGTTTTTTTCTGTTGGGGGAAGTAGAAATGAAGAGATAATATATTTGTTTTGGTATAGTTAGGTATACAATTCTGAAACTCAAGGGGAATAATTAGCACTGTTAATTGCAGATCTATACCACATATATGGGAGATAGAGCAATGGGAATAGTAATAGATAAGTGTAGCTGGGAGACCTTGCCTCATGCTTCTTTCTTGACTTACACTGCAATGTATAATAGGAATGCTGAAACAGAGTAATCTTCAAACATTTCTCCCAGTGCACAGTATTTCATTCTCATTAATGCACCCTAAATGACTCTGTGCACTATTTCTTTTTTATATTCTTTAGTTAATAAATGGGAGTATCATTTCAATATTACATACCATGTGCTTGACAAGAAAATACTTTATGGCTTAAGTTCTTTGACTCCTGATAAAAGAAGATATTCCCTTAACGTTTCTGAAGATTCTTTATCACGCCCCAAGTTTCCAGCAGTGGTGGATCAATAGACTAATTCAGCAGAAAGTGAAACTGAGAAGGAACTAGGTCAAAAGTTTAGTACTATTCCTTTTGGGTAGAGGGATTATGAGTGATTTTTCCCAGTTTTTTTTTTTTCTGCTTTTCTATATTTTAAAAATAGTTATAATAAATATTCATTGCTTTAATAATCAGAGAAAAAAATTTTAATGAAGTCAGTCTGGCAAAACCTTCCAGATGGGCTGAAGGCTCTGGCATAGTCAATTGAAAGGGGGTTTCATGAAAATCACAGTGGGATAGGCTCAGTTCAGAATTACTGGATGGATGAAGATCACTAAAGCAGGGAACATCATCAACTAACAAGAGCTCTCAAGATCCTATTTTTGGCTTATGAAAAATGGTCTAGACCTCCCAGAAGAGCTTGTAACAAACATAACCTTCAAAACAGGAATTATTCATCTAATGATTTCTGCAGGCAGCAAAAACAAGTCTATCCTCTGCAGAAGTAATTTTCAGAAGGCAAATTAAATTTATGACATTATGTCAGTCTCATAAGCCATGAAATTTGAGTCTATCTAGAGGAGACAAACTAAGGACTACTTCACAAACAGAAGAAACTGAGGGGCAGTTTCAATGCCCATGTTGTGTGGAAAGAGTTCTCTTCTTTTCTTTTATTTATTTATTTATTTGACAGAGAGAGAGAGAGAGAGAGAGAGAGAGAGATCACAAGTAGGCAGAGAGGCAGGCAGAGAGAGAGAGAGAGGAAGGGAAGCAGGCTCCCTGCTGAACAGAAAGCCCCATGCGGGGCTTGATCCCAGGCCCCTGAGATCATGACCTGAGCCGAAGGCAGAGGCTTAACCCACTGAGCCACCCAGGCGCCCCTGGAAAGAGTTCTTTATTTTTTTTTCAAGCACATACAGTCATGTTACATTATGGAAGTGGAATGGCTTGAAAATAATTGTTTGGACTTGGCTGCCATGCATTATCAATAATGCAAAGCAAAAGCAAAAAAAAAAAAAGTTGCAATTTCTATAGGTTTTCTCAGCATTATTAGAATAAAAGTCATTGCCCATTTATTCAGGCCTTTTTTTTTCTTTTGAGACACAGCACACCATCAGTTTCCAAATTAAAATGAACTGTGACACTTCAATAAAAAGAAAGCTATGGAAACCAAATATTGAACTTATAGTACACAATAGAGTAAGCAGTCCACAGATGGAAGAAAAATAATAAATTTTTTTGCCTATATTTGCCAAAAAAAAAAGAAAGAAAATCAAAACCATCAGGTACTTTATATACCATGTCTAGTATTTAACACAGTATTTACACATAGCAATGGAAAAAACAAAGACATAATTTGGTGTACCACTGAGGATTATGTAAAACAATGCATCTCTATCCCCTCATCAGATGGCCTAATGCACCAACATTTGCCATCAATAAACAAGAATGTGGCTTTGTTTTGACAACCAACAAGCCCCTAAGAGGTGTCTTCAGTTCCTAGGAAGCTTTTAATCAAATATCAGACATGGTTACTGAAAACTAGCTATTATAAAGAAAAGTGGATTCTGCTTTTCTCTATAAAGAGATCCATCATAAATGCTAAAAGACAGCTTAATTTTTTTCATTTATGAGGAATGAATTATAATTAAGGAAGCATTCCTTTCCTCAGACACATTTCTTCATGCTTCCTCAGCTGCATTAAGAGAGTAGTGTGGTGCTGTCCACAGAAATCCCTGTGGACATACTGTGTCCAGTCTTACATTTTCAGCTTTCCATGTTTGTTTAGCTACAAATTTATCCAGAGGCCTATATGTTACTCTGTTCTCTTTCCAAGATGTACTTACAAGCTTATTTGGAATCATTTCAAGCCCTGATAATGGCAGTTAAATTTAAGTGAAAAAGTTTGGAGAAAGATTTGAAGACTAAATCATGAAAGAAAATCAGGAGTTATTTTTAGAAAGAGATTACTTGAAAAAAATTGAACAGAGATACCTTGTCAGTGGTGAAACTTTCACCACATTGTGAATTGTGTGCTTTAATGGTTAAAATGGAAAATTTTATGTTCTGTGGATTTTACCACACACACACAAAAAAGGTCCACGTTAAAAAAAAGGGGGGGAGGCCTTTACTACAGACTCATAACATCTTGGAGTTATAAAAAACCTTAAAATTTGTCTAGGCAAATATTTTTTAAGCTGTTTGCAGTAACTATTTTGTGGGTCGTGAATCAATTTACATGAGACCAAAAATTTTTTTTAATAAAATAATCATTTAGAAGAGAGAATATCTGAGTGTGTCACCTATAAAAAGGGCTAGTTTAATAAAACTGTGCTTCAGTTGTGTGTGTATGTATGCGTTTATGAACTGAGTTTTGATGTAAAATATAGTTCTCACCATATGTTATAATTTAAAAGTTAAAGGTATATAGGCCCTACTTTTTATCTTTTGCAAGTACCCCTTCCACAATATTCCTGACCCATAATTATAGGGGTAAAGAGAGAGGATTCTAAATTTAATAGTAGGGACGCCTGGGTGGCTCAGTTGGTTAAGCAGCTGCCTTCGGCTCAGGTCATGATCGAGTCCGGTGTCAGGCTCCTTGCTCAGCATGGAGCCTTCTTCTCCCTCTGCCTCTGCCTGCCTCTCTGTCTGCCTGTGCTCACTCTCTCTGACAAATAAGTAAATAAATAAATCTTTAAAAAAAATTTAATAGTAGTAAGTACCCAAACGACAGTAGATTTAAGAAATAAAATCTGATATAGACAAATACCAAGATTATAGGTTTGTCGTAAATAGCTTCTGTAATATTTTCAAAATGTCATTTAACAAAGTGACTCAGGATATGAGGCTGAAAACTGCAAGGTGATTTATGTCCATGCCATGTAACACAATAGGATAGAAATTAAGGCATGGGCCTTTTGAACATTTAAGCAAGCAAAACCTTATAGGGAAAAAGCAATTGGCATTCTGCAGAAATCATTTCTAACTAATCTCTAAGTGTGTGACAAATATTCTGGAGTTTTTGAAGTGAAAAAGTAATAAGACAATATAAAGTCACTACAAGTGATTTATCTAGATTTATATGAGTTTCTGCCAACAATTGTAAGAAAATTTTCTGTCTCTGTAGAAGTAGAGAACAAAATAATTTGTCCTAGTGAAATATAGTTAAAATGAAAACAAGAATAGCATTGAATAGGCACTTTTTTGCATAGGTAATTTAGAGAATTTCTTCTAATAATCAGGTAAATTTTTAAAAAATAATAAATAAGATAGAAAAAGAAAAGTTACAGTAATTTCCATATTTACAGAGGATGCTCAGATCTTTTAAATAGTGAAACGGCTATTAAGGAACTCTGTGCAACAAGCAGTCACAGATAACACTGAAAATGGGCAAGATAAGGTAGCACAACTGGGAAAAAATGGTTAAATTCTACTTAAAATGATTATAGGAGCTACCTTCTTAGCTATGTTCCCAGTGAAAAACACAGTAAGTCATTTCATTTGTTTCCCTAAAAAAATCTACAGCTAAGGTCTTATCAAGAAAAGAATTCACAAATGGTTGGAAGTAATCAGCTCAAATACTGTAAACCAAACAAAAAATATTCTACCCACATGTAAAATTATAGTGAATATAAATTCAGACTATTATAATCCTAGCCACAGGGATCTAAGACAAATATAATGGAGTTGGAGAAAACCCAAGGAGTTGGAGATAAGATTTTATTTGTTTATTTGATGGAGAGAGAGAGAGCAAGCAGCACAAGCAGTGGGAGCTGCAGAGGCAGAGGGAGAAGCAGGCTCCCACTGAGCAGGGAGTCTGATGTGGGCCTTTGATCCCAGGACACTGGGATCATGACCTGAGCAGAAGGCAAACTATTAACCAACTGAGCCATCCAGGTGTACTACTAAGGAGCTGGACTTAAACTAACTATAGTTGATACAATTTTTAACAAATATTTTCAAAAAGTGGATCAAGAATAGTATTATCTTCATTTCTGGTACCACTAAACATTGAGTGACCTGTTAGAGTAAGCCTCTCTAATGAAACCTATCTTAACCCCAAATACCTAGTGTTTGTCATAGTCAACCAGGGCATTTCAGTTAGTAATAAGGCTGTTTTTCTCCAAAATTCACCTTTATATCTAAGATGGCCCTTTTCCAGATCTTCTGAGACCAACCAGGCTTAATAATCACTCCTGGGAGAGAAAATAGGAACATTATCTAAGTCCTCATCAATGAGTACCAGATGCTTTCCTGGAAGATAAGACAACAGAGAAAATGAACACATCCTAAAATGGTGGGTACCAAGAACTTCCTGATAATCTTGACTTAAAATTTTCTGCCTCCAGAAATAATGAAAATAAAAATCTAAAACCAAAGGCACTTCTTTGTGTCTTCCTCAATTTCTTTCATGAGTACTTTATAGTTTTCTGAGTATAGATTCTGTGTCTCTTTGGTGAGGTTTATTCCTAGGTATCTTATGGTTTTGGGTGCAATTGTAAATGGGATTGACTCCTTAATTTCCCTTTCTTCTGTCTTGCTGTTGGTGTAGAGAAATGCAACTGATTTCTGTGCATTGATTTTATATCCTGACACTTTACTGAATTCCTGTGTAAGTTCTAGCAGTTTTGGAGTGGAGTCTTTTGGGTTTTCCACATATAGTATCATATCATCTGCGAAGAGTGATAATTTGACTTCTTCTTTGCCGATTTGGATGCCTTTAATTTCCTTTTGTTGTCTGATTGCTGAGGCTAGGACCTCTAGTACTATGTTGAATAGCAGTGGTGATAATGGACATCCCTGCCGTGTTCCTGACCTTAGCGGAAAAGCTTTCAGTTTTTCTCCATTGAGAATGATATTTGCAGTGGGTTTTTCATAGATGGCTTTGATGATATTGAGGTATGTGGCCTCTATCCCTACACTTTGAAGAGTTTTGATCAGGAAGGGATGCTGTACTTTGTCAAATGCTTTTTCAGCATCTATTGAGAGTATCATATGGTTCTTGTTTTTACTTTTATTGATGTGTTGTATCACATTGACTGATTTGCGGATGTTGAACCAACCTTGCAGCCCTGGAATAAATCCCACTTGGTCGTGGTGAATAATCTTTTTAATGTACTGTTGAATCCTATTGGCTAGTATTTTGTTGAGTATTTTCGCAAAAAAAATAAAAAATAAAAAAAAAATAAAACCAAAGGCACTAATGCAAAATTACCACTTCTCAAGTATTAAAAATAGTTTCTGTGGCAGCACTCACAAATATTTTACTTTTCACAGACAAGGGAGACCATGGCTGAAGAAGCTTTCCTGTCAAGGTATTTAGACAAATTATACTTGAAAGCAGTTGCAAAGTTGCCACTTTCTTTGCTTAGAAAATAACTTGAGGGGAAAAACATTTTTACCTTCTGAAGTCTAAATTGACAAAAATTTTTTAGATAACAAAATTGGCTACCTAAAGAAGTAAAAATGACTGTAAATGAGTGACTGGGGAATCTAGGATGCTCAAAATTCTAATTCCAGTGATTTAGTGATGCAAAACTGAAATGTGATTATAACTGGAAATGGTAAAATATAAACCATTACCTCCTCCTAAAGAACAAGTCTTATCTATAATCTTGATTTTTATAAAAGAATTACTTTATAATAGAACAATAACCACCATGGAGTCTATTTAAAAGGGAAGAAAATACACCAAAATATTTCAAATGTTTTTCCAGCAAAATCTAATAGGCAGGATGTTTACATATGGCTATAACAGATAAATAGGTCTCATGCTTAACCTCCAGCTATAAACAAATTATAAAATTGAACAAAATATATGAAAGAAAAAAAAAAACAACTCTTATCTTCAGACATCAGAGGATAGTATAGAATTGAGGTCCTTAAGAGGAAAGAAATAAACAAGGTAAAGTCTAAAATCATCTCAATTTTTGTCTGGAAACACATCCTAGCAAAAAGTGCAGAAAGCAGAACACAGATGTCTCACTAGATTGATGAAGCAGAGATTTCAGTTCAGAAAGGAGGCAGAGGCAACTAGAAGTTGCAGAAGGTATTCCAGAAAAAAAAAAAAAAAAAAGGGAACAATACAGAAAAAGAATTCTATAAATCTGCATGGGGTCTCATTGAGGCTTTGCTGAGTACTAACTTTTGCAGACCTGGAGTGAAACTCCATGAGGCTTCATGGAGAACCAATGAGGAGTTGTAAAACTCCCAGAGTTCATGTAAGTAAGGTAAGAATGTATTTGAACTACAATCTACCGGAGTAGAGAGTCTTTTTTGATCACCCAAGGAAATCAGTAGAGATTCATAGAGGATCAAACATTAGCAATGAAGCTAAGCTAATCTTACATTAAAGTCTAAAGGCCTATTTTAACAAAATTTTAAACACAAATATTGAAATGATCAAGTTAATTGGCATGTAGCTTAAGGGCTTGCCAGAGCAAAGCCCAATACTCTCTAAAGAAAGACAAGAAAATCTGGACAATAATGTAATATTAATAATGTCCAGTGTCCAATATAAAATCTGAAATATGCCAAGAAACCTGCCAATGTGACCCACAAGTGAGGAGAAAATTTAATCAATAAAAATAGATTCAGAAATTACAAAATTAGCAGACAAGAACTCTAAAAATAAGCCATTATAAATACATTATGCATGTTCAAGGATATAAAGAAAAGCATCAAATAGTGATGAAAAAAACACAATTATAAAAACAAACAAAATTAAAATTATAGAGATGAAAAATTAAATCTGAAATAACAGCTTATTGAATGAGTTTAAAAGCAGATCAGACACTGTAGAAGTGAAATTGAGGTTACAGCATCATAAACAAAAATGAAGCACAAAAAGAGGGAAAAAAAGATTGAACAGAGACAAAATAACTTGTTGAACAAACAACTATACATGGCCAATTCAATTTTTGTTAATTTGATGAAAACTATAAACCTAGAGATTCAAGATATTCAATAAATCCCAAAAAGGTTACCCATAAAGAATACCCATTTAAGATACATCATAAACAAATCATTATAAACAGATATAAAGAAAAAGATCTTGAAGTGCCTGAGGGGTTCAGTTTGTTAAGTGTCTGACTCTTGATTTCAGCTCAGGTCATGATCTCATTTGTCATGATATTGAACTCCACTTCAGGCTCCTCACACATCAAGGAGTCTGCTTGAAGATTTTTTTTCCTTCTGCCCCCTGCCTCCCTGGCTCACATGCTGGCTCTCTCTCTCTCTCTCTAATAGATAATTTTTTTAAATTGTAAATTAAAAAGAAAAAAAAACCTTAAAAGAAGCTAAATAAGAGAGAGCTGTTTTACACAAAGAGAAGAATGATCAAAGAATTTTTGTCAGTAAGTTTTCAAGCTACAAGACAGTTGAACTGCTTCTTTAAATGAATACCAAGTAGATTGGATCCTAAGTGAAATACCCAGAGAAAGAAAATTATCGTATGGTTTCACTCATTTGTGGAACATAAGAAATAGTTTGAAGTACTATTAGAAGAAGGAAGAGAAAATGAAGGGGGGAAATCAGAGGAAGAGATGAATTGTAAGAGACTGCGGACTTCAGAAAACAAACTGAGGGCTTCAGAGGGAAGGGATTGGGGGATGGGTTAGCCTGGTGATGGGTATTAAGGAGGGCACATAGTGCAATGAGCACTGGGTGTTATATGCAAATAATAAGTCATCGAACACTACATCAAAAACTAATGAAGTATTGTATGGTGACTAAAATAACATAAATAAATAAATAAATAATAAATTCCAAATAGAAAGGGAAATGTAAAGCTGTTTTTACTCTCAAAAAATATGACTAAGTATGTAGAAAACTAATAAATTAGTTTAGAAAGATTGTAGTATACAATATACTGCAATATGTAAAAAATCAACTGTATTTCTCATCACCATGAACAAAAAATTAGAAAATAAAGTTTTCTCAATTCAATTTTTTCCTGAAAATAATTAAGTATGATAAATTTCATAAAATAGGTATAAGATCTATAAACTGAAAACTACCTAATATTGATAAGAGAATGTGAAGATCTTGGGGCCCCTGGGTGGCTCAGTGGGTTCAACCTCTTCCTTCAGCTCAGGTCATGATCCCAGGGTCCTGGGATTAAGCCCCACATCGGGGGGGTTCTCTGTTCAGCGGGGAGCCTGCTTCTCTCTCTCTCTCCCTGCCTGCCTCTCTGCCTATTGTGATATCTCTCTGTCAAATAAATTATATATATATATATATATATATATATATATATATATATAAAGATGTAAATATCTAAAATAATATATTCATGGGTTTAAAGATTTGTTATTGTTAAGTGGAAAGTCATCTTTATTAATTTATAAATTCAATGTAATCCCCATAAAATCTTATCAGACATTTTAAAGAAATTGATAAATTGATTCTAAAATGTTTGTGGAAATCCAATTCAAAAAAATAGTTACAGGATTTCTATCAAATTTCAAAATTTACTATAAGACCACTGTAATAAAGACAATATGGTATTAATACAGATACCAATGAAACAAACTAGAGAGTCTAGAAGAGACACATTCTCATAAGGTCAACTGATTTTCTATTTTTACAAATGTAGCAAGTTAATTCAGTGGAGCAAAGGATATCTTTTACAACAAAGGGTGCTAGAAAAATTGGTTATCAATGTGCAAAGAATAGACCATAGACTTTATCTCATACCCAAGACAAAAGTAACTAGAAACATATAATTGATCTGAAAATGAAATCTGAAACTACAAAGGTTTTAGAGGAAAATATAGGAGAAAATCTTCAGGAAAGGAAAAGTTTCCAAAAACACATCAACATAAAGCCCCAATCAAAGAGTAAAAAATGATTAATGTGACTATAATTTAAAAATTCTGCTCTTCCAAAGAAATCATTGAGAAAAAGAGAAAGTCACAGAGTAGAAGAAAATATTTGCTATGTATATATCTGACAAAGGACTTCTATCCAGAATATATAAACAACTTATAAAATTCAATAAGAAACGAAGCACTAAATTTAAAATGAGCAAAAGATTTGAACAAAAATTTGACAAATGAAGATATATAAATGATAAGTAGGTATCTGAAAAGATGACATTATCATTATTCATTAGGAAAATGCCCATTAAGAACCACAATGAGGCTAAAGTTTGGCAGGTTGATAATAACAAGTGTTGAGAATGTGGCACAACTGGAATTTTCGTAAATTGCTGTTGGCATTGTAAAATGTCACAAATTCTTTGGAGAAGAGTTTGCAGTGTCTTCAAAAAGTAAAGCAGACACATACCAGTTTGCCAATTCCAATGTTATTCTTTTTTAAGATTTATTTATTTATTTTAGAGAGAGAGAAAGAGAGGGAGGCAGAAGAAAAGAATCTCAAGCCCCTACTTGGGGCTCGATCTCATGACCCTGAGATCATGACCTGAGCCAAAACCGGGACTTGGACACTTAACCAAAGGAGCCACCCAGGGCCCCACCAATTACAACTTTAAGTATTTACCCAAGGGCAATGTAAACATATAGTCACACAAAGATATTGTACATAAGTTCTCTGAGCAGCTTAGTTTATAACAAGCAAACTCTAGAAATAATACAAGTATATACCAAGAGATGAATGGAGAAACAGACAGTAGTACAATCTTACAATGCAATACCTATCAGCAATGAGAAGGAACCGTTTACTGATATATACAATATGAATGATTCTCAAAATCATTAGGCTGAGTAAAAGAACCTACAAGATTGTATATCTTATTCCATTTAAATGAAAGTTTGGAAAAGGCACATCTAATTTATAGTAATAGAAATGAAGTCTATCAATGGTTGTCTAAACCAGTAGTGGGCTGCGACATGAATTAGGTTAGGGGCCCAAGGGAATTTTTGAGGAAATGGAAATTTTCTATTTCTATTTTCTATTTTCTAGAAATTTCTATTTTCTATTTTCTAGAAATTTCTATTTTCTAGAAATTTTCTATTTCTATTGATTGTGGTGGTGGATATATATATATATATATATATATATATATATATATTCAAACCATTCAAAGTGTACTTTAAAATGGTTATATTTTATTGTTTGTAAATTATCTCCCTAATAAAACTGATTTAAATATATTTTTTAAAAGTAACCTCTGAGATCAAGAGTTGCATCTTCTACCAACTGAGCCAGCCAGGTACCCTGATGTAGGATACATTTTAAGAGACCATTATCTGTATATGTAACAAATGATTATTTAAAACATCTGAAAAATAGGAGAAAGTTAAATACTTAACCAAGTGCTGCCATATATTTGATACCTATTCTTTTATATTCAATAAATTAGAAGGCAATTTGGTAAATTTTATACTGTAGTTGTGCTAATTGAAAGTATCTCCATAATCCCCAAACCTCTTTTTAAAATATTGTGGTGTATTGGGGTCATTTTTATAAAGAGGGATTATTAATATTGTGTTACAGAAAATTAAGGCATAAATAATAGGGTTCAATCCACTCAGAAAGTAAATGTAGACTGAAATAAAACTATAATGTAGCTATGTAATCAAATATGATATTTATATAAGAATCTGTGTGGATCTGTATTTTTTCCTTTTTATGGGAATTCACAAGTTATATTCCAAATAGATTGGAATTCTTGAATTTACTGACCAATAAATTAATATGGAAATCATCAAATAGTTTTATAAAAAGATGAATTATGGGCACCTGCGTGGCTCAATTGGTTAAGCATTGGCCTCTTGATTTCAACTCAGGTCATAATCTCAGGGTCATTGGATGGAGCTTCACCTGGGGCTCCGTGCTCAGTGGGGAGTCTGCTGGAGATTCTCTCTCTCTCTTTCTCTCTCCCCTTCTCCCTTTGCCCCTACCCCTGCTCAGCCTCATGCATGCTCTCTCTCTCAAATAAATACATAAATATATATTTAAAAAAAAGAGGGATTATGAGCTGATATTATTTTGTTTAGGTCACAGTTCTCACATCTAATAATGTATTTTTTTCTCAGTGAAAGTATTCTAGTACCAGTTTCAATGGAGGTGGGGTTGGAGGAGGTGACAGTTCCCACATCCAAACAGTACTCCAGATACCTGCTGGGTATCCTACAATTTTAACTATATTCTGACACTATCTATCCCAGATAGAATAGCAACATATTCCACAGGTAAAGGGCTCAGACCCAGAAGATTGACCTCTGCTTCAGGTGGCAATCTCAAGCCTATGTTACCACCTGCGCTTCTGACTGACTGGCTATAAGTCAGAGGTCCCACAATACACTCCTTGAGATTTATCAATTTGTTAGAGCTACTTGGAGGACTCAGGAAACCTGTGTAGTCAGTACATTACACAAGATATTAAAGGATAAAAATGAACAGCCAGATAAAGAAATACATAGGGAAAGATCCCAAATAAAGAAGATTCTGTCCTTGTGGAGTTTGAGATGCAGCATGGGGGTATAATGGAAATCTTCTGATTCCTCAACCTCGAAGCTCTCTGAACCCCCTCCTTTTGGGTTTTTATGGACACTTCACATATAGGCGTGACTGATGAAATCACTGGCCACTGGTGATTGAACTCAGTCCCCAGGCCCTTTACCCTCCCAGTAGGTCAGGAGAGATGGGACTGAAATCTAGTAGTATGGTTGGTTGTCTTGGCAACCAGCACCCTTCCTTGGGTGGAGGAGTCCAAAGTCATCATATTAAAATAATGAAACCACCTTTATCTCTCTAATCCCAGGAAATGCAAAGGTTTTAGCAGCTCTGAGACAGAAATGGGGATGAAGTATATATTTCTTACTATAAAATCACAATGTCACACTGGAATACATGATTGACATACCCATGAGTTCTCAAAGAAAGCAGAGTATAAAATTTTACATCTAAACACTTTAAAAAAATGGGGAAAAAAAACAGTGTTTTCCCCACATAGAGTGAAACTTATCTATATCTCATTGGCTTTATTTTCTATATTTTAATTGTTTTGCTTAGTAAATACACAGTTCTGTGCGGTATTCATGGTGACAAATAAAAGGCAAAACATCAAAGAGAAGTGTTTTCAAAACATTCCAAATCATGGACTGCTATGCCCAAGAAAAAATTCCTGAGACATCATACAGTGCAACTTGGTAAGTTCATTTATAGCACAGGGACAGGAGCCATGGGCAGAAAGAGCTGCATGTGTGCTGTGTGAAGCTGGTGTTTATATGCTTAGCGCTCAAGGCAGAGGGAATGTGCGGGGCACATTAAACCATAAATGTTTTCTTCAAATTTCTACTTGTACAACTACTTTCACAAGATATCTTTGGTGATCATCATCCAACTTGATATTAACTATCAGTGAGATGTATAGGCACTCGTGAGACCCTTTAAGAATGTAGTGATCAGCACATATTTGATCCCTATTGAATCTATGAAGACTATGGGTCAGTCTTGTAGACTAAATGTGAACATTTTTCTGCTTCTCTCCCTCATCAAAACTGCTGAATTAATTCATTATCTTTAATCCAGATTTGCCATTTAGAGCAGAACCAGTTAAGTGTAAAGGCTCAAAAAGAGGGTTTTCAAATACCTATCTTGTATTTATTATATCACTAACACTTTTATTTTACATTTACTGAGAATGTACAGTGTGGCAGACACTATGCATACTGATATTGGTATAAAGTTAAAGCAGTATTGGTAATACCAAAGAGCCTGTAGGAGACACATTTAAAGGGAACAGATTCTGCCCTTGCTCTTTGGAATTCTGTCTCCAAATATTTAACACAAGCCATAAACTACTTTAAAAAGGTTACAGTAACTCAAGCATATCCTCTTTCATCTGTGATCCCATTCAAACTCAAAATTCATGTAACCATTTGAAATAAACTAAAATTATCCATGAAAATTATATGACTATGACTTATTCCATAATAAATCAGAAGCAGAAAGAATTAATTTACTTTCAATTATCTTCTTGAAGCCCCTTCTGCCCCTCCAGTCAACCTAGTAGTCCTTAAACTTTAGCAAACACACTTAGCCTGCATGATTGATTAACCTTTCTTTGTACATCTATAGATCATGCATTTTTTCCTAAAAAGAGCAGAGCATCTCTACACATCACAAAAAAGAAACCAGACCCCTTGCACAACCTCTGAGCACTGTGATAACGTCTGTAAGCTGGCACCATCCAGTCTGCACATAATCAAGAAATGTTGCAGACCACTGTACTCCCTTTACTGATTAACTGACTTAAATCCCTTTAAAAGTCCCTGGGCCAGACAGAAAACTTGGAGTTGGCTGTTGGACAAGAGTCCACCTTTTCCCCAGGTGGCAGACCTCCTCAATAAATCTCATATTCCTTTCCAATTAAAACTCATCTCTTGAGTATTGGCTTTTTGAACAATGGGCAGCCAAACATGGGTTTCATTCTGGTGCAACTCATCCACAAGTTTGGGAATCTCATTTTATAGGTTTTGCTAAACACTTTGTTTACTTGACTCCTCCATAAATATCAGTGTTACAGTAAGTGGTTTTCTATCCATCACAAATAGGAATACATTAGATGAACTCAATCTTTGCTTCCTTCTCTGTGTATCACCTTAGTTTTGTCTTAGCCACCTGTGAGTGACCTAGTTTTTAATCAAAACTAAAATAATAAAAAAAGCAGGGATAACAAAGCAATAACCCACTTTAGCAACCAAGGAAAATATAAGCATTAAACACAGAAAAATTAATCTCTATCACATGAAAGGAACATTAAAATCAAATTCAAACATTAATAATTAATCCAGGATGTCTCAGAACTCCATGATCTATGGCTGTCAAAAATCACTGCAATAATAAAAAAGTAGAAGAAAATGTGGTTTCTTTGATGGGGGAGTGGGCAATGAGCTTCCAAGGTAATTTAACAAGCATATGAAAGGATTAAAAAACTAAAACTGAAGGATCCCAGCAAAAACTAAGAACACCAACTTAATTTTTCTTTTAATTTTTCAAGGCACTTGGACCAATTTTTTTTTTCTTTTAAAATGAGAAGGAAACAGTGATAATTGAAGGACCATAACATCCGGGTTTTTTGGATTAAATTATTCCAAAAAGAAGGAAACCTTCAAACAGTTTTAAAATGCAAATGTTCAAGAGGTACTTTCAAAAGTCCCGTTTGTTGATCCTGAGGGTCCCTTCCTCCTTTTCCAAATGTCACATAACATAGAACCATTCTTAGAATCTTCACAGAATGATGTACTTTGAACACACTTGAAGATATCTCATAAATGATATTGTTATGATTCTTTCACAAATAGATGAGAAACCAAAGCAATTTATTCTAGTTTCAAGGTAGTATGGTTGTTGTACATAAACAATGAATTTTGGAACATTGCGTCAAAACCTAATGATGTATTTTATGGTGACTAACATAACACAATAAAAATTTGTATGGTTACATAATAAAAATATAATCTAATATCTTTACATTTAAAAACATTACATATTTGGTTCTCCCTTGGGAAAAAAAATCTCTCCTAAACCCTCTTTCTTTCATGCTCATACCTCTCTACTTTCTTGCTTTTTATCCTTGAAACACTTTCCCTCACGGGAATGGTAATGTCTGTTTCCAAAATGTGTATCAGTGCAAAATATAATAATTATCTGGTTCATTATATGTTAAAAGGAAAAGAGAAAATCCCTTATTTTATAATTTTTTTCAGGATCATTTTTCTGCAAATGTGAGTTTTTTCAGTAGCCTTAAATTTTAATAGCTAACACTTATCAGAAGTTTCTATATATCAAGCATGTTTTTTCCAATATTTTAACATACAACAATCCTTTAATTTTCAAAACTGTAGGAGGTTAAGTGTCATTATTATCCCATCCTACAGATGAAGTAACTGAGGCACAGAGGTAAGTGGGATTTGAACACCAGTATTCTGACTCAAGTCAGTGTGTTTATAAATATGCTTTTGACAATAAATAATGAGAATAATATGAGTTGTCACAGAAAAAATAATGTGTATTTGCCTAGCATGTGTGTTAATCAGAGTTCTCCAGAGAAACAGAACCAACATGGCATATAGAGATCTATATCCATATCTATATACCTGGGTAGTTATGTAGGTACACAGAGAGAGGTTTATTAGAGGAATTCACACACACACACACACACACACACACACACACACACACACACTCTAATCTGAAGGCCTGAGAAAGAACCAGAGGCTCCAATGGTGTTGCAGGACAGAAGCTGGATGTCCCAGCCTAAGAAGAGAGAGAATTTACCCTTCCTCATTTTTTTTTTTGTTGTTGTTGTTGTTGTTCCACTTTGGGTTGGAAGATGCCCATCCATGTGACCTCCTCACTTGGTGAGGGCAGGTCTTCTTGGCCCAGTGTACTCACTCAAATGCTAATCTCTTCCCAAAACACTTTCGGCAGACACACCCAGAAATAAGGATATCCCTTAGCCCAGTCAAGTTGGCACATAAAATTAACCATCCTAAAAATCCTAATCAAAACATTTTTATTGTTTGCTTGTTTTTTGGCAAGGAAGAGAAACCCACTCAAACTAACTCGTAAAAAGTCAAGTAAACTAAGTGTTTAGAGAAACCTTTTCAGGGCAAAACCTATTCATTCAGGCTTTCAACAAGGTATCTCAGCAACACAAGAACAAAACTGTAGTCTGAATTGAAGTTAAAAAAATATTAGGAACAAACTACTTTCTTTGACTTTCAAAACCTATATGATCAGTCAGTTGGTGGCTCCTCCTTGCATGTAGAGTTCATGTTTGTAAATCTATAAAGAGGGTCTTCAATCCGGTGCAGCCCAACCTGATCACCTAGAGCAGTGTTTCATCTCCCACAACGATACTACTCACCATTCCTTAGCAAGCTCTGTTCTCTCCCATCTCCAGGGATTTCTTCATACTCTGCTCTGCTTAATCTCAATTTTCCTTTTATCTCTGTTGGTTGAAGAACTATCCATTATTAAGTGTTCACCAAAAACCCATCTCCTCCAAAAAGTTTATTCAAATCTCCCTCATTAGGGTTATTTGTCCTTTCCCAATAATCCTATATTACATACTAATTCTTTTTCTCCCCCTTTTTCTTTAATTTAAATTCAATTAGTCAACATATAATACATCAGATGTGGTGTTCAACAATTAATCAGTTGCATATAACAGTCAAAGCTCATCACATCATGTGCCCTCCTTAATGCCTATCACTCCATTACCCCATCCTCCCACCCACCACCCCTCCAGCGACCTTCAGTTTGTTCCCTATACTTAAGAGTCTCTCATGGTTTGTTTCCCTCTCTGATGACTTCCCATTCAATTTTCCCTCCCTTCCCCTATGATCCTCTGCACTGTTTCTTATAGTCCACATATGAGTGAAGCCATGTGATAATTGTCTTTCTCTGATTGACTTGGTTTGCTCAGCATAATATCCTCCAGTTCCATCCATGTTGATGTAAGTGGTAAGTATTCATCCTTTCTGATGGCTGAGTGATATTCCATTATATGTATGTGTGTGTGTATATGCCCCACCCTTCTTTATCCATTTATCTGTTAGTGGACATGTCAGTTCTCCCCACAGTTTGGCTACTGTGAACACTGTTGCTATAGACATTGGGGTGCACTCAAAATGGATAACAAGACCTAAAATTGGGACAGGAATTTATCAAAATCCTAGAGGAGAACACAGGCAGCAACCTCTTGGACCTTGGAGACAGCAACTTCTTACTAGACACGTCTCCAAAGGCTAGGGAAACAAAAGCAAAAATGAACAATTGGGACTTCAACAAGACAAAAACCTTCTGCACAGCAAAAGAAATAATCAACAAAACTAAAAAAGCAACCTACAGAATGGGAGAAGATATTTGCAAACGACATATCAAATAAAGGGCTAGTATCCAAGATCTATAAAGAACTTATCAAACTCAACACTCAAAAAACAAAAAAATTCAGTCAAAAAATGGACAGAAGACATGAACAGACATTTTTCCAAAGAAGATGTACAAATGACCAACAGACACATGACAAAAAAAAAATGGCCCACATCACTTGTCATTAGAGAAACACAAATCAAAACCACAATGAGATACCACCTCACAACCAGTCAGAATGACTAAAATTAACAAAACAGGAAACAAATGTTGGTGAGGATGCAGAGAAAGGGGAAACTCTTACATTGTTGGTGGGAATGCAAGCTGGTGGAGCCACTCTGGAAAACTGTATGGAGGTTCCTCAATAAGTTAAAAAACACAATGGTTATCAGCCTCCCAGAGGAAAAACCAAAAAATATAATACAAGCAAAGGCTTTTTGTAAAGAGGATTCTAAAGCTCATGGGATGGACCACATCTTCAAGCTCCCACCGCAAACTGAAGGTCCTGCAGAACTTCCTTTGTTAGAAAAAGCAGATAATAAATGCTCTTCACATAAAGTTTCTTATTATTTATTATCATTTTAGCTGAAAACTCTAGTAGTATGAGTTTAGGAAAAAAAAAAAAAAGTAGATGTCTTCTCTTATTAACTCCCATACAAGCTGGTGGAACATTCATAATGTTGAATTATATTCTCAGTATTCTGTGGGTTATCTCACATTAGAATATTAAAACAAGAAGATACATAGCAGTGTTATCTGCTAGATACATAGCAGTGATATCATATCATATCACAACTTATCACCTCCATTTGAACGCTGTTTTATGTCAACTACCTTAAAGGCAGTTAAGTTAGAACAAACTCCTATGGATCCCTTTCAGAAATTCCAAAGTGTCATGAAGGGGTTGGAATAGAAAAAAAGATAAGATGAGGGTGCATGTTTTGGCACTTAAGCATATAAATGGAAATAGTAGCAAATGCCAAAGCAAAAGTGATTTTCCAAAAATTTCCAAAAGATAATAAAATAATTTTTTTAAGACTGTGATGAATAGAATCAAACTGAAAATTAGAATCATGGGTTATTTCTCTTTTTATCTATTCATTCAACAACTACTTGTGGATTATCTCATGCAGAATGTACTATGATAAGCACTGGTCTTTTAGGGGACACAAGTTTTATTTCAAGAGGCAGACAGACTACTCTAAGGGACACAGTTATTCTTATAAAATGTAACTAGTATAAAGCTCATACTTTTGTCTATTGGATTTATGTATGGAGTTTCTGCTATACAGAAGCTGAATTCATCATTCTCTTCCATTTATGTTTTTATATTTTTTATATTTAGAAAAGATTACAAAATCACTCACTCATTACTATAGGTTCTTATGTGACTTTTTTTTTTCCTGAAACTATATTAAGTCCCAATGGCACATCAATGATAAATGACATAATAGTTTTACCATTTACTGTTTGCCTATCACAGTATCTCTCATATCTGTAGCCACAAGAAGGTGATGATATTCCCATTGTACAGATAATGAAATTGAGGCTCAAACAAATTAAACTACTTTTGTAAAGTCACAGAGTTTTAACATAGTGGTTCCCAAACTTGAGAATCACACACACATTGTTAGGTCTCATCCCCATAGTTTCTGATTCAGTAGGTCTTGGGTAGAGGCTGAGAATTTCTGTCTCTAGCAGTTTCCTAGTTGAAATACTAATGGTTTTAGCAAAATGTTATGTAGATATAAAGGAGGAAGGATTATTTCTCAAAGCTAAGAAAGGGAAAATATTATTTACTGAAGAGATGATATTGGAGCTGGACTCCTAATTAGGAATTTACCTAGTGAATGAGATGCCTGAAGCTGGGCCATAGGGGCAGACTCAGAGGTCCAAAAACTTCACATACATTGTTTGGGAACTGACTAGAAGGGGACATATGGGAATTTCCTTGGTAATATTATTCTACACATTTCTTCCCTTGAAATAGGAGGGTTGAAGAAAATGATTAAATATAAAAAATAAAATTAGAGAAAAAGGAGAATGATGTTGAGGTAATTCATATTTGATAAAATCTGGGTTGTCAATCTGAATGGCCAAGTTCAAGAAAGATGTTTTAGGACTATTATTTTAAGTATCTTCTCATTTCTGTGTTTCTCTAAACATCATTACTCCATTCAAGGAAGTTCTATTTTTACATCTGTTTCTACTATCTTTACCACTTCTATTATAACTTTCTTACTGTCTTTAATTCTCACTCCTATATTCAATTAATATTAACTCATTTTGTAGAATGAATCTCAGGAATATCCTTTGCTTGGTAGTTGGATTATATGTACACTATTAAGTATGCATGGATCCACAGTGCATCCAATGCTCATGCTTGTTTGATACTAGCACATTTTAAAAAGGAATCTCAATTGGTTGTTAAAAATTGATCCTTATTAGTAGAGACAGTTAAATTTCAAGAGCTGTCACAATCTAATGCTTTGTGGTTGTTTTGGAGTGCAGTATAAGCACATTGCACAATGCAAAACCCAGCTGCTTGTCTTTCTTGTGCAATGAAGTATAATTCTTTGGGAAGCCGGATATCTGGTTATTAGTGGATATCCATGCTCCGGTTCCACTCTCTCAAATGAAATCTTTGTCTGACAGATGTTGTGCAATCTTCTCCAGACCATAACCACATCTGGCACACAAAGAAGGTCATTGTCAATATTCCAATAGAGCCATTATGTTTGCCCCAAATATTCTCTCATATAATCACAGGCCTACTTGAGATGAAAGTTGAGACATTTCTTAGTCCAGAAAATATTTCCAGGGTACTCCTTCTCTCGTGAAAAGAGAAGAGCATCACTGGAGTTTCTAGTAGTCACGCCCACTGCTTACTTGAGTAAGTAAATATCAGTGACTTTGAGCCAGGGATTTAACCTTGCTATACCTTAGTTTCCCTTCCTATAGGATGAGGATAGAAATAGTACCCACATTATATGGTTGTTGGAAATATTAAATCAGTTATTATGACCATTAATATATGTAGAGCATAGACCAGTGACTGGATCTCAATGTGACATCTCCACTTTTTCTATTTGTTGAGATCTATTGCTATGAAAAAAAAAAGTTTCAGTAAATATGTTGTCTATTATTTTCCAAAATTAGAAAAAAATGGTAAGCACTATAGAACATTTGTATTGCTCCAATATGGCTGTGTTTTTACAATGTTAAGAAACAACTTGAACTTGTACAGGATGTATCTTTGTTTCCATTTTGGTTTGCTGACTTCTGGGCATGCTGGATTTGAGGGTGGTAAAATTAAAAAAAAAAAAAATTGTCCCTAGAGTTTATAATTTACCAAAAACAAACAAGGAAGTTTTACATGAAGAGTTGGGAACAAAATTTTGGAAGTGAAAATTTTTTATTTTGTTAATTCGGACCAGTAGTTAAAACAATTGCATTCTGGGTGTGTCTAGGAATTTTTTCCATTTGATTTTTTTTTTCTAATCCTGCCAAGATTTGTATCCTCTAGACTTAAGGGACCTTAAGGACAATATATAAATATGGCTATAAATGATTCTGTGTGACCAAAAGCAAGATAATTTTTTAAATGTGCTTATTGGTGGTGATGAAACTACTCTGTATGATATTAGACTCAACAGAACTTAAACACAAAAAGTGAACTTTAATGTATACAAATAAAAAAAATAAATAAATTAGGAAGTCATGGAATCCCAGGAATGAGTGACAACTGCGAAAAGAGAATCTAATTATATTTCAAATATATGCAAAAAAAGAACTCATTGAAAAGATTAGGGGACTTGTACTTTGGAAATGCACTGAATCTGTAAAACTTAAGACAAAATGAATTGAATGTAAGCACTATTACCTAGTTATTAAGTTGTTTTCCAAGGGGTATCAGTTAACAAGTCTGATACTATTATACAAGTGAACTGAAAATTAAGTAAATGGATGATGGATGGTAGACAGGTTTCTCACTGTTGGAGTAGGAAATTACATATAAGAGAAGTGGATAGTCTTTAATGATACATGTTTAATGTACTGGAATTGGAAACATCAATAGGAACTAATGTTAAGCACGATATACATGTAGATGATTACATATAGAAATATTTATAAGTATGTATATATAGAAGGGCTAGGATATACACATATATTTCTTTGTTTTTATGTTCTCAGTGGGCCTAAAAGAAGTACTTCCATGACAAAAGGCATGCATAGAATCCAAATCTTGGTTTCTAATACCATCCTCCAATAAAAGGAAACAGGGCTCCTAGGTTAAATAGTTTATTCTAGGACTGGGATAGTAAATATGCAAGATAAGCCTAGTATATCTCATGATGTCACAGAGTAAGAATGGGTTTTAAAAAGAAAAAGAAAAACTCACATTGATGGAGTTATGTCAAAGAGGCAAAGGAGCCGATAAAAGAGATTCCAGTGGTCAAAGCTGAACAATTTGAACAACAAGAAGCAGCATTGGTTAATTACCCAAAATATACAGTAAACATTCATAATTCATATTTACATAAATAAATAGTTGAATAAATAAGGATATGAAGGATAAGAAAAATTCACTCAAACAGAAAAATTCTTAAAAATTTATGTAGAGAGACACCTGGGTGGCTCAGTGGGTTGAGCCGCTGCCTTCAGCTCAGGTTGCGATCCAGGGTCCTAGGATCAAGTCCCACATTGGGCTCCTTGCTCTGCAGTGAGCCTGCTTCTCTCTCTGCCTCTGCCTGCTGTGTGCTCTCCTTCTCTCTCTCTCTCTATCTCTCTCTGACAAATAAATAAAGTCTTTAAAAAAAAATTTATGTAGATACTCCATTCTCAAGAGTGGAGTTCTAACTCCTCACTCCTTTAATATGGGTTGAATATAGTGAACTCATTTTAGGGAGTATAGTATGAAAAAGGGGAGAAAACATAGGAATTTTACAGTGGAGAAACTTACTCCCACACTACGTCAGACAAGTGATGAAGGTAAACATCAACAGTGATAAATCATGTTGATAACACACACACTTAATATAATGTGATGAGACTAGCATTTTACCTATTTAGTTTCTTTCCCCAATACTTATAACTACTGTCCACTCATGAAAAAAAAGATTCTAATAGAGGAGCATCCTACAAAATACCTATTACCATTAAGCATTAACATTAACAATTAATTAACAATTAATTGTTATTAACATTAACAATCAACAATTAACAAATTAATTATTTAATAATTAACAAATCAATTAACAATTAATACCATGATAAGCATGATATTTGAGTATTATTAAATCATAATAATGTAAGGGAATTCTTACTGACTTCTAGCAACCTAATTCTCTAATCCAGGTTAGACTATGAGTCTCATTGAGTCCTTCAAGTGGTTTAAAAGCCATTTTTAGAGAATGTTTCCCTTGTTTTATAGGAACAAAGGAAAAATGTTTATCCTTTAATCCATTGCAGGGCACATCATCCTGTCTTGCTAATATAATACAGAAAGGGGAAAGGCTGCTTTAATTAAAATCTTTCCCATTCTTCAAAACTCACTTCATTAAATGCTTACTTTGTATCAAATACTGTACCAGATCCTGTGAGCACAAAGCCGACCAAAGCATCCCTGACTTAAACATCTTATAATGTTAAACATTTTATAATCTGTGGGGTTAGGCAGAGGTGACAGTCAACTACTATAAGTTAAAATAAAACAATGTAGAAACACAGTGGGACAGAGTACTCTGATGAAACAGGAAAATAGTATTACTTACCTGATTGGCAGTGGCCACAGGAAGGCTTATTGGAGTTCATAGCCCCTGAAAAGAATAAAGGAGTTTTGAGTAAAATCATACTACAAACAATTTGGTGTTGTTAAGCATAAATTTTTGTGTGATGGTTGTTAAGGGTTGAGGCTGGAGAGTCAGACAAAAGATTACAAAGAAACAACACAGAATGTGAAGGAATGGGACTTTATCTTGCAGATGTTAAATCACTAAACAATTTCAAAAAGGAAAATATGTAATTACTTCTGTGTTTCTTTTCCTGCATTTTAAATAGATCAATCTAGTGGCTGCGTGTCACATGGATTAAGAATCAAAGAAATGAGGCAAGAAGTTCAATGAGAAGATTGCTGTATCCAACACAGCATTGGTAGTAGGATTATTGAGAAGAGATTCAAGAAATGTTAGAAGATAAATTAGTTGGTTGAGTGCAGACATAAGAAGATGGAATGTCAATGATAATTCCCAGATTTTCAGCTCAAGAAAATAAGTACAAGATTATGCCACCCAAAAATACTGAAGAAAGGAATAGTTTAAAATGGGGGGTTGTGGATTTAACATTGGATATTTTTTTTTTGAGTTTAAAATTCTGACAACATAAATGGTTGTCAGCAGTCAGAAGGTGCTAAAGCCCAGCAATGTGGTTATAAGTCTTCTCTGATAACCCTAACCTGATGAAAATTCTCCATCAGTGATTTCTTATAACACTGATAAAAATGTTGGTATATCTCTTATGATGCAAATCTAATTCTGCTGTATAACTCAGTTATTTCATGCTTTTGCTATATGTGCCTGTAAGGGTAGCTCCCTTGATGGTGGAAATTTGTCTCATATTTGGCACATGAGACGGTTAACTAAAAAAGCCGAGCAAGTATCCTATACACTGATAATGTAGAAGTGCCAGGCAAGGGCTACCTGTGTGGCTCATCGGTTAAGCAGCTGCATTCAGCTCAAGTCATGATCCCAGGGTCCTGGGACAGAGTCTCGCACTGGGCTCCTTGCTCAGTAGGGATCCTACTTCTCCCTCTGTCTGCCTCTCCCCTTGCTTGTACTCTCCCTCTATCTCTCTCTGAAAAATAAATAATAATCTTTTTTTTTTTTAAGTGCCAGTCAAATAATGGGTGCTCACTTTTTATTAAGTGAATAAATGAATAAAGTATTTACTGAGTTGATGTTAATTATAGATAGTAAACATCCAGATTGCACAAATTTTGCTAATTACATTTATATCTGAAAATACATACTATTTTATATGATTATCTCATTTACAAAGTGTTGGTATATCCTAACAATGTTAATAATAGCTGACGTTTTTCTTCTTTCTCCTTAAGTTCTTGTTAGCTTAGCCAGAAGTCTCACAAGAAGAGAAAGTACAGCTGATTGATAAAAAACAATCTTTAATATTTTTACAAAGTATTTGCTTCTCTATGAGTTTGTATACCCCATCTCTTGGCACTATGGAAGGCATATCTGTTTCTTTGTGACAATGATAACATACCTACAGTTCATTTTCTGGGGATCATTGTCTTAAGAACTAAAATTAAAAGGTCCTAATATCAAAATCCATATAAAAAAAGTTTAAGCCACTTTCTACATGCTGTTTCCTATATACCTAGAATGGAGCTTAAGTAATAATAAAAATAAGTAAAATAAGGGGGTTTTAATAATTATTGTCAAATAACCAAATTTTGTTTAACTTAAATGATTGCTGAAGTCCCTAAGAAAAAAAAAAGTCTGTCTTGTAAATTGGACTTTACAGACCACCCCTTAAAAGAGAAATAAACAAATATAATTGGGAGTTAATTTGAGGATCTAGTTTAATTGAACACAGATGTAGGTAAACTACTAATTGGAGCCATGAGTATGATGCCATTTTAACAATTTGCTGGTTCAGCTAGTGGTTTTCTGGCCTTTTGAGCTTCGTGGTTCATTATTTAATGCCTACTACTGAACCCATGGTTTCAATGAAATTCAATTTATTTTTAAAGGACAATCCATCTCCATATGTGCTTCTAATAAAGATCAATTTAGGTGACCCCTAATATATATGTATGTATATATATATATATATATATATATATATATATATATTTTTTTTTTTTTTTTAAGACAAGAGGAATTAAAGAACAGGCTTCACTTGAATGCCTGTTTGGGGCCTTGGTAAAAATGAGACAGCTTTTGAATTAACTCACGCTATTGAAGTTCCTTTCCCTTAAAATATTCCCACCAAAACATAGGTATGATGGAAATGCAGGTGAAATTCAAATGAATGATTTACTTCCTAATACATCTTGACTGTTTTTCAAGAAGAAAACCTAAACTGTTCTTGCCCCTCTCTGGAATGTGCATTCCCTCTATGAGTGTCCAATTAATCCAATTGTAAACTTCAATACAAGTTCAGTGTAAGTTTCACTTCTCCTGTGACTCCTCCACAACTTCCAGACTCCATCAGCCCACTGTGATTTTTCCTTATTTCTGTCCATATGCATTTAACAAAACATTTATTGTATGCATGTTCTTTCAGGTACTGTGCTAGGGCCTGGGAATAACCAAAACAAAGGGCTCAATTTTGTGGTCACCAGAGTCTGAGAAGAGCAGGATGGTAGAAAAGTAAGTGTGTATTTTTTGTTTATGTGTATAGATGAAGATAGGAGGAGAATTACTTAGAAAACAGTTTTTAAGAAGTAGTAAGTGAGGTTAAGGGTTAAACATTTTCTCCTCAAGAGGGTTATCAGTACAATTATTCATACTATACAACATAAATGTATAACACATTTTAATAGTGATTAATAACAGTATTTTGTTAAAATAGATCTCTTAAACATTGTTTCTGATAAGTTCATGTATATACACATTAATATTAAATTTTGCTAAAATGGGACATGGATCAGCATCAATTCCTTTGTATTTTTCATTTTTATACAAATATGATAATATGTGGTCTTATAAACAAGTGGGCAGGAATAAAAAGAGTTTTGTAACAGTAATATCATTCAACTCTTTGAACTCCTTTTGGATTTCTGGGTCAGAAAAATCACCTAATAATACATTGTAAAAAATAATTTTTAATGAACAATAATTGACTGACAATTCATATATTCTTCCAAACTTGTTAAAAGTGAAGAATGGGGAACCACCCAACTAAAGAAAAGATTTAGACCAACTTACGTCCAGTTCATTACATTGCCAGAATGCAATGCTTTATAAATATTTTATATTTTTTCCTTAAAGCGCTTTCTGAACAAAACTACCCTACCAGCAACCTGAATTAAAAATGACTGAATGGTAGACAAACCTTGAGTGAGAGACCTTCAGTGAGATTTCCTGACCTCTCCCTTGGAGACATTTGTTTACATTCCAGGGATTGTAAACCTAAAAAACATTCCTTCTACTTCCTAGAGAGGATTTGTTTACTTTTTAAAGCAAAGGTTTCTGTCTCTGAAGAGCAGGCCAACTGTGCCAGCTGCCCTATATAAGATTCTAGGTTTATAACATCAAGGTCTCTCTCCTGTTGTACAAATACCCCTTTGTGCTCAGGTGATATCTGTAATCCTTTTCTCCTCATGGGGCATTGCAGCAGGAGGGACTGAAGGTGCAGAATTTTCCACAAGTAATTAAAAGTCTCTCTCTCTGGTCCTGAGGTCTCATGATTGAGTATGTGTGTACCCATGCACATGCATGTAGATATAGAGATGTACAAGCTGTGCAACTCAGATCCTTCAGAGTTTCAGAGTAAATATAGCTTAAGTCATTTTCTCAAGTCGAATATTTCCAACTGTTCCTATATTGAATCCCTGAAGATTTTGACACTACAAGTTATAGTAAGGACAGATGTAGAAGAAGGGCTATTATAAAAGTGAGGTGGATAAGTAATACCAAAACTCTATGATAGGCAGACCAATTTTAGCAAGTGACAGTATACCCATTGGAAAGTCTGTGTCTTTAGCAATTTGCCTACCACAGGACATTTAAACTAGAGCTAGTGAAAAAAACAAATTGCAGAGAAATAATCGAAGATGATTCTATTTAAACAAAGTAAAATCACAAAATTAAATTCTGTATTTTCAGAGTTGCATATATCTGTGGTTAAATGAGAAAAGTAAATAAATAAATAAATAAAAATTCAGGGCAGAGAAAAGGGGGATATAGTTATGGAAGGCTAAACATGAGGCTCTAAAACTATTAGTAATATTTTATTTTCTAAATATTTATTTTATCACTTTTTATAAACCCTATAGACACTATTTTATATACTTCTGTGTATGAAGTATTTTATTATAATTTTGACTTATCAAAATTTAGAGTTAAATGTCAATGTCACAGTTGAGTGTTGATTGAAAGGATCTTAGCAAAGACGTGAATGCCCATGTTACAAAAGGCCCAGGAAATATGGATGTTTTATTCTTTCATTCATCCACACATATTTACTGAGCACCTATTACGTGCCATTGTTCTAAGTGCTCATGAAACTATTACTAAAACAAGATGGAATGAAGGAGAACAGCTTAAAGACTATTGCAATAATTCAAGTAGAAGATGATGGTAGCTTTGATAAGGGGTGGTAGCAGTGGAGGTAAGTCATCTGTTACTGGTTTTATTTTAATAGAACTAATAGGATTTCCTGATAGTTTACAGGTAGCATGCAAGAAAATTAGTACAAGTCCAAAGTTTTGACATGAGGAACTGGAAAGATGCAATTTCCATACACCAAGGGAGGTTAGAATGTGGGTGAAGCAGTCTTGATGGAAAAGAACATTTTATATGTCCATCAGACACCCAAGTGACACTGAATGTGTGGGTCTGGAGTTCAAAAGAAAACTATTTAAACACCAGACGTGAGGCTTTCCAGGTCTATCAACTAAAATGATCTTATTTTTTGTTTGAAATTTTCATTCGAGCTCTTTCCTTATTAAGATAACTCAGTTAACAATATCTAAAGTTGTCTTTTGACTCAGAACTATACTTAAAGAAATGTTTCAATGATAAGTTATAAAACATTTAACTTCAGCACAAATATTTAACTGTGTATATGTGTGTGGACACATGTTTATTTAATAAACTACCATGCTAATATGGTTTTGGCACTTATTTTCAAACTTCCCCACTGGGAAATTTCGAAACATTAGCCAGTGATAGCTTAGGAAAATACCTCTGTCACCTTCTAGCTCTCCACTCTATTTTCACAAAACTTTGTTGTGACCTTTAGCATTCTGAGTCAAAATAGACATTTCTTTCTTTCATGATTTTTAAAACCAATTTCAAAGTTATTTTTGTCTGTTTGTAGGTGTGCAAGTGTCAGGCTTAGAATAAAGATCCTGAGTTGTCTGGGTTGCTTGGTTGATTAAGCTGCTGACTCTTGATTTCAGCTCAGGTCATCATTTCAGGGTCCTGGGATGAAGCTCTGCATTTGGCTCCCTGCTCAGCAGGAGTCTACTTGATACTCTCACTCTCTGCCCTTCCTCCCACTCTCTCCTTCTAAAATAAATAAATAAATCTAAAATAAATAGTTAAATATCTTAATGATTTATCTGGTTTTAGTTATCTCTGTTTTTAACTACAGATTTTTTTTTTTAACTGCAGTTATTTTGATTGTCTCCCCCACGCCAAATTTTCTGTACAAGAGAAGTCACAACTCGGGCTCTCAGCTTTAAATGCTCTCTCATACTCAGTCTAGATATCTGAACCCTGTCTCTGAATTGTGCAGTAACAATAAGACACATTTTTTAGATATTCTAGCTGCTTTTTATGATTAAAAGAGGACAGCCTCCACATGGCTCAAATACTAACTGGAATAACTCTCTCTCTTTGTGGGGAAGCCATGCTCTCTATGTTACCTCACTTTTTTACATTAGGATATATGCCCCAGCTCTAGATCTTGTAATTTCACTACCTAATTATATTGCATCCCATTTTGTAAAGACTAGTTTTGTGAGGTTACCTCAAGTATAGGGTATAATTTTCAACTTCACACATTTAGAAATTTTATTATTTGTTGAACCATTTTATCAGGACATGCAAATTTAGAATACTAAGGTATAGTTTTACACATAAAATATGAATTATAAAAGAGTACAACATAATGTCCACTAGACTTTTTTTTCCTCCTATCTGTAGAAACTTTATAGATAGCCAGACTTCTTCCAAAATATCGCTTAGAATTAGGGAAACTTTCCCCTAGATTATTTTTGGCTGCTGACAAATTTTTAATCTTTGACTCTCCTTTTTCTAGAACTCATAGAGACCCTCACTAATTTGGTATAGTGTAACAATTTCCTCAGATGTGTAACAATACTCTTTATTTCGATTATATTGAATTAATATCCATTCACTCAACACATTTGTTAATATCTACTCTGTATCTTATAATGTATTAAGCACAGAGATATAAAAATTTTTTTAAAAGAACCCTAGCTAAAAAGTGTATATAATCTACTACAGAATGGAAATTTATTAAGTAAATAGTTTTATTTCATTGTGGTACATGTGTTTCAAATTATTAATTAAATTATTAATGAAACAATTAATAGGCCATTCTAAGCTTGCTCTAAAAAAAATCTTAAAAGTAAACCTTAAAAAGCTTTTGCTAATCTGCAAGTAACTTTATTTATAAGCTAATATGTCAGAACAAAATCCAGACATCCAACAATGTAACATGACCTATGTCCCAAACTCAATGAATAATAATATATGCCAATAAGCATGCCAGGAGCAAAGTCAGAAAACAAAAACATTCTCATAAATGATGAAAAAAAGTGATAGAACTAGCTGTAAAAGGCCTTGAAAGAGCCATTATAAATATTTTCCATGTGTTTAAAAATTTGAAGTAAAATGTGGACATGAGAGACATGGGATATGGAAAATAAGAGGAACTTCTAGAGATGAAAAATAAAACATGAAATAAAAAATTTGCTGGATGGCACTAATAAGAAGTAAAACTTTGAAAAAGAAAAGATCAGTGACCTTGGGCAATAACAATAGAAACTGTCCAACTGAACAACAAAGAGGAAAAAACCTGAAAACAAAATAACAAGATTCTCAGTGACCTATGGGACAGTATCAACAGGCCTAAAATACGTGTAACTGGAGCTGCAAAATACACACATGTGAGGGGATATAGGATGAAATAAAACTATTTGAAGAATAATGCTGAAAATATTTTCGTGGTGGATGAATTTTATAATTTCACAAAACCAAGACATTAAATGAAACCAATGAAGGAAAAGCACAAAGAAAACTATGCTAAGATATGTCATAATCAAGTTATGATAAACCAGCAATAAAGAGAAAAAAGAAAAAAATGCTAAAGAAAATGACATCTTACTTGCATGTGATGGTTAATTTATCTGTCAAGTTGACTGAGCTAAGGGATGCCCAGATACCTGATAAAACATTACATCTGAGTATGTTTGTAAGGGTGTTTTCAGATGAAATTTGAATTGGTAGACTGAGTAAAGATACCATCATCAATGTGGGTAGACAACATACAATTGACTGAGGGTCTAAATGGAAGAAGGTGGAGAAAGGAAGAATTTTTCCTTTGCTCGAGTTGTGATATCCATTCTTTTCTGCCTTCACATATAGGTGTTCTTGGTTCTTAGATCCTGGGGCCCCAAATAAGGACTTAAATCATTGTCTCCCATTTAGAAATTATACTGAAACTACACCACCTGCTTCTTTGGCCCTCACATTTGCAGACAACAAATTGTGGGACTTCTTACCCTCCATAATCTTGTGAGCCAAATCCTATAATAAATATGCTTTTCTATCTATCTATTTATTAATATATCTTATAGGTTCTGTTTCTCTGGAGAACCTTGAATAATATGCTACAAAAAAAAAAAGAATGATCATAGATTTCTCATCACAAAATATTTAGTCTAGATGAAAATGGAAGAATATCTCTGAAGTACTGAAAAAATTTTTATATGCAGAAAAAAATACTTAAAAATAAAGGCAAATGGCAAACTAAAAAAGGCTCCTTTTTATGGCAAATAAAAACAGAGAGAATTTTTCACCTGCAGCTTTGTAATGTAAGAGATGCTATAGATAACTCTTTAGGCAGAAGTCATGCTCTCTACAAAAGAAGGAATAGAATTTAAGCACTCTACAAAAGAAAGAATAATGCTGAAAATATTATAAGATATATTATGGAGTTTATGACACATATAGCATAAATACAAAAATAATTTATCTCAAAACAAATGAAAATTTAAAAAAACAACATATCAAATCTTGTAGGATGCAGCAAAAGCAGTTCTGAAAGGAAAGTTTATAGCAATAAATGCACATATTAAGAAATTAGAAAGATCTTAAAGAAACAATGTAACTTTACCCTTCAAGGAAATGGAAAAAGAAAAACAAATTAAGCCCAAATTAGCAGCAAAAAAGAAATTAATAAAAATCAGAAAAACAACAAGTGAAATAAAGACCAGAAAAACAACAGAAAAGATCAATGAAACTGGGAGCTGATTCTTCAAAACAAAACAAAACTGCAAACATTTAGCTAGACTAAGAAAAAAAAAAGAGAGAGAGAGAGAAGACTCAAATAAAATTAGAAATGAAAGAGGAGACATTACAACTGATACTACAGAAACACAGAGAATTATACCAGACCACTACAAACAATTACATGGCAACAAGTTACATAACTTAGAAAATACATTTCTGGAACACACAACTTAGCAAGACTGAATCAAGAAGCAATAGAAAATCTGAACAGAATAATAATAAGTAAAGAGATTGAATAAATGATTAAAAACCTTCAACACAGAAAAAGTCAGGACCAAATGGATTCACTGGTGAATTTCACCAAGCATTTAAAGAGAGGTTAACACTCATTCTCCTCAAACTATTCAAAAATATTGAGGAGGAAGGAACAGTTCCAAAGTCTATGAGGCCATCGTTACCTCGATAACAAAATCACATAATTATACCACAAGACAAGAAAACTAAAGACCAACATCCCTGATGAACAGAGATGCAAAAATTCTCAACAAAATATTAGCAAAACTAATTCAAGAGTGCATTTAGGCGGGGGGGGGGGGGGTGGGAGGTTGGGGTACCAGGTGGTGGGTATTATAGAGGGCATGGATTGCATGGAGCACTGGGTGTGGTAAAAAAACAATGAATACTGTTATGCTGAATAAATTTTTTTTTAATTTAAAAAAAAAAGGAATTAAGGATAGAGTACATATTGTAGAATAAAAGATCAGTGGACTTGAATATACAACAAAACAATCCAAAATGAAATACAGAGGGAAGACGGGGTCAAAAACAAATAGACAATCAAACAAAAATAGATAATAAAGCTATGGGGAAATGTCTAGGGTCCAATACACTTGTGATTGAAACCCCAGAGGCATAGGGACAAAAATATCTTAACAATAATAGCTGTCATTCAAATTTAATGAAAATTGTTAACCTAAAGTTCCAGAATGCTCAACAAAATTTCAAGTGCATCAAGCCTTAGTAAAATCACACTAAGGGACATCATAATCAAAGTACTCAAAGTAGTGATAAAGATAATAGCTCAAAGTCATCAGAAATAGAAGATAATCTGTGTACAGAGTATCAAAGATAAATATAAATGGAGGTTTCTCAATGGAAACAGCGTTAAGTGAGAAGACATTACAGCAACCTCTCCAAAGTATTTAAGGAAATAATACTACCAATCTAGAACTTATTTTTTTCATACTTAAAAATGAGTAATTCTTTAAACTTTTTTTAAAATTTCTTTTCAGTATAACAGAATTCATTGTTTATGCACCCAATATAGAACTTTTAAGTAAAAATGTCATTTGAAAAGAAGTTGAAATAAAGACTTCTCTGACATTAAAAAAAAGGGGGTGCATTTAAATGTATACACACTATCACTGAGTGGAATTTATCCCTTGGAGGCAAAGATAGTTCAATATACAAAAATCAATAAATATAGTACATCACATCAATAAAATGAAAACACATGATCATCTCAAGAGGCAGAAAAAGCATCTGGTGAAAAAACAATATCCTTTCTTAGTAAAAATCTTTAACAGATTGCACAAAGAAAGAACATATTTAATTCAACATAATAAAGGTCATATATGACAAACCCACAGTTAAGATAATACTCAATGAGAAAAAATTAAAAGCTTTTCTTCAGAGATCAGAAACAGGTTAAGAATACCTGATGTCACCATTCCTATTCAACATAGTACTGGAATTCCTACCTAAAGCAATTAGGTAAGACAAAGAAATAAAAGGAATCCAAATTAGGAAGAAAGAAATAAAATTGTTGCTATTTGCTTGTGATATTTTATATATAGAAAACCAGTCTCAAAGAGTTGACCAAAAACTATTAGAACTAATCAACAATTTCAGTGAAGTTGCAGGATACAAAATCAAAGTACAGAAATTAGTCGTATTCCTTTACACTAGTAATGAAACACCTGGAAAAGAAATCTTAAAAGTGATCACATTCACAATAGCATCATAAATAATAGAATACTTAGGAACAAATTTAACCAATGAAGTGAAAGATCTGAAAACTACATGACTTTGCTGAAAGAAATCAAAGATGCAAACAAATGGAAAGATAGCCCATGTTCATTAATTGGAAGAATTAATGTTAAAATACCCATACTATTCAAGACTATCTATAGATTCGATGCAATCTCCATCAAAATACCAAAGGTATTCTCACAGAAATAGAAGAAACAATTCTAAAAGTTGTGTGGAACCACAAAAGAACCCAAATAACCAAAGTAATCTTGAGGGGAAAAAAAAAAAAAAAAAAAAGCTAGAGGTTTCACACTTCCTGATTTCAAACTATACTACAAAGCCATAGTAATAGTATCAGTATGGTACTGGCACAAAAATACACACATAGACCTATAGAACAGAACAGAATGTCTAAGATTAAATCCCAGAATAAACAGTCAACTAATATTCAGCAAAGGAGCCAAGAGCACACAAAGGTAAAAAGAAAATCTTCAACAAATGGTGCTGGGTAAACTGGAGAAATACAAACAGATGAATTACATTGAACCCCCACCTCATACTACTCTCAAAAAAGTAACTCAAAATAGATCAAAGATTCAAACATAAGACCTTACACCATAAGATCCCTACAAGAAAACAGGGAGTAATTGCCTCAATATTGGTCTTGGCAATGATTTTATTTGGACATGATACCAAAAGCAAAAACAGCAAAAAGAAAAAAACAAAAGATGTGTCTTTTCAAACTCAGAAGTTTCTGTCCAGCAAAAGGAACAATTAAAACAAAAGACAACCTACTAATGGGAAAAATTTTGCAAACTGTGAATCTGGTTAGGGATTAATATCCAAAATATATTGGGGCACCTGGGTGGCTCGGTGGGTTAAAGCCTCTGTCTTCAGCTCCAGCCATGATCCCAGGGTCCTGGGATTGAGCCCCGCATCGGGCTCTCTGCTCAGCGGGGAGCCTGCTTCCTCCTCTTTCTCTCTCTCTCTGCCTGCCTCTCTGCCTAATTATGATCTCTATCTGTCAAATAAATAAAATCTTTTAAAAAATCCAAATATTGGGACGCCTGGGTGGCTCAGTTGGTTAGACGACTGCCTTCGGCTCAGGTCATGATCCTGGAGTCCTGGGATCGAGTCCCGCATCGGACTCCCAGCTCCATGGGGAGTCTGCTTCTCTCTCTGACCTTCTCCTCGTTCATGCTCTCTCTCACTATCTCTCTCTCAAGTAAATAAATAAAAATCTTAAAAAAAAAAATAAAATAAAAATAAAAAATCCAAATATATTAAGAACTCAGTCAACTTACAAATAAACAAATTAAAATTTTAAATTAAAAAAATTTTTAAATGGGCAGAAAAACTAAATACAAATTTTCAAAAAGAACACCAAAATGGCTAACAGGTACATGTAAAGGTGCTCAACATCACGAACCATCTGAGAGATGCAAATCCAAACCACCATGGGATATTTCCTCACACCTATTTGAATGGCTATCATCAAGAAGCAAGAAACAACAGGTGCTGACAAGGACATGCGTAGAAGGGAAACTTTATACACTGTTGGTGAGAATGTAAATTGGTCAAACCATTATCAAAAACAATACAGAGGTGACTCAAAAATTGAAAAAGAAATCTACCACATGATCCAGCAATTCTACTTATGGGATTATACCAAAAGAAAATGAAAACAGAAAAACAGGACAAGATATATGAGCTCCATGTTTATCGCAGCATTATTCACAATCACCAAGATATGGAAAACAACCTTACTGCCCATCAACAGATAAATGGATTAAAACAAAAGATGTGGTATATATACAGAATGGAATGTTATTCAG
Source organism: Mustela nivalis (assembly GCF_964662115.1). Taxonomy (NCBI): domain Eukaryota; kingdom Metazoa; phylum Chordata; class Mammalia; order Carnivora; family Mustelidae; genus Mustela; species Mustela nivalis. The sequence goes on from NC_139023.1 coordinate 100,966,180, forward strand.
TCATGAGAAAGGAGAATATCCTGCTGTTTGTGACAACATGGATGGACCTTCAGTACATTATGCACTAAAGATGGTAAGTCAGACAGAGAAAGACAAGAACTGTATGATACTTATATGTGAAATCTAAATAAATGAAATTCATGAAGAAAACAGAGTAAGATGGTGGTTACAGGTGAAAGAGGATGGGGAGGGCTATGAAGGATGTTTAAGGATACAAACTTGCACCAAGTAGTAAATATTGCTACAATGGCAACCATATTATAATATATAAATGTATCAAAGTAACATGTACACCTTTAACTTGCATAATGTTATCTGTCAAATGTGTTCAATAAAAAACATTTGACACCAAACAAATAAACTGAAATTAATAAGGTTATTTGAAATATGGGTTTATAGCCACTATCATTAGTGGTTATTTTTGCTCTTGAGATATTATTTTATGAGAGTGGCAAAGCATTTAATTTTTTTATGTGTAATTTTTATCTTCCTATTTTTCACTGATGAATAGGACTGTGCAATCAGAAAAGAATGAAAGATGGTGGCATAAGCCTTACAGAACTATTCCAACTACTTCCAACAAGACAGTACAATGGCCATATTTTCACTTAGAAAGCTGGAAGTGGAACAAATTACAGGCAAAATACTGAGTTTTAGAGACTGTTGTAGTAACTCAGCCAAAAGATGATTTGGACCCCAAATCAGGAAATAATAGAATAGAGTGGAGTAGGCTGTTTTGTGAATGACTTGTTCTACAGAATTAAGAGATGTGATAACTGATGGATATGAGGCAGGTGTAATGATGAGACAGGTGGGATCAAGAACAACTTGTACCAATGCATCTTTGGTGAAAGAGCATGGTATGCATCCCAATAGCTGTAGAAAGATCTGAAAAAGTCCCTCAAAGGCCTTCATGAAAAATTCAGAACACATTCTTTTATTAGTATTAATATTATGGAGATATAAGTGATATAACATCATATTAGTGTCAGGTATATAATGTAATGATTCAATATTTGTATACATAGTAAAATAATCATGTCTACTTAACATCTGTCACCATAGTTATAAATATTTTTTTCTTGTGATGAGAACTTTTAAGACCCAGAACATATGCCATACACTGCTAATCTTAATTTGTTTCACATGGAGTTATTAGGAATACTATAAAGAGATAATCTCTGACTTCCAAATCAACTTAACTTAATATACATTTATTAAATACCTAGTGAATATCTCAGTTCATCAACTCAGTACTGAGATTTGAGAAACATGTTCTGCTTGAGGTTCATATTACTAAATGACAATAAATTTGCATATTATACTACTATTGTATATTTATTATACATGTATCCATATTTCCACTTTTCATTCTACAAGACTATTATATAATAAAGTGCAAATATGAAAAAAGACTTTCAATCAGAAACCCATAGTCATAAAGATTTTTATATAATGCCTTCACTGTTTTCTTTGCATTTTGCACGGCTGCCATTTTCCTTTTCTGAGTACCTTTGTCTTTCTTTTCTCATATCCTCTCTCTGAGAGTGGAAGAACCTACAATTATTAATGATAAAATGAAAAGTGAGTCTGAAGAACAGAAAGAACTCTGAGCCAAAACAAGTGAAAAATTACACTATTACTGCCAATGAAAATGACAGCCTACAAATATATAACTGCATGGCTGAATGAGAAAAACAGAAAGAAGGGAGCACAATAAGAAGGGAAATGGTCAAAGGAAAAAGAGAGGAGGCATATGCCACAAAGAATAAAGACATGAACTCTGGCAATGACCTTGGTAAAAAGAACGCAATTCTTGCCTGACATTACATACTATTCTGATATGTGAAAGTAAGTTGTTATAGGTGCTTAATATTAACACACACACACACACACACACAACCCACAAGATTTTAACTAGTTTTGAAGAATACTTTGAACATATCCTTTGAAAACTGGTAGATCATTGATACTTAGCCTGTAAGTATTTAACAAAAAAGAACACTGGCAAAGTTTTGCCTTTTTTTTCCTTTCTTCCTTTTTTGGCTCCTAATTGTTTTAGAATTCCTGACACAATGAATTAGGCAAAAACAAAATGCAAAAGAAATTTCTACTGGCATTTGGCAATATAAATATTATGTGTACGGGGACGGTGTTTTGTTAACATTCTGCAATACCCTGTTTTCAATTTCCTCCATTCTTTTGTATAATAAAATGTTAGTTATGCCTCCGGATACAGGGCAAATTAGGCAAAGTTTAAAGCCCTGTCTTCCTAATTACACTTCTTGTAAAATATCCTAAAAGTTCATTTAATTGGTTCCTTCAGGAGTTTAAATAAAAGAACACTAAAAAATTTACATGTGACAAAATGCTTGACATGAGACTCTGAAATAGTGAAATTATATCATACCTGTCTGTTCTTACTTAATTTCTCTCTAATATACAGGGGCAAGCATTTAGTTTCCAGTTCTTTCCTGATTCATATTCCTAATGCCCCCCAAATGAGGGCTTTTTCCAACTCTCAGAAAGACTATTCTACCTTCTATGGGATGATAGTAGATTTACAAATTCTTGTTAAATTCTTATTTCCTGGTGTTCAATCTTCTCTAAATTTTTTATCAGAATGTCACCCCATCCATATTTATATTAGGTATTAAAGGCAATTAAAATATCACTTTAAAAAGATTTACATAATGCATGAACAAAATGTGAGTTATATATATGTGTGTGTATGCATACATACCCAGACATGATGGAATATTATTCAGCCTTGAAAAAGAAGTAAATTCTGAGACATGGTACAATATGGATGAATGGAAGACATGACAGAGACTCAGGGCATTCTGAGTGAAATAAGCCAGTCCAAGAAGACAAATACTGTATGAGGTGCCTAAAGTAGTCAGATTCATAGGAGTGGCTAGCAGACACTCCTAGCTCAGACTGGGAACTCCACTGTGCAGTTACTGGCAAGGAGTCGGGCATGGGTGCCTGGGATGTGGGCTCCGGATGGGATTGAGGTCCTTCTTTCCAGTTTCAACCAAAAACACTGCAAATGTTTCAGAAAAATGATAGCTTCTGCTGTGAGCCCTCTCCTATATCTGAGTCAATTGTGCAACTAACCCCTGCACACTCTCCACGCTCCTGGAGGGACCCCTCCTGCAGTGGTTCCAATTTATGCCAAGTGCAGCACGGCAGGGGCTTCACTGCTCTCCAATCTCCTCATGCTGCGCCTGCTGTATGCTTGGGATTCCAGACCCAGTGCATCAGCAAGAAGTGCTACAAGGACCATTGGCTAGTGAAGAGGTGAGGACAGCTCTCATCTCCTGCAAAACGAACCCAAAGCACAAGCAGAGACAGATGTAGGTAGTTCCTTTGGCTGTGAAATAATGTGCAAAACTGTATCATTTTCCTGGAAGTGGTGTTACCTTATAGAAAGAAAAATACAATTGAAACATTTTGTTTCCTTTAAAAAAAAAAACTTCATAGGAGCAGAAAGAAGAATGGTGGTTTCCAGTGGTTGTGGAAAGAGGGAATGGGGAATTATCATTTAATGAGTATAGAGTTGCAGTTTTTCAAGAAGAAAAATGTCCTGGAGATGGATGATGGTGATGGTAGCATAATATTGGGAACTACTTAGTGCCATAGCACACTTAAAAAGACTTAACATGTTAAATTTGTTATTTAAATTTTACTACCATTAAGAAAATACTTTTAAAGATCTATGTTTTCTTGATCTCACTCCATTTACTTGTTGTCCATTCATCTTTTAAATATATATAGAAGTAAAACAAAAATATTTCCTTCTAAAAGATTCAAGCAACAGAATTTGATAGAGCAAAATGATAAATTATTCCTTGACTTACACTCAACTTCTCCCTTTGCTAGGGTCACAGGTAATGTATATGAGAGATAGATGTAGATACAGATATATAGATATAGATGTAGATACAGATATATAGATATATACACATTATATACATATACATTATACACAAATTTCCTTTAACCTATATGGGTCATGCCATATACTTAGTTCTCAGATTTGCTTTTTTCATTTAATACATCTTAGAGATGTTTCCAGCTCAGTTTATATGACCTTTCTTCATTATTTTTAATAGTTGCACAGCATTCCATGTATGGAAATACTATTATTTAATCATATCTCTATGGAGATATTGAAGTTGTTTCTTCTTTCATTTTCAAATGTGTGACCTTGATAAATGTCTACTCTATGCTGACCGATGTACTAAAACCTTTGCATGGAATATGCCCGGTACCACAGTGCTTAGCATGTATAGAAGTTAAATAACATCTTAGATTTAGATTCTCCGAGATGATGGGCCTTGACTTTTTATCCTTACTATTGTATATGATAGTAGAGAAAATATAAGTATGTGCATACATGCCAAATATATAAATACGAATTATTATAACAAATAAAAGTAAAAAATTTAAGATACTAATAGAAATACAGTATCCAGAGGACTTGCTTTGGTCTTGTTAAAACTATTCAAGAATAATTTTTTTCCAAGCCAAGTATTTATTGCAAATTCAGGGTTTACTATAGCAAAATTAAGGAATTTGAAGATCTTCTTTCCCTCTTTTAACTTCCTGCCTCGCAACCACAAAGGATGTCTCAAACACTTTTTCAGCCTCTGAAAGAAACATAAAATGGTAGTGTGATAATCCCTGGGCCACTGAAGTCCAGATAAAACTGAAAGCATTCTTTTAGAGAAGGCAGTCCATTGCAACTATTGATGTCTTAGTGTTACAAAGGAACCTGAGCTTTCAGACCAAGACAGTAAGTTGAATATTATTAGTACATTATTTTTAAATGTTACAATTCTTGGAATGCTCACTGTAGGTATAAGCACATGATCTTATTGAATTATGTGCTTAGTATTCCTCAAATCTATGAGATAGATATTGTTAGCTGCATTTCACAGGTAAAGATATTGCAATTGAAAGTGGCTGAGTGTTTCTTGAAGGTTATATAGTTTGAAAGAACACAAGCAGTATTAAAACTCAAATCTGTTGGACCCTTGAGAGCAGTATACTCAGAGCATAGTACACTAAGTTACAACAGTTTCACAATCCCTAGGAAATTCTTTTTCAAGGCTTCTGGACATGATATCTTCATAACCACAAGGTTTTTTTTTTTTTTTTTTGCTTTACTAAATTCCTTTGAAAAAAAGAGATGGTGAAAACAAAAGATTATAGCAAAAGGTATCTCCTGACCCTCCTTATCCCCTCCCCCAAAAAGGGAAAGAAAGGATTAGCCATACAATCTTTTTCCAGCAATGATTTAAAATTATCTAGACCCCAGGTACCATTTGTGATGCTCATTTCTGCTATTTTGCAATCTCCTGAGTTCCAGCCTACGTTCTACCCAAGATACACTCTGCCCTAGCAAATACAGGACATCCATCATTGACTGCTATGACAGTGATCTTCCCCATTGTCTTCTTTCTTGGCTCTTCAAGAATTGAGCTTCACAGAGAAAATTAAGGTTTAAGAAGGCCAGTTAACTACTTAGTGAATTTGTGTGCAGAAGACCAAGAGGCTGAAGTAACTCCTATAACATGTAAGAACTCATATCTGAAACAATGTTAACCCAATGTTAATTCTTGTCTAGTTTCACAGTATAAATTAAGACAATATCTGATGCCAGAACATTTCTAAATTAAAAAAAAAATTCTCAGCTTATCTAGAACAATGTATAGTCCCATCAAGAAACCACTTGATGGATCTTTTATCTCACAACCTATACTATCAATGTTATGAGGAATTGGCAAATAAAAAAAAAAGTTAAACAAATCAAATGAATACATAGCAAACAAATAAATAGCTAAAGAGAAGGAACAAATCTGTAATTTAAATCTATAATTTCTTACCTACAGGAACTCTGTTCACTGTTCACTGTTGTGAAAATATAATTCAAGTAAGTGAGAAAAATTTAAAAACTAGTAGGTGCAAGAAATAGAAAAAAAATAATCTATTTTATACCTAGTTGGTATAAAACAACCCAAAAAAGATAATAATTGAGGATATTATTGTGTCCCATTATGGCTCATTAATTGTCATTCATAATGATAGTCCTGAGATAGAAAATGATTAAATAATATCAAATAACTTTTCTTTCAAAAAGCTAGAGAAATGATTAACCCATTTTAAGAAGTTTCCCTCAAAATTAAAATTTTAGCACTAAATGTGAACAAGCTATCTGGGAAAATTGTTTATATGGATTATTTTATTCCACACAAACCTGAAATATTAGATGTTTATTCCTATTGTATGGAACATTTTGTTTTTTAATGGATCACTTAGTCTTTCATCAAGACTAGAAGATAATGATTCTTGGTTTCTACCATCTAAAGAAATCGTCAGCTTTTCTCTTTTGGAAATTCATGATGAATCAAAGACACCCAACCCTTCTCACTCCAGCCTATTACCAACTAGTTCACTAACCAGAGAGCCTACAGCAGTTTTGTTTCATTTTGTTTTTCTACATATGCCATTGGCTGCCACCTCCAGCACATTCTCTTTTTTCCATCTAATCTTCTTAGCCTCTGAAATAAATTTTAAAAAGAACTGAACTTAATATGATGAAGGCCTTCCAAGATAGAAATTATAAAACAAAAATTCTTGATATGTCATTAAAGATGTGGTCTCTTCATCATCAGTCAAAACTTGGAGGAGGTAATATGATTTGCTTGGGCAATTTTATCTTCAACTCCATCAGTTTGATCTGAGAGGTAATGGGTCAGAAGTAGAATTATAATTCAGGTATAATGTCTTTACTAATATTAAAAAGAAACCACCTCTTTTCAATCGTATAAAGCTGGTTAGGAATAGATTCTCATACAAACAGTCTTTTTATTGTATCGCTTTCAAAGTCCAGAGCCAAGATAGTGTGATATGGAAGCAAAACAGGACTATGAAAGGAAGCAGATCTTCAGACACAATCCTTCTGGGGGCAAGATCTCTTTACTGCAAATCTTGTAATATAAGTTATAACTTAATAGTGATAAGTCATAACAGGGACACAGAAGAACAAAAACCCCGACATCAAAACATGTAACCCTGGTATTCATCTTAATAATAAAGACTTTTTTTCTAGAAATTGTCTTATTGGCCATAGATGTAACCATTCAATTGTATCTTTTTTGCAGAATCTCTTCTGAGTTGCTCAAACCAGGGACCTTGACTTTCCTTCATTTGCAACCAAAAAATAACAAATCTATATCCACTGTCACAGTATTAGTCTAAGACAAACATCTCTTGCTTAAATTTCTGCAGCAGCATCATAGCTGGTCTCTGTACACAGTTTCACTGACTCTACCTCTGGGACAATAATGATGTCCCCACTCCTATCCACTCACTTCCATAGATAAAGTGATTGTTGAAAATGTAAATTTAATCATGTTACTCCTCTGCTTAAAATCCTTCAATAGATTCATATCACCCTTGGATAAAATCTAAATTCTTTAATAGGAACTAGAAAGACTCTCCTCAACCAAATCTCTTTATACACTTTCAACCTCATTTTGTGCTAGGGAGGCTTATTAGGGATCTCCAACTATGAGAGAAAGGAGAGAGAATTAATACTAGGGAGAAGGAAAAGTTGGACTGTGATGCAGGTCTCTTGAAACATTGGTCAACCTAAAGGGGACACATGGAGCAAATATTTCCCCTTAGAGCCATCCCTCATCAAGCTAAATTGGAACAAGCCTTTATGAGCTCACTTCAGTCAGACCTTAGATGCAAGTTGTCCCAGGAAAAGAGTGATCACAAGTGAAACAACTCAATGCAACTGAGGCAGATCCCTGAGAAGCTGGGCCCTGCAGGCTGTCTGCTAACTTCTCCCCAAAGTTTGCCATAAATAACTTTCCTGGAGGAGGAACTGAGTGGTGTATGCCCTTATCTACCATGGCCCAACCCCTGTAGCACTCAGATATAATCCTCCATGTACATTTGGAGAGCAATTCTTCCGGGATTTTAATGGGCCTCTCTTCCAGAGGGAAATCTTAAAACAGGGAGTTTAGTGGGCTGAACAAGATGGTTTTTATAGCTGTCTCAAGTCCACAACTGATAACTTATCATTTCTCTCTTCCACGATAAAGTCTAGATTTCTTGCACACTTAGCTTCTACCTCTTCTGGCCTTAGTGGTTTACCAAGTACCATACCCAGAACCCCATGCTCGAGCACTCTGGTTCCCCGGTCACCATGCATTCCTCAGCCTGGGGTTGCTGTGTCTATCTACTTGCAGTGACATTTGGGAGAGGGACTACTGAGAGGCACTCATGTGGATCACCTGGGCTCTACGCATATATTCCTTTCTGTCTCATTATGTAGCAGCAGGTCTACCTCCTCCTTATTAGAGTGAATTACTCCTGCCAATGTGTTGACATCTTTTCCTGCATGCTGGTCCTAAGATACAAGAATCCCAAAGTATGCAGCTTAAAATTCAATGGTACTTTTGCTATGTCCCCTGAATATACTATGTCCTAAAGGATGGTGTATCTGGAATATATGTATATGGGATTGTGAGAATGAGCTACTGGATCTTCCAAGATGGTAAGAGCTCGGTAATATAATCAGCTTCCTAACAAGTGATGATTTATCTCCTTGAGAAATGATGCCATATTGGGAGCTCAATTCCAATCTCATTGCTGGCTAGTTAGAAATATTCATCAGAGATAATAGACAAGCATCGGTAAGTAGAAGCCCATGACATTGGGCCCATGTGTGACCTCTATCTCTATTACTAGCACTCATGTCCCCAACCTACCAGCACTGAGCAGACAATGACAGAAGCTGGCTAACATCAAAACTGGTAGATCAGGGGCACCTGGGTGGCTCAGTGGGTTAAAGCCTCTGCCTTCGGCTCAGGTCATGATCCCAGGGTCCTGGGATCGAGCCCCACATCAGGCTCTCTGCTCCGTGGAGAGCCTGCTTCCTCCTCTCTCTCTCTTTGCCTGCCTCTCTGCCTACTTGTGATCTGTCAAATAAATAAATTAAAAAATCTTTAAAAAAAAAAAAACTGGTAGATCATATTGTCCACTTGCTTGTTTAATGCCTCTTCTGTACTAAATGTTCCCTGGTGAGCGTGAACTCCCAATACACAAAACTTTCCACTTGGTGCCCCTCCTGTGTTTATTCACATGTTTCTATCCCAACCACCTTGTCTCCAATCTTCCAATCCTTTCCTTTCCAAGCCCTGTTAGGCCATTTGCCTCTGCCCATGATTCATATATATTCTAGACAGGTGTACTTCTTAAGACTATGTCTATCAGGAGATTTTTGAACACTGCTGTTTTTCAAGGCCATTTCTGAGTGAGGTGGCATGCATTTTTGGCGTATAACCACATTAATTCATTCAACCTTTACTGAAGACCTACTCTGTACCAATTACTTTGCTAAAATTTGGAAATTAAAAAGTAAGACACCATCTTTTTTCACTAGGTCAGAATCTAATGGAAGTAAGGAAAAATAAATAACATAATAAGTGATACTAGCAACATTAATAACTTGCTTTTGAGGAAATAGATATAAATATTAGGTGTTTCAAAGACAGAATATCGAGTAGCAGAAATGTTTTCTAACAGATTAAATATACATAGATTCACAAGTTTATAGTTGCAAGCAAAGAAGAATTATTGTATAGCCTGAAAATCTGATTATCAGTTATAAGATGAAGTCCAGTATATACTTTGGAAAAGTTGGCAAAATAGTCCTTGATTAATTCTTCAAATGTAACACATCAAGCTCTGAGCTGATATAGATCCTCTTTTTCAGATGTGGCTCACAGGGTAGCTCTCAGGCACCATCATTTCCTCCCAATACTGGAGTAGATTGCCACCTTCGGAAGGTGATATAGGAAATAGTGTCAAAGGAGGTAAAAAGAGAAAAGAGAGAGGCATGTGAAAATAGAAAGATGAAAATACAGATGTGTTTGTTACAGTTCAGATTCTACATGGTTTCTGGAACAACCCCTCAAAACAAGTCAATTAGACATAGGCAAATGTCCTCGGCATTGCAAAGTCATTGGTCAAGAGTCCAAAAAGGAAATTATAGTCTAACTGAGATTTTGAAATGGAAAAAAACCAAACAAACCCTCAAGCTACTCCAAAAGAAAGAAGGAAGTGTATTCTTTTGGAAGTGTATTCCAAAAGAAGCTATTGCCCATCTTAAATTCTGTGTATCAGTCTTGGTCCCTCGAGGGAAAGAAAGGACCTTAATTTAGGAAACATTCCCTGTCAACAGCAGTCATGGAGATAATCTATATCCCCAACTAGATAATAAACCTTGACTCTGAGGGATGTTTCCTCTCCTTTAAGTGTAGAAAGAGAAAGAGAAAGAGAGAAAAAGATCAGCTAACTAAATCCTGAACTTCTAACAGAATAAGCATTGAAATATATGGACAGCTACCCATGTCTTTAAAGAGTCCAAAAATTCTTAACCTAAGAAATTTGGCTGTATTTATCATGGAAAAATATGGAATTATAGTATTTCCAAAACTTCTTGGATTTAATTATAAAGTACCTCAGACCACCTGTATGACTCACCCATCCCAATGATGAGGATCAAAGCATGTTTTTTGGTGGATTAGCTTACATTATTTGAGTGAACTACAATAGACAAGTCCAGAATTATTATCAAGGCATCGTGTTCATCTCTGGTATGGTAACCATTCAACATCATCTGTGAAAGATAGTTTGTTATAATGGAAGCCTTGTCCAAAGAGTAAGTGAGTTCTCACCAATGACTAGCAAAGCACTATTATTACACAGTTTACACCAAGTAATTTATAAAAAGGCATTAATTGAGAATCATTTAAGTGTTTAAAGAATCCAGCTCCACATGCGGAAGTTAATGGCATAAAACCTTCTACCCTTGAGAAATATGTCATTGGAACCCTCTCAAGTAAGTAAAATTACTGTTTAATGGCTATAGGAATGTCAAAAGCTAACTCTTCCACAGCAGGATTCATGAGAAAATTGTCTTATACCAATACACTTAAATAATGATCCAATATACATTAAATATTGTTAAAATTAAGTTTTACACTATTGTTCTTATGAAAAACAATATGTCTATAAAATTCATTTTCACTATAATTATCTCTTTGATCCATCTCTTTCTTCATAGCTAATCAATATCAGACCTAAGTCTTGGATTCTAAAATTTACTCATTTTACAAGAGTTGTTTACCAATTCTAAAAACGATGAAGAGTATTTTCAAACACCAAATGCTTCTTTTTTTCATGGAGGTAAGATGATTTTTATGGAATTACTCATTTTAGCCAAAAACTTCAAGTTAATTATCCCATAGTCTTCTATATGTTTAGAAGAAGAAAAAAAATGTATTAAAAATGTATTAAAAAATGTATCAAAAGTGGGGAAGGGTGTGAGAGGGATGGGGTAGATAGGTATGTGCTATGGTAAGTGCTATGATTTGTGTAAGAGTGATAATTCGTAGACCTGGACCACTGAAACAAATAATACATTATATGTTAATTCAAAAAAAAAAAACTAAAAAAGAAAAAATAAGAAAAAAAGTCAGTTTCTAATAAAATTTTACCAAATAAAAACATTAGTAGGGTGAAATAATAGGGTTATTTAATAAAGTAATTCATTAAATAGATTATACTTCCTAGCCTATCTGTCTGTCATTATAAATACTACTTTGCTGCATTCTCTGTTACAGAGAACACATACTACCTGGAGATATGATAACACCCCACAAGGTTTAACCCCAACAACTGTTTACATTGGAGATTCCCTTTTTCAAGTTGCATTTTACATTTTGAAATGCTCAGCTCTTATGAGTTTTATTAGCAGAAGAATGAAAACATGGATTATTAAAATGAAATTTGGAACCTTCAAGTTATAAGTCTAAACATTTGCCAGTTAGTATGCTTTTGGATACAAGTAACAGAAACTTGAAGGAAATTAAAATACCAAGAAAATTTCTTATCTCATATAATACAGTAAGTTCCAGTTTCAGGAAAAATTACTTTAACACTCCTAACAATGTCATCAAAACCCAAGTTCTTAACATCTCTCTCTCTTTCTTTCTCTCTCTTTCTTTTTTTTACACATTTTTTTTTCAGTGTCTCAAATAATATACTTTTTTTTTCAGTGTCCTAAGATTCATTGTTTATGCACCACACCCAGTGCTCCATACAGTATGTGCGCTCCTTAACACCCACCATATCTTCTTTGTTCCGACCTTGATCTGACCTAATTTACAGACTGTTTGATAGATGGCTGAAGCAGAATCAAATACCCAAGCCAAACAATAAAAAGAGATTGACCATCCTATGATGTGGATGTTTCTTAGGACTGAGGTCATTTCCCAGAAAATGCACCAACAGATTTCACTTCCGTTCATTAGGTAGAATTGGGTCCCATTTCTGTTCCTGGACTAATAACTAGTAAGCATAATCAAGGTACCTTCAGAGGAACTAGTTACAATACTATAGCTGGGATGGGGTCATCGTCTCTTGGAGACACATGGCTACATATGGAAATGCTATAAACCTAAATAAATCCAGGTTTTATTAAGAAACAGAAGAAAGTGAACAATGCATAGACAACCACAAGTATTGTCTTTACAGTAACTCTAACTGTATTAGAATTGTAAAGGCTAAAAGTTGGGGATAGAAGTGAGTAAAGTATTTAAGGGTGAAGATCAGAGGTTGAAAATATAAATTAAATTAACAAAATTTCTTAAAATACCCAATGAAATTAAATCAAAGACAATACATCTTTCAAGAATATTTATGAACCAGTATTAAAAAGTAAACAATTATGAAAACTCCAGTCCAATTGCTCCAGTTTATGAAACTGTTTCGGAAACCAAAGCCTAAGAGAGTTTAAGTTGTTAGAGATCACATACCAATCAGCAACAGGTAGTTATGCTAAATTCATGATATTCTTCCTAAATACCAATATTTCTTTCAATTCTGCCCCAACATGTCATTTCTAGGTATAAAGAGGAGTTAGTTATGATTTTTTAAGAATATAAAAATCATTATTCCACATTATACAAAATGCTTTTTTGTCAGCACTAGCAAGGGAAATGACACACCTCTTTTCTCTTTTCGTATCCTGTGTATTATTGAAAAACTAAACCATTATAAATAACATTGATATCAATAATTGATCACGTACTATGCACTAAGCATCATGTTAGGTGCTTAAGAGTCATTCCCTCTAATTTTCTCAACACCCCAAAAAGAACTCTTAATGTTCCCTTTTTGAAGGTGAATTGGGGCTCACAGACTTAAAGTCACTTGGCTGGATCAAACTGGTTCTGAGGTAAGAATTTAAACTTAGGTTTAAATTTATCCAATTCAGTTTAACCCAGTATTTCCTTTTATTTGAAGATAAATCCTTTCTTCTCATAATATATATTAATATTCAAGGAAATAATGTTCAGTGACATGCACTTTGGGAAACTTCCCACTAAATTATTAGACATTTAAATACACGAATGCCTGTTAACAATCAAATTATATCTGAATGATAGTATTAACATGTAATTATATTTAACATATCTAATGAGCTTAGGAGTCTTAACTATGAAATTATTTAATTTTTTCCAATTACCGTTCTCAAAGGTCAAATCTGGCTTTTCCACTGAATAGCAGGTCCCTCATAACATTTTGTCCAAACTACATTTATCTGTAAGTTATGGTTATTTTTCACACTTAAAACCTAAAATTAAAAAACAATAGAGAAAATCAGTGAAAAAATGCTGGTTTGTTGAGATAAAAAAAAAAAAAAAACTGATAAACTTCTAGCCAGACTGAATAGCAAAAAAAGTTCTAGAAGCCACAAACTGCAGCTCTCAAAAATGGAAGGGGTAACGATTAGAATGTCCCCATATATTAAAAGAATTAACAAGGGGGTATTATGAACAACTTTATGCCAATAAACTTAACATTATAAATGGCATGGACAAGTTCCCCTGAAAGATACTGCAAATGCTCATCCAAAAACAAACAGATAATCTAAACAATTTATCTGTATTAAAGAAATTGAATTTGTGAATAAAAACTTCCTCAAAAAGAAACTCCATTCCAGATGTCTTCAAAGGTTGAGTTCAAAGAAATATTTAAGGAACAGGTAATACCATTTCTACACAAACACTTCCAAGAACTGAACAGGAGAAACATTTTCTAATTCAATGTATGGGGCCAGCATTGCTCTGATATCAGAACTAGACAAAGACATAATAAAATAATAGAATAATATTTCTCATGATAATAATACACAAAAATTCTAAACAAAATTTTAGAAAATCAAATCTAAAAATATATACAAATTATAATACATCACAATCAAATGGTATTATCTCAGGAAATATAGGGAAAAATGTAAAGTTTCTCAAATATCCATCAGTATGAGTAACCATATTAAGAGGTTAAAAAATTAAAATAACTTGATCATCACTTGTGATGCAATTATGGCATCACTTGTGCAGGAAAAATCCTTTGACAGAACCACACATCTATTCTTAATTTAGAAAAAAAAAACTATCAGCAAATCAGAAATACAAGGGAATTTCCTCAACTTTATGAAGATCACTTATGAAAATCCTTCAGTTAACATCACATGTATTACGGTGAAGAACTGATGTTTTCCCTTGAGGATAAAGAATAAAGTATCCTCTCTCATCACTTTTATTCATCATCTGGCTTCTACAATAAAACATAAAAAAGAAATATATGACATCCATATTGAAAAATGAAAGTAAAATTATATTTACTCACAGAAGAAGTAGCTGTCTATGAAAAAAAAATCTGATGGAAAATGTAAAATAGCTACTAGAACTAGTAAGTTAGTGTTGCAGGCTGTAAAATAAAAGATCAATATATAAAAATCAATTCTTCTTCCATTTAATGGAAACTATCATAAATTAAATCTTTAAATCATCCATAATACCATCATAAATATAAAATATTTAGGTATAGATTTTTAAAAGATGTGAAGGCCCTATATATGGTAAAATACAAAATACTGCTAGGGAAAAATTAAAACAAGTCCAAAACATGGAGAAATGTATATGTATATAGATTGGAAGACACAGTAATGTCAAAATGTCAATTTTCCCTAAATTGATGTATAGATTTAATGCAATCCCAAACAAAATGCCAGAAGACTTATTTGTAGGAAGTTACATGCTGAAAAGGAAATACAGATAATCTAGAAGGGTCAAGAGAAATTTGAAGAAGAAGAATGTTAGAGAATTTACACTTCCTGAGACTTTGAGTCTTATTATAAAGCTACATAATTAAATCAATGTGATATCCTTTAAATCAATGACTGTATGCACATATAGACAACTAATATGGGAAAAAGATTCAAAGATAATTCTGAAGAGAAGATATAACTTTTTATATTGTATTTTCATATTGAAATTATTAGAAAACCACATGAAAGAAAAAAAACAAACAATTTTGGTGTATACTTTCTGCCATGTACAAAAATCAACATGGATGGATTATAGATTTAAATTGAAAAACTAAATCTAGGAAAAAATGGTAAAAATGTTTTAGTCTTGGATTAGGTGAAGATTTCTTCATTATAACACAAAAAGCATGATCTATGAAAGGAAAAATGGGACTTTATTAAAATTTAAAATTTCAATATTTTTTTAAATGATAGCCCTTTCCTTTATTTTTTTTTAATTTTTTATTTTTTATACACATATATTTTTATCCACAGGGGTACAGGTCTGTGAATCACCAGGTTTACACACTTCACAGCACTCACCAAAGCACATACCCTCCCCAATGTCCATAATCCCACCCCCTTCTGCCAAACCCCCTCCCCCCAGCAACCCTCAGTTTGTTTTGTGAGATTAAGAGTCACTTATGGTTTGTCTCCCTCCCAATCCCATCTTCTTTCATTTATTCTTCACGTACCCACTTAAGCCCCCATGTTGCATCACCACTTCCTCATATCAGGGAGATCATATGATAGTTGTCTTTCTCTGCTTGACTTATTTTGCTAAGCATGATACGCTCTAGTTCCATCCATATTGTCGCAAATGGCAAGATTTCATTTCTTTTGATGGCTGCATAGTATTCCATTGTGTATATATACCACATCTTCTTGATCCATTCATCTGTTGATGGACATCTAGGTTCTTTCCATAGTTTGGCTATTGTGGACATTGCTGCTATAAACATTCGGGTGCAGGTGCCCCTTTGGATCACTACGTTTGTATCTTTAGGGTAAATACCAAATAGTGCAATTGCTGGGTCATAGGGCAGTTCTATTTTCAACATTTTGAGGAACCTCCATGCTGTTTTCCAGAGTGGCTGCACCAGCTTGCATTCCCTCCAACAGTGGAGGAGGGTTCCCCTTTCTCCGCATCCTCGCCAGCATCTGTCATTTCCTGACTTGTTGATTTTAGCCATTCTGACTGGTGTGAGGTGATATCTCATTGTGGTTTTGATTTGTATTTCCCTGATGCCGAGTGATATGGAGCACTTTTTCATGTGTCTGTTGGCCATCTGGATGTCTTCTTTGCAGAAATGTCGGTTCATGTCCTCTGCCCATTTCTTGATTGGATTATTTGTTCTTTGGGTGTTGAGTTTGCTAAGTTCTTTATAGATTCTGGACACTAGTCCTTTATCTGATATGTCGTTTGCAAATATCTTCTCCCATTCTGTCAGTTGTCTTTTGATTTTGTTAACTGTTTCCTTTGCTGTACAAAAGCTTTTGATCTTGATGAAATCCCAATAGTTCATTTTTGCCCTTGCTTCCCTTGCCTTTGGCGTTGTTCCTAGGAAGATGTTGCTGCGGAAGAGGTCAAAGAGGTTGCTGCCTGTGTTCTCCTCAAGGATTTTGATGGATTCCTTTCGCACATTGAGGTCCTTCACCCATTTTGAGTCTATTTTTGTGTGTGGTGTAAGGAAATGGTCCAATTTCATTTTTCTGCATGTGGCTGTCCAATTTTCCCAGCACCATTTATGGAAGAGGCTGTCTTTTTTCCATTGGACATTCTTTCCTGCTTTGTCGAAGATTAGTGGACTGTAGAGTTGAGGGACTATTTCTGGGTTCTGTATTCTGTTCCATTGATCTATGAGTCTGTTTTTGTGCCAGTACCATGGTGTCTTGATGATGACAGCTTTGTAATAGAGCTTGAAGACTGGAATTGTGATGCCACCAACATTGGCTTTCTTTTTCAATATTCCTTTAGCTATTCAAGGTCATTTCTGGTTATATATAAATTTTAAAATTATTTGTTCCATTTCTTTGAAAAAGATGGATGGTACTTTGATAGGAATTGCATTAAATGTGTACATTGCTTTAGGTAGCATAGACATTTTCACAATATTTATTCTTCCAATCCAGGAGCATGGAACATTTTTCCATTTCTTTGTGTCTTCCTCAATTCTTTCATGAGTACTTTAGAGTTTTTTGAGTATAGATTCTGTGCCTCTTTGGTTAGGTTTATTCCTAGGTATCTTATGGTTTGGGGTGCAATTGTAAATGGGATTGACTCCTTAATTTCTCTTTCTTCTGTCTTGTTGTTAGTGTAGAGAAATGCAACTGATTTCTGTGCATTGATTTTATATCCTGACACTTTACTGAATTCCTGTATAAGTTCTAGCAGTTTTGGAGTGGAGTCTTTGGGTTGTCCACATATAGTATCATATCATCCGCAAAGAGTGATAATTTGACTTCTTCTTTGCCGATTTGGATGCCTTTAATTTCCTTTTGTTGTCTGATTGCTGAGGCTAGGACCTCTAGTACTATCTTGAATAGCAGTGGTGATAATGGACATCCCTGCCGTGTTCCTGACCTTAGCGGAAAAGCTTTCAGTTTTTCTCCATTGAGAATGATATTTGCGGTGGGTTTTTCATAGATGGCTTTGATTATATTGAGGTATGTGCCCTCTATCCCTACACTTTGAAGAGTTTTGATCAGGAAGGGAGGCTCTACTTTGTCAAATGCTTTTTCAGCATCTATTGAGAGTATCATATGGTTCTTGCTCTTTCTTTATTGATGTGTTGTATCACATTGACTGATTTGCGGATGTTGAACCAAACTTGCAGCCCTGGAATAAATCCCACTTGGTCGTGGTGAATAATCCTTTTAATGTACTGTTGAATCCTAATGGCTAGTATTTTGGTGAGAATTTTCGCATCTGTGTTCATCAAGGATATTGGTCTATAGCTCTCTTTTTTGGTGGGATCCTTGTCTGGTTTTGGGATCAAGGTGATGCTGGCCTCATAAAATGAGTTTGGAAGTTTTCCTTCCATTTCTATTTTTTGGAACAGTTTCAGGAGAATAGAAATTATTTCTTCTTTACATGTTTGGTAGAATTCCCCCGGGAAGCCGTCTGGCCCTGGGCTTTTGTTTATTTGGAGATTTTTAATGACTGTTTCAATCTCCTTACTGGTTATGGGTCTCTTCAGGCTTTCTATTTCTTTCTGGTTCAGTTGTGGTAGTTTATATGTTTCTAGGAATGCATCCATTTCTTCCAGATTGTCAAATTTATTGGCGTAGAGTTGCTCATAGTATGTTCTTATAATAGTTTGTATTTCTTGGTGCTAGTTGTGATCTCTCCTCTTTCATTCATGATTTTATTTATTTGGGTCCTTTATCTTTTCTTTCTGATAAGTCTGGCCAGGGGTTTATCAATTTTATTCATTCTTTCAAAGAACCAGCTCCTACTTTCGTTGATTTGTTCTATTGTTTTTTTGGTTTCTATTTCATTGATTTCTGCTCTGATCTTTATGATTTCTCTTCTCCTGCTGGGCTTAGGGTTTCTTTCTTGTTCTTTCTCCAGCTCCTTTAGGTGTAGGGTTAGATTGTGTACCTGAGACCTTTCTTGTTTCTTGAGAAAGGCTTGTACTGCTATATATTTTCCTCTCAGGACTGCCTTTGTTGTGTCCCACAGATTTTGAACCGTTGTGTTTTCATTATCATTTGTTTCCATGATTTTTTTCAATTCTTCTTTAATTTCCCGGTTGACCCATTCATTCTTTAGAAGGACGCTGTTTAGTCTCCATGTATTTGGGTTCTTTCCAAACTTCCTTTTGTGGTTGAGTTCTAGCTTTAGAGCATTGTGGTCTGAAAATATGCAGGGAATGATCCCAATCTTTTGATACCGGTTGAGTCCTGATTTAGGACCAAGGATGGGATCTATTCTGGAGAATGTTCCATGTGCACTAGAGAAAAATGTGTATTCTGTTGCTTTGGGATGAAATGTTCTGAATATGTCTTGATGTCTATCTGGTCCAGTGTGTCGTTTAAGGCCTTTATTTCCTTGCTGATCTTTTGCTTGGATGATCTGTCCATTTCAGTGAGGGGAGTGTTAAAGTCCCCTACTATTATTGTATTATTGTTTATGTGTTTCTTTGATTTTGTTATTCATTGGTTTATATAGTTGGCTGCTCCCACGTTGGGGGCATAGATATTTAAAATTGTAAATCTTCTTGTTGGACAGACCCTTTGAGTATGATATAGTGTCCTTCCTCATCTCTTATTATAGACTTTGGCTTATAATCTAATTGATCTGATATAAGGATTGCCACTCCTGCTTTCTTCTTATGTCTATTAGCATGGTAAATTCTTTTCCATCCCCTCACTTTAAATCTGGAGGTGTCTTCGGGCTTAAAATGAGTTTCTTGGAGGCAACATATAGATGGTTTTTTTTTTTTTATCCATTCTGATACCCTGTGCCTTTTGACAGGGGCATTTAGCCCATTAACATTCAGGGTAACTATTGAGAGATATGAATTTAGTGCCATTGTATTGCCTGTAAGGTGACTGTTATAACTGTATATGGTCTCTGTTCCTTTCTGATCTACCACTTGTAGGCTCTCTCTCTTTGCTTAGAGGACCCCTTTCAATATTCCCTGTAGAGCTGGTTCGGTGTTTGCAAATTCTTTCAGATTTTGTTTGTCCTGGAAGCTTTTAATCTCTCCTCCTATTTTCAATGATAGCCTAGCTGGATATAGTATTCTTGGCTGCATGTTTTTTTCGTCTAGTGCTCTGAAAATACCATGCCAGCTCTTTCTGGCCTGCCAGGTCTCTGTGGATAAGTCAGCTGCCAATCTAATATTTTTACCATTGTATGTTACAGACTTCTTTTCCCGGGCTGCTTTCAGGATTTTCTTTGTCACTGAGACTTATAAATTTTACTATTAGGTGACGGGGTGTGGGCCTATTCTTATTGATTTTGAGGGGCGTTCTCTGAACCTCCTGAATTTTGATGCTCGTTCCCTTTGCCATATTGGGGAAATTCTCCCCAATAATTCTCTCCAGTATACCTTCTGCTCCCCTCTCTCTTTCTTCTTCTTCTGGAATCCCAATTATTCTAATGTTGTTTCGTCTTATGGTGTCACTTATCTCTCGAATTCTCCCCTCTTGGTCCAGTAGCTGTTTGTCCCTCTTTTGCTCAGCTTCTTTATTCTCTGTCATTTGGTCTTCTGTATCACTAATTCTTTCTTCTGCCTCATTTATCCTAGCAGTGAGAGCCTCCATTTTTGATTGCACCTCATTAATAGCTTTTTTGATTTCAACTTGGTTAGATTTTAGTTCTTTTATTTCTCCAGAAAGGGCTTTTATATCTCTCGAGAGGGTTTCTCTAATATCTTCCATGCCTTTTTCAAGCCCAGCTAGAACCTTGGGAATTATCATTCTGAACTCTAGATCTGACATATTACCAATGTCTGTATTGATTAGGTCCCTAGCCTTTGGTACTGCCTCTTGTTCATTTTTTGTGTGTTGAATTCTTCCGTCTTGTCATTTTGTCCAGATAAGAGTATATGAAGGAGCAAGGAAAATACTAAAAGGGTGGTAACAACCCCAGGAAAATATGCTTTAACCAAATTAGAAGAGATCCCAAATCGTGAGTGGGGAGAAAGGGGATAAAAAGAGGTTCAAAAAGGAAGGAAGAAAGAAAAAAGAAAAAAGAAAAAAAAGAAAAGAAAAGAATTAAAAAAAAAGAAAACAAATAAGAAAAATATAAAAAAGAAAAAATATATATATTAGATAAACTGGTTAAAAAACGTTAAAAAAGAAAAAGGTAAAAGTTAAAAAAAAAAAATTAACCAGAAGGTGAGAAAAAAAAAAAAAACAAAAAATGAAAAAGAAAACAATTAAATTAACTGCAAGACTAAAAAAAATCACAGGGAAAAAGCCATGAGTTCCGTGCTTGGCTTTCTCCTCCTCTGGAATTCTGCTGCTCTCCTTGGTATTGAAACCGCACTCCTTGGTAGGTGAACTTGGTCTCGGCTGGATTTCTTGTTGATCTTCTGGGAGAGGGGCCTGTTGTAGTGATTCTCAAGTGTCTTTGCCCCAGGCGGAATTGCACCGCCCTTACCCAGGGGCTGGGGTGAGTAATCCGCTCCGGTTTGCTTTCAGGAGCTTTTGTTCCCTAAGCGCTTTCCGTAGAGTTCTGGAGGACGGAGGAGCCGAGAGCCCAGGGCCCCACTCCTCAGTGCACCCTCAGAGAACAGCGCCCAGTTACTTTCGTCTGCCTGACCTCCTGCGCGCTCTGAGCTCACCGAGCCTGTGACCGGTTCAAGGTAACACCGAGCTGCAAGCTTACTGTCGGCTCTGTCTCTGTAGCCGGCTTTCCCGTTCCAATACCCGCAAGCTCTGAGACACTCAGACACCCCCGATCCTTCTGTCACCCTGCAGGACCTGAGGCCACGCTGACCCCGTGTGGGCTTCGCCCCGGTTTAGCCTCTGGAGCGATGTCCCTCAGCGGAACAGACTTTTAAAAGTCCTGATTTTGTGCGCAGTTGCTCCGCCGCTTTCCAGGAGCTGGTCCCTCCCCCCGGGGTCTATCTTCCCGTCGTTTTGGATTCACTTCTCCGCCGGTCCTACCTCTCAGAAAGTGGTTGTTTTTCTGTTTCCAGAATTGCTGTTCTTCTTCTCTTTGATCTGCCGATGGATTTTCAGGTGTTTGCAATCTTTAGATAAGCTATCTAGCTGATCTCCGGCTAGCTGAAGTAGTCTCAGCCTGCTACTTCTCCGCCATCTTGACTCCTCCTCCTAAAATTTCAATTTTTAAAAGACACTGTTAGCTCTTTGAAGAATACCAGTGGAATTTTTACTGGCATTAAAATTATATATTTATCTAGGCAGTATAGACATTTTAACAATGTTTATTCCTCCAATCCAAGAGCATGGAATGGTCTTCCATCTTTTTGTGTCTTCTTCAATTTCTTTCATGAGTGTTCTGTAGTTCCTCGAGTACAGTCCTTTACCTCTTTGGTTAGGTTTATTCCCAGGTATCTTATGGTTCTTGGTGCTATAGTAAATGGAATTGATTCTCTAATTTCCCTTTCTGTAATATCATTGTTAGTGTATAAGAATGCCACTGATTTCTGTACATTGACTTTGTATCCTGCCACGTTGCTGAATTGCTGTATGAGTTCTAGTAGTTTGGGGGTGGAGTCTTTTGGGTTTTCCATAAAAAGAATCATGTCATCTGCGAAGAGAGAGAGTTTGACTTCTTCATTGCCAATTTGGATACCTTTTATTTCTCTTTGTTGTCTGATTGTTGTTGCTAGTACTTCTAATACTATGTTGAACAAGAGTGGTGAAAGTGGGCAACCTTGTCTTGTTCCTGATATCAACAGGAAGGCTGCAAGCTTTTTCCCAATGAGGATGATATCTGCTGTTGGTCTTTCATAGATAGATTTAATGAAGTTCAGAAATGTTCCCTCTATCCCTATACTTTGAAGTGTTTTAATCATGGAATCAGAAGAGACCTGAATTGCTAAGGAAGTGTTGAAAAACAAAAATAAAACTGGGGGCATCATGTTACCTGATTTCAAGCTTTATTACATAGTTGTGATCACCAAGACAGCATGGTACTGGCATAAAAACAGACACATAGACCAGTGGAACAGAGTAGAGAGCCCAGATATGGACCCTCAATTCTATGGTCAATTAATCTTCGACAAAACAGGAAAAAATATATAGTGGAAAAAAGACAGTCTCTTCAATAAATGGTGCTGGGAAAACTGGACAGCTATATGTAGAAGAATGAAACTCGACCATTCTCTTACACCATACACAAAGATAAACTCAAAATGGATAAAAGACCTCAACGTGAGACAGGAATCCATCAGAATCCTAGAGGAGAACATAGGCAGTAATCTCTTCAATATCAGCCGTAGCAACTTCTTTCAAGATGTGTCTCTAAAGGCAAAGGAAAAAAAAGCAAAAATAAACTTTTGGGACTTCATCAAAATCAAAAGCTTCTGCACAGCAAAGGAAATAGTCAAAAAAACAAAGAGGCAACCCACGGAATGGGAGAAGATATTTGCAAATGACAATACAGACAAAGGTTGATATCCAGGATCTATAATGAACTCCTCAAGCTCAACACACACAAAACAGAAAATCATATCAAAAAATGGGCAGTAGATATGGACAGACACTTCTCCAATGAAGACATACAAATGGCTATCAGACGCATGAAAAAATGTTCATCATCACTAGCCCTCAGGGAGATTCAAATTAAAATCACATTGAGATATCACCTTACACCAGTTAGAATGGCCAAAATTGGCAAGACAGGAAACAACATGTGTTAGAGGGAATGTGGAGAAAGGGGAACTCTCTTCCACTGTTGGTGGGAATGCAAGCTGGTGCAGCCTCTTTGGAGAACAGTTTGGAGATTTTTCAAGAAATTAAAAATAGACCTTCCCTATGACCCTGCAATTGCACTCCTGGGTATTTATCCCAACGATACATATGTCGTGAAAAGAAGGGCCATCTGTACCCCAATGTTTATAGCAGCAATGGCCACGGTCGCCAAACTGTGGAAAGAACAAAGATGCCCTTCAACGGACAAATGGATAAGGAAAATGTGGTCCATATACACTATGGAGTATTATGCCTCCATCAGAAAGGATGAATATCCAACTTTTGTAGCAACATGGATGGGACTGAAAGAGATTATGCTGAGTAAAATAAGTCAAGCAGAGAGAGTCAATTATCATATGGTTTCACTTATTTGTGGAGCATAACAAATAGCATGGAGGACATGGGGAGTTAGAGAGGAGAAGGGAGTTGGGGGAAATTGATAGGGGAGGTGAATCATGAGAGACTATGGACTCTGAAAAACAATCTGAGGGGTTTGAAGTGGCGGGGGGCTTGGGAGGTTGGGGTACCAGGTGGTGGGTATTATAGAGGGCACGGGTTGCATGGAGCACTGGGTGTGGTGAAAAAATAATTAATACTGTTATGCTGAAAAAAAAAAAAAGACACTGTTAGGAGAATAAAAAGACAAATCACAGACTTGGGGAAAACATTTTTAAATCACATATTTGACAAAAGTCTTATATCCGAAATATATATAAAGAATTTCAAAAACTCAATAATAAATAATTAACAAATATTTGAACACTTCAAAGAAATACAAATGATTAACAAATACATAAAAAGATGCTGCACCTCATTAGTCATTAGGAAGATACAAGTTAAAATCACAATGAGCATAACCACATATTCTTGGAAGGAATGTAATTAAAAATGACAAGGGCATGAAAGAACTAAAATTCTCATGCAATGCTGATAAGAATATTTAATGACACAACCATGTTGGAGAATACTTTGGCCACTTCTGAGTCAGTTAATCATACACCTACCATATCATCCATTTCACTTTTCAGGATTCCTCATGAGAAATGAAACCATATATTTATAAAAAGATTTGTATACAAATGTTTATGGCAGTTTATTTTTTAATAGCCAAAACCTTAATATAATTGTCTACCAACTGGTGAATGGATAAGGTAATTGTGGAATATACAAGCAATGAAATACCACTCAGCAATAAAAAAGAATGTATTGACACAACAAAATGGATAAATCTATGCTAAATGAAAAAAAATAAGAGAAAAGAGCTTTAAAAAAGGACATGAGAAAAATTCTGCAGGTGATGGAGATGGATTTTAGTGATTTATTAGATCTCAAAATGTATACTTTAAATAAATACAGCTTATTGTATATTAAGTATATATCAAGAAAGATGTTAACAACAACAAAGAAGTGATCTTACTTATTTTGAAACTTTGAACTTGGACTTCATTCAGAATTAATTTCCTCTCCTCCTCCTGTGTAAACTGAAGCAGAGGCCTCAGCTACATGGAGTAAATGAGGCTTGGGAATAAGTTCTAGTTCCTCTAGTGTGGGGCAAAGATAAGCAAGAAAGAAGGCATGGTCTTTTTGTAGGACTTCCCTCTTGTTGATAGGTGATTGAGATTCCTGCCTTCATTCTGGTTGATTCTGGTTTCATCTGCCACTAGAGACTTTACTGTTAGTATCTCTATGTGGTTGGTGTGCATGGCGTCCTCTGGGTGCTTTCATTTTCAGCTTTTGCATTGCTTAAGAAATCTCCTTAGAAGAGAAGCCATGACTTTTTTGGGATCCACTGGCAATAATACATATGTCCCAAACACTCTAGGCTGGGCATTTTTCACTTTTCTCAGTCACTACCTATGCAATATACCAAAGTTGTTGGTTCACTACCCTCTGTATGCCTCCATGTGAAGCCTCCTCTCAAAAGCCTTGCAGACCTGAGATTAAGAAGCAGTTGTACTGATTTTCTTTTCCAAACAAACCATTATATGCATGTCACTTATTCCTTAATCTCTTATATTCCTGAGAACCTCCAGTCTTTATTTTTTTAAAGACTTAATTTATTCATTTAAGAGAGAGAGAATTTATTCATCTGAGAGAGAGAGAACAAGCACAAGCTGGGGGAGGGGTGGGAGAATGAGGGACAAAAGGAGAGATGAAGCGGACTCACCACTGAGCAGAGAACCCAATGAAGGTCTTGATCCCAGAACCCTGAGATCATGACCTGAGCCAAAGGCAGACGCTTAACTGACTGAGCCTCCCCAGCACCCTGAGCCTCGAGTCTTTCATTATCTAGGTCCTTAAACTTTCCCCTTCCCAGAGTGGAAGTAGAGCAATTTAAGATTACATGTTATATTCCTGTGCCCTTAAATTTCTTCCTAGAACACTCAGCATGCTCTATGCTCTGGAGAATTCTAACCCCAGAAAGCACCTATTAAAGTAAGAGAACTCTGTTTTCCCTTCTTAAAGGTACCACCAATTTTCATAAATTATCTTCTTGGATTCCTCTTCACTTAGCTTCAGTAAGAAAGTGAAGAAAGATCTTTTGCCCACAAGTATTTTATTCGACAGTAGCACTAACAACAGTCTGATTAACAGATCTGTTCTCAATTTTTCTTGGGCACAAAGCTATTTTTTATTTTCCAGAATTGTTAGCATTTATGTGTGGCCATGAGACGAATTCTTTGCAGTGAGTAGAAGGGAAGTGAACTTCTTCTAGCCATAGCCCATGAAAATGTCTAAGAAATAATTTTCCACATCTTTTCCCCACCTTTAGGTTGGATATCAATGCCCAGGAAGATCAAAGAAGACAGCAGTTTCTCCAGGTACCTGAGTCTCTAACTGAATACATATAGCCAATTCTCCTTTCCCAAAACTCAAACCACATAACTGTTAAGTCAGCAGAAATGAACATTTGTTCTTTTAAAACTCTGAACTTTATAATCTGTTATAAATGTTATAAATCTGTTATAAATGTTAACCTATGATAACTAATATAAAATTGGTGTTGGAGTGTATTATTATCTTAAACAAAGATATCATCTAATGAGGCAACGAGTGGTAAGAAGCAATACTGAAGCTAGATAGAAAGAGATTCACGGTAGTTATGCAATGGTAAAATAATTTGAAAGAACCGTCTCCTGCTTGGAAGGTAAAACATGGCACCTGACCCAGTCATTCTAGATTCTAGAAGTGGTTTGGAAGACTGAAAATAGTACCATATCTTGGCTTTTACTTACTGTCTTTAACAAGTTATTGCAAGAGAGAAATGAGATCAGGAAGGTAGTATGCAAACAGAAATGAAAGGGAGTAGAAAGAACTCAGAACTCCAGAATCCAAAAATTTAGAAAATCTAATTCTTTTTAGACTCAAAATAAAAAAATAAAATAAATTGATAGGGATATTGAGTAACAAGAGGCACAGTAAGATTTAATTGAACAAGGAACTCAGCCCTGCCTTTGAAATTGAATTAAAGATAGTTCATTTCCACTTCAAAGAGTTGTTTCCTAGGGCCTCGATCTAGTTTCTCTTAAGCTCCAGGCTGAGGGAAGCATGGAGAGGAGGCAGCAAAGGCACACATCAAATTTGAGAGTTATATTTGGGGAAGAATTTAGGGTGGTAGTTATTGGCACATGGAACTGGTTAGAAGCAAGTGGATCAAAAACTTCTTAAGGTGTTGAGGGCCTTGTATAACCAGAGAAAGCATATATGTCTTTAGAGTCTCAAGTCTTCAGACAACCCATGGGTGCTCAGATTTATCTAAGCAGGACGTAGCCTGCAAAAATATGCACAGCTACCAGTGAAGATATATCTAAGGACACTTGAGACCTGGCATGAAGGATGAGGAACAAAAAGAAACCACCTAAAGAGGAGAGAAAGGGGGCTTATGGAACAGTGGTCTGTAGTGGTCTGTAGTGTCCCCCCAGAGGGCAGAATAAGGGTCTAATCAAGAATTGCCACAGCAGAGGACCTGCCCTGCAGGAGTTCATTATTACTATTTACTAGACACAGCTGTGTATCTCTCACTCTCCCTTATTTGTACAATTTATTGCTGTTCTTCTGTCCCTACCTCATTATTATATATTAGATATAGAGTGAGCAGAATCTGGAAGAGATTGCTCCCTGATCAAATCCTTTATTTTCCTTCTTCTTTTTGAGTATGCAGGTAGGCTACATTTCCTAGATCCCTTTGCAATTACACAGTCTCATATGTTAGAGTTCTAGCCAAAGATTCCATTGAGTGGATGTGATACATATCATCGCTTCAATGTTTGGCCCACGTTACTGAATTATATCTTCCCCAAATTCATATGTCGGAGCTTTAACTCCCAGTACCTTAGAATATGACTATATTTGGAGATAGGACCTTCAAAAGGTGATTAAGTTAAAATGAGGCCATTAGGGTGGGCCCTAATTCAATCTGGTGTCTCTATCAGAAGCATAAATTTGGACATACAAAGAGATATCAGGGATGCAGATCCACAGAGGAAAGACTATGTGAGGACACAGCCAGAGGCAGCCATTTACAAACAAAAGAGCGGCCTCAGAAGAAACTAAACCTGCGGACATCTTGATCACAGACTCGTAGCCACCAAAACTGTAACAAAATAAATTTCTGTTGTTATGCCACCCAGTCTGTGATGGTATTTTGTTATGGCCACCCTAGCAAAATAATACAACCTGAAATCCTCCCATGTGCAATCTTGCATGTTCTCCCTTTCAGGCTGCCTGGAATGGAGATAATCATCCTCCCTCCTCCCCCAGGAACTAGTATGGAAGCCATGTGCTAAAAATGGCAACGTTGCAAGCTGGAAAGAGTGCTTTAAGAAAAACTACTCAACTAGGAACACCCACATAGTTCAATTACATAAGTGAAAAATAAAATTTTATTTTATTCTGAATTATAAAGGTTTGTCAGTTACAGCAGTTAGCATCACTCTCAACTAGTACACCCTACAAGGCTGATGATTCCCTTTTCTCTCCCCAGTTCTCTTAGTCACTGTTGGCAGAGGGTGGTGTGTACTTTTCACCTCTTAACAAGTCCTGTGGGAATATGGCTGGCTTCTATTACATACTGGCTTTCGAAGTAGAATACTTAGCGCCTCTTGTCCACAATTTGAGGCCTTAACCACAACTCTGGGACACAGTGAATTTTCCACTCAATATCCTCTAACATATTTTAAAAATAAATCACTTAAGGTAAAAGAAATCGAAAATTCACAAATACACTAATAATAAAAATATATCCCAAACACATGTTGATCAAATGAAAGAATTTTTATTTTTTAGGAGGAAATGAAAAGGTTATGTAATTAAAAAAAAAACACTACTTTGGTCATAAAGAACATCATATAACTGTCTTATTTTTCAAGAGTGGGATGTAACTATCACAGTCCAGCTACAAGCATAGTTAAGGACCTTGAGCTTGTTAAATGAGATTCCCCCCCCCCATATTCTACCCATGTTCCTTAGAAATTATAAAATAGCAAGGCTACAAATTACTCTTTACAGAAACAAAACATTTATTAATACACTTACATGGTGAATATCATGCTTGTTGCCTGATCATTGCCTCTGAAAGCTGCTTTAAGTATCTTTGCACTAATATATCACATATTTTAAAGAGATTATAGTCAAATTAAGAGAACTTGTCTTATAGTTGGTGATAAGAATAAATTAAAGATTCTGTAGACATTAATCTGGTGTCAAAGGAAAATTGGCTCTGTGCTTAGATAGTGATGAAGGAAAGCAGCAAATGTGGAGTAACAGCTGAATATATGAATATCCACAGAAAAGTGGAGATTGATAGTAACCAATGGATAATGACCCAATATTACCAATCAAATCCATCACTGGACACTTAACATGGGATTATCCCCGGGAATGAGCAGAGAGACATCTTGGCATCTGATAGTTCTCTAAAAGTTGGGTGACGATACTATCAGTCTTCCCTAGATGGTTCCAGATTATAGTTGTAAGAACTGTACTATTTTAGGTGATAAGTATTATGAACATATATTCATCAGAAATATCAATTATACATATTGTGAGAAAGGATAGAAGAAAATACCCCTTAACAAAACCTCAAGGAAAATTTTCATTATAATTATATTCCTTACTCCTAGAAGATTTGTATCTTCTTTTGTACATTTTTTTTTTCTAAGAGTAGTTTTATTAGTTTGTTCATGCTGCCATATCAAAGTCCCATAGCCTGGGTAGATTAAGCAATAGCAATTTATTTTCTCACAATTCTGGAGACTAGAAGTCTTGGACTTATTGGACTTCTTCCAGCAAGGTCAGTTTCTGGAGAGATCTCTCTTCCTAACCTGTAGACAGCTATTTTTTTGCTGTGTCTTCACATGGCCTTTTCATAGTGTATGGGCATAGAGAGAGAGTAAGAGATCTCCCTTTCTTCCTCTTCTAATAAAACCACAAATCTTGTTGGATTAGGACTCTACCCTTATGACCTCATTCAACCTTAAGTGCCTCCAAAAGCTCCAAAGTCACATTGGGATTTAAGGCTTCAACATTTGAATTTGGGGAAACACAATTAAGTCCACAACAGTGGCTATGGCTTTCAAGGTACGCTTATGAATTACTCTCTTAGCATAGCACCACAGTTTAAGTGGAGAAGTCAGAGTTGTACTTAGATTTGTTTTTTGTTTTGCTTTTTTTTTTTTTTTTAAGATTTTATTTATTTGACACAGAGAGAGAGAGCACAAGAAGAGTGAGTGGCAGGCAGGGGAGATGCAGGCTCCCCACTGAGCAGGGAGCTGGATGCGGGACTCAGTCTCAGGACCCTAGGATCATGACCTGAGTCGAAGGCATGTACTTAACTAAGTCACCCAGGTTCTCTGCACTTAGATTTTTTAAAAATTTGCTTCTTGGCAGCTGCCACAGCATTTGACTAGTCAAAATCAGAGAACGTCAGGATTATAAACAAGAGTTTTTACTTATGTCAGTGATGTTTTGTTATAAAACAACAAGTACAATCAGCAGAATCCAGAGCTGAGAGATGGAGGACTTTCTATTTTAAAAAGTGATTAGATGAATGAGTTTCTTTGTATTTTCAACCCAGTTTCATCAGCAAAACAAGAATGGACTTATTGGCATATGCAATGGTTCATGAGAAGGCAGTAAAATGACTTAAGAGAGTGTGACATATGTTTACTTTTCACCTTAGGGCAGCTTATATTTGATAATTGGATTAAGTCTGTATGGTTTAGAAAATTACTGCTTACTTATATTGAACAATTACTTATGAACCATGAAATGAGAGAGTAGGCACTGTCTTACGTGTTTTCTCTCTTCATAAAGCAAACCTCCATCCTTATGTATCTTATTTCTGAGATTACTTCTCAATTTTACTGTAATTGCCTTGAGACAGTAATCTCCAACTGACTTCAATAAAGGAAGTTTGATCACAGTAATAAACCAAAATTACAACTCAAAGACCATGGAAGTGCTGAATTTCAAAAACAAATGAAGAAGAATGGAAGTCTCTCTCTACTGGAGGGGAAAGAAATCTCTTGTACAGATAGGAAATATAATTTTAATGAAATCATTAAATGTGCAGGAGCTCCAGATAATAACAAATCATACACTTTGTATTTTGAGATTAGACAAGTAGAACTTAAACTAATAAAAAGTCTTGGTTTTAAGATGATAAGGCTGCAAACTAGAGAAATGTTAAAAATTCTGGGAAAATCCAGGTTATCTTCTATTATTATTTCTATTAGTTCTATTATATTTCTCTTCCCTTGCTATTTCATGCTTTCAAGTCCTCACTGATCTCTGTTGATTGCCTTACTTAAAATCTTGGCCTTTTTTTTGTTGGGGGAATTGGTGGTTATTCAACACATATTTGCCGAATGCCTTCTATACAACAGGTTGTTATTAAGCCTCTTCACATTTGCTTATAAGATCTTGAAAGTAATATCTTTTTCATCTTTCCATTCCTTTCAATTACATTGTCACTCTCTTGCTATATGTACAGTGTACCTATTAGAAATTCCATAATACTCTAAAATATTATTATTGAAAATATAATGGATTTATGTGTGAGCCTGGCTACAGCAACTTTCCTTGAGTTTCTTTTGTGAGATTTCTCATTTATTCTCTAAGAACTTATTCATATGTTTCCCTGCGGTGGTGTCAAGAACATCTGGGAAGGTGGGCAGTTAAAGGATTTTATACCCCTCTCCTCTCCATCGTATGATCTGGGCAAGTTAATTAACTTTTCTTTCTTCTGTAAAATGAAGGAATAATCCACTTCACAAGATTTTTTTAGAATAAATAAGATCATATACATGAAGTTATTGGCTCTATGCCTAGGAAGAATACAATAGGTATTTACAATTAGTATTTTAGTATCTCATCTCTGATTTGTCCCTGTAATATCCATGTTGACCCTTCTGCTGTTCCCTTCTCAGGTTTTCCTAGATTTTTTTTGCAACCACTGGTGGAGCTCCTTCTCAGCCTCCAATCCCACATCCTAAAAATTCTCCTGCATTCCTTCTTCCCTCATTTCCCACATCAATTGAGCAACTCCACACCTATACTGACTCTGTCTACTTCACCCCAGCTACATCACAAAGACTCATGTCCAAAGTAAGATCTTCTCACTTCCATTATCCAGAATGCTCTTCCAGAATGCTCCAGAATGTTCTTCCTGCTTACATTCTTTCCAGTTTTAGTGTATGTGCTGCCAAAGTGAGCACTCCCTGCTTCAATTCTTAACCCTCTGAAACCTCTAGCCCACTTACCAGACAGTGATCTTATACACCTAAATTATATCACCTGATTCATGTTATTAAATTTTTCCAGTGGCTTCTGATCACAACTCTAAAAAAATCCAAGGCAACACTTCTCTGTTTTCTCCAAATGTACATCTTTCTCACATTGTCACCAGGCCTTCACACTAGTTGCTGTGCCCACAGAGAATGTTCTTTCACATAATAGGTTTACCAATGTCTCTCTCTTTTCTTTTTTTTAGATCTCAGACTAAACACAGTTTATTCATAAATGCCTACCATGGCCACCCAATATAGAGTAGCCACTCAAATACTTTTTTGTTTGAAGAAGTAGCTGGTCATTGTTACTTATCGATAAGCACACATACCTTTTCCTTTTGCAAAGCACTATATTATACAGTGACTTTTAGTCTAAAGGACAAACTCAAACTTGAATATCCATTGATTCCTTCTGAGATGCACTTCTCATTTGGGGTTATTTTCCTACCATCGACATACAGTTAACTCTGGTGGTGACTGAAGTGTTATAATCCCTATTTACTTTATTTTCTTGACAGATTCTTATTGACTTTCTTTACAAAGCATTGTGCAGATGTTCTAGGAAGTTCTGGAAAGGAATGATCTTGCTCCTCCCCTGATTGAAGGCCTACCTTTTGTCACTTATGGTTCCCATGGTTCCCATACTGGGCTGAGTGAATTAGAAAGCTTTGTTCTTACAGAATTATATTCTAATAGAGGAAAATAGATTATAAGTAAATAAAGAATGAATAAATAAAAAAAATTCAGGAAGAGCTACATAAGGCAATGTAATAAACAGCAACTTCAACAAAATCTAATATTCTATTAACAAAACCTTCAAATAGAATAAATACAAATAAGGGGAGAGAATTCCAGTGAACAACATTTCCTTTAGCGACTACCTCTACCGACATACTACTTCCTTAAGATTTTTTTCAGATTTATCCTGGAGTGTTTCAAGTGATAAATATGCCTTTTAATGAAATGGCTTCTACTAATTAAGTTCTCAATAATGGATATCACTAATACAAATCAATGTTGTGTCTATGTTTGTAACACATCTCATAGGTTTCCTTGGACCTGGATAATGGTCTCTCTGAATGTTCATATTCCTTACATTTTTGTGAAGTAGTCATTTTTTTACCATTAATTTTCCTCCCATTTTATGCATAGATGGATCACAGCAATAGCACCAACTGAAATAAATTTTCAACTGGGAACAAATTTGCAGACTGATCTCTCAACTTCATTCGAGTTCAGAAGAAATTCAGTTCAGGTTACCTTTCATCATCTTTGATGTTTATTCTAGCAATTCTATCATCAAGAGTAGCCCAGGGCAGACTTAGCCACATTGACACAGCAGAGCTTAATTTTTCAAGGGCCTAGGGAAAGAAAACTCCTCAAGTGCTAAAATGGTTTCTGATCCCTAGGTGAGTTTTTTAAATTATAAACAGAGAAACATCTAATGCAAGCTTTATTGGCAGAATTTTCAGGGGCATATTTTTCAAATTGTATAAACAATATGTGATATTTCCTTCCATTCTGTATTTTTAAACTCTATATCAGGAATATATAATCTTAAAAGGAGGAGGAATTTCATAGTTAAGTTGCCAGAAGCTAAACCCTTACCCCTGGAATGCATGATTCTGCACACTGAGTGTTTGAGAATAATCATTTCCTGCATATCAGAATTATGAATAATAATCCATATAATTAGAGTCATATTTTAAGTTTTATGGTATTTATTTAAATAAAAACAAGCTAGGCCTCTTTCAACCTGTCTACAGACCCTTTTCATCCATAATTATTATATGCTTTTACTCCAGTCTATACCACCAGACCCTGCTCTGAGGTTTATCTACAGGAAAGACCTATCAAAAGGGTCATGTCCTTTTATGAATGAATTTCAGTAAAAAAGAGACCCAATTGTCATTTTTTATGTATTTATAAATGGTTCATTAGCACCTTTTAAACATATCTTATTAACACTAATGACTTCTTTTTTATAGGAATTTCTTCCAGTCTGCTTCTCATAAAGCATATGGATACAATATGACAGAGCTTCTGGGGAAACATTCTTTGCATTGTACTGACACCCTTGCCTTAATCAATTATAAGGAGATCTCCATCCTTTAATCAAGAACCAGAAGTGTAGCAGTTGCAGGCAAGAGATGTTTGGCTCTTACACTCTAGAGTCACATTAGCCAGTTTTGTGAACTTGGGCAGGATACTTAACATATCCTATGCCTGAATGCCCATCTCTGGAAAATGAGGTTAATAAAAATGCCTACCCCATAGGGTCACTATGAATATTAAACAAGAAAATATTCATGACATGCTTACAACAAGGTTTGGTGCATAGTCAGTGCTTAATAAATGTTGGCCAATATTATAACAGTGCAGGAAATTAGAGTATGCAAGAAGTAGTGTGCCAACAAAAGTGTTGGAAGAGTGGTGGGAAAGAAAAGGAAAATCTCTATGTACTCAAAGATATTTTTGCTCAGTGCTGTTTGGATATGTAGCTGTGTATAAAAAGGTATAAAATTATAAAAATATAATATTTTATAAGAATTCCTCTAAGAAAAATAATAAGCAATTGCAAGACTAACACTACAGTTCTAATTCCTCTTTTGTGCATTGAAACAATCGTTATAATATGGTTTGTCAATTCAAGTGTTCTTAGGAATGCAAGTAACAGTTTATGACCTAATAGTAAGTATGTAGTCTTCTCATATTCATAGTGCAGATAAAAAAGATGAAGAACAAAAGAAGAGGATACTGAGTGATTAAAGATTCCACAGAAAAGTGTTTTGTACTAAATGGACATCTCAAAGCAGAAAATTCCATCCAGTAATGCTTTTAATACTCTTGAAAACACCCTCCCACCCTCAAAAAAGGATTTGGTTCAACCAGTGTGATTTAACACATGGATCAATGGATTAACTCTCAAAGTTTAAATAGTGCAAAATTTCTAGTCCAGTTAGAATTTCTATGATCAGGAAGCCAAAAAGGAGCAGATCAAAGG
Source organism: Mustela nivalis (assembly GCF_964662115.1). Classification (NCBI taxonomy): domain Eukaryota; kingdom Metazoa; phylum Chordata; class Mammalia; order Carnivora; family Mustelidae; genus Mustela; species Mustela nivalis. Next base: position 101,001,614 of record NC_139023.1, read on the forward strand.
CAAATAATGTGAGTGAACCCATCTGGAAAGCCATTACAATCCATCTCATAGAAACAGTCCACTAAGTAAATGATGATATATACATATATAAAATCACATATTTAATCCTACCATAGAACAGAAGATTTACTCTCCTTTGGTTCCAAGGTTACAAGTAACCCCTATTCTGACTAGTTATATGAAAATCCAGTTGACCTTCCAATGCATAAATTGAATTGGCACTTAGCCTTAGCAGTTGGCACTTATCTTAAATGACTCCTGGTTAATGTCCATCGTTGCAACCTGTTCATTTCTTCAGAGCACTTATCATGATAGGAACATATTTGCTTATTTATTCACGTATGTTCTTGTTTAGTGTCTTCTATTCGATTGTATGAGCAATGGCATCATATGTGTTTAATTCACCTCCATACATCAAGTATATACTATAGTACTGAGCACACAGCAAGTGTTCTTCATAGATCAACTTAATACAAATAAAAATTCTGCAACAGTTAGCCCGAGCCAAATTCGCAAACATCACAATCTTGCAAACATCAAGCCTTGTTGTTGGCCAAAGGATTATCAGCACAAACTCATTAAATACAGTCTTAGTTCCATTTCCCTTTTATATTCTACTTTTTACTATTTTTTGTTTCCTAATTGCTTCTTTTACCTTCTTTTGTTAATACAGACTTTGAAAAAAACAGCTTGAATGATAGTGTCTCATACAAAAGTTTTGGTTAAACTTATTGCTAAATGACTTCCAAAAAAGCATTTTCTCACTTCCTGTGGGAGAGTGTATGTCTAAACTCCTAATAAAAGGGTAGACTTCAACCTTGTTCTTTCCTGCCCATATGATGAAGAAGGAGTTCTCTAGCTAGTCAGCAAGGTGTGGAGTTGAAGTATTTGCTGAAACAAGCATTTGTTAGTCTTAAACACAGCCAAAGCTCCTTCATCAGGATAAACTAGGCCTTTACTTATATTCGTATTTCAAGTTAGAAGAATGTTTGTGCCTTTTTAATCTCTAACATTATAAAAGGGTTCATGAACTAAATTAAACAATTCCAGCTGTTGTACCTAATTACTGAAATTACAAGAAGAACAAGAAGAAATATAATTTGTGGAGAAACAAAATGAACCTTTAACAGCCCCAAATATGAAAAGTCTGTCAGAACAATTCTCAGTAATTTACAAAACATCACCAAAGGTTTTTCTTAGAACCACTGATTATACAGCTATGTTATCCCATGGCCATCCTGAGAAGACAGATGCATCATGGAGACTAATGTACTGGTACTTTTTGAACTCAAACTGGGTTTTAAGAAGCCATCTTAGGCTCAAAGACTTACTTCCTGAATAACAACACCCAACCCATTTGGCAATATGTTCTGTGGAAATCTTTCAATTTTTTTTTTCTTTTTTTTTTTTTTAATATAATTTTTTATTTTTTATAAACATATATTTTTATCCCCAGGGGTACAGGTCTGTGAATCACCAGGGTTACTGATAAGTAAAATATGAGCAATTAAGCAATTTGGGTTTTTTTTTTCCTAAACATTTTGTGTACCTATAGAAAAAGATCTCTGAGTACTTTTTTGGTAGGAATCTTACAATGCTATACTGCTTGGGAATTGAGGAAATTGATGCCTGGTGAATTGATGCTTTAGTTATGTTTTCCCAATTCAATTTCCTCCAATTCCCTAGGAAAATCTGAAACTGTAGTGTTATTCCTTTCATGAGTGAATGCTTTTTTGACATGTTAGTTGAGTAATGACAAATAAGTCTATTATTTCTTTTGACCTCTTTATCATACCAAGATGAATTTTATGCAACATAAATAAAACTCAAAACAGAATTTGATTTAGAAAGTAAATCATACAGCTCTTGACAGTATCAACAGCTATAACTGATTTTCACAGAGATACTTACGACTCATAAGTCAAGCAGAATCTATTGTCCTGTTCAATTTCCTTCATATCATTTTTCATTCTCTTTGAAATGGACTTGTTTATTTATGAGCTCCTTGTCCTGCCTGGTGTATCTCTCACTCTGCCACCCTCTTAATCACAATACTAGCAGCAAGAGTACAGAGAGTTTGTCCTGTTACCTGCAGTAACCTAGACATAGCTAAAGTTTCAATCAATATTTTTTTAATTAATGAATTCAGTAGAATGCAATGGGCATTGATTGACAGCAAGAGAAAAACATCTTGACCATTAAACTCTTTCATTCAATAGAGCTGAATTGGGTTGGACAGAATCCCCTCAAAAGCCATCCAAGTCCTAATCTCTAGTACCTGTGAATGTCACCTTATTGGGAAATAAGGTTTTTGCAGATGTAACTAAGTTAAAAATAATTCTGGATATAAGACGGGCCCTAAGTTTGATGACTGGTGCTCTTATCAAAGAAAGAGGAGGCCATTTTGAGACACGAGGATCATTTGAGAGAGTTTCATATGAAGATGGATGTGGAGATTGAAGTGATGCATTTGCAAGTCAAGGAACACCAAAGTTTCCTGAAAGCCACCAGAAGTTAGGGGAGAGACATAGAATGGATGCCTACCCCACCTCACCCCCAAAGCCTCCAGAAAGAACTAACCCAGATAACACCTTGATTTTATAATTCTGCTGGGAGATAATGAATTCCTCTTGTTTTAAGCCACCAAGTGTGTGGTAATTTGTTGCATCAGCTCTAGAAAACTAAAACAAGAACAAACTGAAATCATCATTATTTAACTTACTCTTTCTTATAACAGCAAAGAGGAAGGAAAGACATGATCTCAACTGTCCATTCATCAGTGTGTGATGAAAATAGACTATAAAAGAAGCATTCACTGTAACATTTCCTAATGAAGAGTAATGAAAAAAGTTGAAGGGAGTGGAGGCAACGCAAGAAGCAGTTTGGCTAGGTAGTGGATAGATGAGACAGTGTGAAGCAGAGTTGCCAGGCATGCCCATTCAGATCCTGGGGCTACACTTACTAACTAGGTGCCCTTGGGCAAGTTATTTGACCTCTTCCACTCTCCTCTGGAAAGTGAGGGTAATAACAGTATTCGCTTCCTAAGCTGGTTATGGAATTAATGTGAGTAAAATACTTCAGCAGTGCCTGAATCTCTGGAAGTACTAGTGGTTATCCCTGAACTTCTTAATCATAGCTTAAGAGAACACAGTTATGCAAACAGAGCATGGGATTAATATTAGTTGAAGACAGCACAAAGAGGTACATCAAGAAATATGTTCTTGATTTTTAATACTTTCCAAATTGAAACCACAGGTTTTAAAATCTTAGGATTTCTTCCTCCTTTTTTCTTACTCTTTTTTTTAGCAGTTCCTTTCTGTCTGTAAAGAAACACTTCCTCTGACCTTTTATTCAAGTCTTTCCTTCAGCCTTCTCATGACATTGGAAAAAGGAAGGGATCAGAGCAAGTGTAGAAACCACATTTCCACCTCCTTTTTGTTTTAATGGCAGAGATTAAGAACCTCCATTTTAAGGCTTTAGAAATTCATTCAAAACGATCTAATTAAACTCCTTTGTTCACAAATATCCAGAGACTTTATGAAACTCATTCAAGGGTACTAGGCTTTGTGAGGGCAAAGAATTTAGGCATCTTGTTGACCATGATATATTATATGCTGGCATATAAAAACAGATAAATGAATTATTGACAAGTTAGTCAATGCCATCACCATTAGTACTGTATTAGTTCTACACCTCATTGAAGATAGAATAAAATGTATGATAATACAGTGGAAGACAAATATATTGACTTATGTTCACATTAAAATAAAGTAAATATTATTATTGTTTTTGATTATTTTTATATTGGAGAGATGAGCCCTGGTAATGCTAAAGATAGATCTACCTCATCAAGAATGTATGCAAAGAGGGGAACTGAGTGGCTCAGTCAGTTAAGCACAGGCCTCTTGGTTTCTACTCTTGGGTCAGGAGATTGAGCCCTGCCTCAAGCCCTGCACTCAGCAGGAGTCTGTTTGAGATGCTCTCCCTCTGCCCTTCCCCACACTCACATGCACGCACTCTCTCTAAATAAATAAATAAACACATCTTTAAGAAAAAGAATGTATGCAAATAATAAAGGTAATTTTATAGGCCTAGAGCCACTTAAAATAACACATGTATTATAATATATCTTCTCCATCTTTTCTTGCTTTGTTAGATTTCTTTCAAGGAGGTATTAGTAGAATGTCATTAATTTCCAGAAATGTCATATTCCCTTTTCATTTCATCTGCAAGACATGTGTAACCATGTCTTCTTTCTTTCAGAGGGAATCAGTTTGTGTCCATATTGAAGAAAGTGAGTTTGGGAAGTTGAAGGGAGTGGGAAGTGGTAGCAAAGTCAGCCAGAACAAGCAGTTTCAACTTACTTGATTTTTCACTGCGTAAGTGTGGTGGGCCAAGACCCAAACAGCTTTGGCTCTCCCACCAGGGTGCAGTTTTTCCTTTACTCCACTCTGGCTAGAACTTTGATCCCTGAGCATCACTTCCAAAGTCATTTATCATCAGGTTTTTAACATCCCTTGTAGGAGTTCTGTTTCTGGGCTCTCCTAAAGGATGTCAAGAAAAACTAGACAACATTACCACATTAATGTTAAACTGCACAAGCCTGCTTTTTGCCATTTTATCTGATATTTGCCTCACTGGAAAATCACTTTAGACACATCACTAACTTATAATAGTATCCTATAAATGGAGTTCATTTACCCAAGGATTCAAGTTGGGTAAATGGGGACAAGATTAGGCATCTATGTAGAAAATGATTTTTATCAAAATACATGAAAACTAAAGGATTTTCTCTTCTGAAGTTACTGCAGAGAGAAAAAATGACTGGCTTTTAAACCAACAGGAGTTCTGGATTCAGATCTCAGAGGTATCAGGACACTGACAGAAGAATACTCATGAAGAAGCATTCAAATTTTAGAATAAAAACCTGTAGAATGGGAGATTTTCATTGTACTAAAAGCCACTTCACAGCCCCCAGTATTCCTACACACTTATATAAAGGGAACTCCTTTTATATGCTAAAACACTTCCTTTCTTCTATAGTAAGACCTTTTATTTATGTACATATATTTTCAGAAATTTAGACAAATAAGATCATTGAATTCCAAGAAATTAGCAGGTCACTAGCTCAGACATGTTTTCCAAAGAAAGCTTTCCTTGTAGCTAAGTCTCCTGGCCTGAAGAGTTAGAAAGAAGGACTTTAAAGCTAGGTTTAAGCTTTTTTCAGAATATTGACACCACCAGTCAGTTATAAAGCTTGTGGGAAAAAACCCAAAATCTCTTCCTATTTTTGTTCCCCATCCATCTCTTAGTCTTGGGTTTCCTTTCTTGGTGAATAGAACAATATTATCAGTAGAATGTATGTTTTAAAACTTTTTTCCAGTTTTGCCAATGACAGGCTTCATGTTGTCACCAATGTTCCCTCACTAGGTTCTATTTAAAACTAAGGGCAAACGTCTGTGAGTTTCTGCCTACAATAGGTTTTCCTGTTGTGGACATTGGAAAGTTTCTTCTCTGTAGAGGCCACGTGTATCTTGGTCTCTCTAGCCTTATGAGTTCATCAAAGAAACTGCATCTCCAATTTTGACATCTTCTCTGACTGTTCCTTTTGAAATTTTTACCCCCATTATGACTCCCTTTCAGAATTAATTTGCTTTCTTTCTACAATATTCAATTTTTTCCCTTTTCCTTATTATTTACTTCTTGAACAGTTCTTTGGAATAATAAGCCTACAGGAAAGACTAACAGGGAACAAATGTCCTTTTTAAAACAGACTAAGCCCTATGCCTAGAAAGAAAAATAACATTTACTACAGATTAGCTTTGTGCTGCTCTGATCAAAGAACTGGGTTGGGGCATTTTGCACTGCAGGTTAAATTCATATGCCTCTGCTTCTTATAAAGGTATAGCTGTATTGTTCAATCTTACTGGTTTGTTTTTTTTTTTAATGTGAACTTTGAAAGTGCTAAGGTTCTAATTTCCAAAATTGTTTCTTCTAGTCAGGCTGACTTTAATAGAGAACTTAAGTATTTAGTTATTATGAAAAACTATATGCAATATTGAATCTTTTTCAAAGTCCATTTAAAAGATTAATCATATCTCAAAACATCTGTGAGAGGTAAATGTTTGCATAAGTCACTTAACTTCTCAGACCCTCAGTTCTCACATCTGTAAAATGACAGGGTTGGACAAGCTTATATCTAAGGGGCCTAAAAGTCTATTAGATCTTTCCTGTTGCTCGGGAGTCCTGGATTTTAGAGAAGTGTCCAAGCACAGGAGTCGGATATTAGAATCCTAAACTAGATTTTTTTTTTAAGATTATATTTATTTATTTGACAGAGAGGTAGAGAGAGGGAACACAAGCCAGGGGAGGGGGAAAGGAAGAAGCAGGCTTCGTGCTGAGCAGGGACACCCAAGAGGGGCTCAATCCCAGGACCCTGGGATTATGACCCGAGCCAAAGGACACTTAACCACTGAGCCAGTCATGTTCCCCAAACTAGATTTTTTTTTTTTCTTTAAATGCTCCAATTCCCTCAGCTGTGCCTTACCATACAAATCAAAACACATTCTCTCTGGCATATTTGTGGTGCCAAGCAAACTTGAAATATAAGCTACTGACAGTCACGAAGATAAGCATTCTGCACGTACTTTCACTTGCTTTGCTTCCCTGAGGCTTCTGAATCCTAAAATAACACCAAAGCAGTCTAGTCTGGAGATAAAAACAGGAAAGATACATAGAGGTCCTCAAGATACAGAATACTTCAAATTAACTGTGGATCAAAATACATGGTGTTACAGAAAATAAATCATAAATACAAAGATTAAAAGAGCTACTGCATAATTGGCTTCCAAATAATTCATCTATGAAACTAAACTAAGACCCATATTTTAGAAGCAACAGAAGAAAAACATCCTCCTCAGAAGCGAAAATACCCTTCTTCCTTACTTTCAACATTACGAGGATAACAAAATGATACTGCATGAATGGAAGACTCTTGCCCATATATCTGTAACTTAATAATTTTACTGCAAGTGACAAGAGAAACCTTAAAAAGTATTCCTGCTACTTAACAAGCACAATCTGAGGCAGAACTCCACTTGAGGACCATGGTATGTGCCAGGAATTTGCACGGCTTCCTTATCTTTGCTGTATATTCTCTAGCAATGTACTTAGCCGGTGACCTCCAGGTGGCCACACAGGTCCCCCCACTATTTTCATAGCTCATAAAATGCTTGGGAAGGTGTTTATAAAAATCGCTTGAAGAAACTGGACCACAAAGAACTAGAGCTTCATGGATCTCAATGGTTCAGCTTTAATTTCGTTTTCAGACAAGGAGTATTTTCATTGCAAAGGCATTGGCCACATCTGTATTTCAGGTTCTCTTGGAAGAGCAAGCAAGAAGTGGTTCTGCCCAATGTGTGTTATTTGGCCCTCACTCTGTAGTATGTGATGCTCCAGTTACTCTGCTCATGAAATCATGCACACAATGAATCCTCCCTCTTCCCCTCACATCACCCTCCTTTTGTTGATCACTTTCAGTTATCTGACTATACTGGAAAGACATTATGTCATAAACACCATAATAACATCTGCAAAGAATCCCTTTGGAATCCATTGCACGAGATTTCCGAATCCATGTGTACTCTTGGATCTGAAGTCTACTACTTATAAGAGCTGACCTTTAGCCCTCTAACATTTAAAAAAATTTTTTTTCCATTTGGGCTGCTAGGGAACACATGCTCAGAGAAGCATCATGAACAAGATCTCAGTTTATAGCTGTCTAGAGAATCACTGAATCAGGCAACAGCAAAACACTGTAGGTATCAACTTGCCTTTTTTGTTTAGTTTTGCTATAGTACAGGATAGAGTGTGGTACTGGATAATTTGAGTTTAATTGAATATATAGCCTTTGCTCTAAAATGCAGGTTTGGAGTTCTACACTTGGGTCCTAGGCTGAACTTTATGGAATATAACTGTCAGCAGTGCAGGCTAATAAATACACAACCTATTAAGTGTATGCATATGAATCCATTAATACAAACTGTGGAGGAAACTGTCAGACTAACTCTAACACAGCTGTCTTGTCCTTGAAGGCCACGTGCCTAGCAACGGTTCCTCAGGAAGGTAATACCCCGTTTTCCCTTTTCTATGACTTATTTGATCAATTTATTGCCATGAATACATTTTCCTTTAACAAAGCTAAGTCAGTAATTTGGGAAGAGAATGAGAAGAAATACAAAATCTGAAAAGATCCTCATCCCGAAGACCAATGCTACAATTTTCACTTGACAATTGAAAAGTTGTATGTGGGTAACGTGGACTTTTGTGGCCTTCCTTTTCACATATTTAACTCGAAGGAGAATTCCAATGGAGATCACTATCCCAGTTATTTGCCTTGAAGGGGGAAATAAACCCTGTCAACACATAGGAGGTGTTTTTCTTTTAAACTGATACACTTAAAGAACAAAACACAAAACAATTAGTGGAGGGTGGAGTGTTGGAGGCAAGGGTCATAAGTTCCTACTTGGTGCTGTGTGTATGAAGTTAACTGTGTTGTCTGTAATCGGTCATGGCTCATTACCACATGTCTGTTGGAATTTGCCTTATGGGAAAAAAAAATTTCAAAATCTTGTCAACTACATGGTGCATTTCCAGTCTCCTGAGGAAAGGTGAATCTAGCCTGCCCCTCACTCCCAAATCCTCGGAATCCTGACAATTGCAACACTGTAAATTACTTTTTAAAACCTGAAAAAAAAAATGTAGGTATTGTAGCTAGAGGGGTTAGATGTGAAATGTGTAACTATGGAGAAAAAGGAAGAATGAACTCAATTTGTGACATAGGAAACATTTGATTTACAGAATATATTTTCAATTAATCGTTCCAGTATTCAGTTTTACCATAACTTAACTAATAAGAGATTTCATGTACCTCTTAGGCTGTAAACAAGTAAAATGGGCCAAAAGCCAGTGAGTATTTTCCACTTCCCTCATTTTGAAGTAAGAAAAACTTGGAAAAACACATGCAAATCCAAACTCACCCTTTAAGAAACTTTCCCTAGTCTGGGACTTGGTTATCACCGCCTGAATCTAAACAGAGCCAGCAAAGCTGGCTGTTCCCAGAAAAAGCCATCAGCAGGAGTCACACTCAGCTCATTGTCCTGGTCATTTCTTTGGCCTGCAGAAACAAAGGCTCTGGAATGACCTATAGTGACCACAATTAGCTTGCAAAGCTTTCTGGGCCTTCACAAATTGTGCTAATGGTGATAAAGAGGAAAAGAAAAAAAGATTGGATATAGCTAGTTCCCCGGTGCCCCCATGATTCTAGGGAGAAGCAGGAAAACACAAGAAGTTCCAGAGGGGAATGCCCAGCTGCAACCCCCACCCCACCCCCCAGACCCTATCAGAGCAGACTCCATCCTGTTTGTTGCAATGAAGGACACCAGTTTATCATCAGCCCTGCTACTAGGCAGAGAAAATGAGCAGGTATAGAGATGGTTCTGGGAACACAGAGAGCCAAGGTACATCGCTCCAATATTATTCAAAACATCTTTGTTGCCATTAAGTTACTCTGATGAGCAAGACTCAAGAATATTACAGAATATTACAGGAACCACTTGAACTGTTGTTCAAATGAAAATGTCTTTCCATAGCAGGATGGTCACAAAGACAGTGAAGAGTGTGAGAGGAATAAGAAACAGGGATCGAGATCCAGATTTGGGAAGGAAACTGGCACAGGATAGCCTCTATTATTCAACTTTAGGTTTAGGGCTAGGCATCAGTTTCACAAGGAAATATGGCAAAAGGCAAGGCAACTAGGTGGACTACAGGTAGAAAATCAAGATATCAACAAGTCCGCATGGAGAATGAATAAATGTGAAGGGCTTGCTGGAAAGTGGAGGCAACATTTCTCATACATAAAATACATTGCAAATACGATTTGCCTAACTTCAGAACTATAACTCAAGAAATTTTCCTTATCCTACATTTATGATTATTATTCTTCTCTCTGCTACTTTCTTTCCTACAGAAATACCCATTACTCTGATTTCTACCCTCCATTTCTATTGTTTTTCATCTCACCATTTTTATTTATTTATTTATTTTTTTGGCCATTCTTAATTCTGTGAGAGCTTCATCATAGAGGATGATTATTATTATAATGTTGGATTCCTAGAATTAGCCAACACAATATAGCTGACATTTCCAGTGCATTACTTCCAGTTACAGAAGGAGATCAATAATTGGAGATTAATAACACACAGCATGTACATTTTTTTTCTTTCATAAATTCATTGTCATTTTTTGGCCTAAAGAAGTATAAAGAAATGTGGGTGTATGAATGGTGATAGTTTTAATGTTTTACCTGCTCAACATTCCCCTTCTGTGGCTTTTAAGAAACATTTCTCCCACTCCATGTGTTCCTGGAGGAGCTGTCAATCATGTCAATCAACCTTCCTTTCCTTGCCAAAGGGGTGGGCACTTGATTAAGTTTGATACAATCATAATACAACATTTCCCTAGCACAATGATAGAGTTAGTATAGACCTGACCCAAGCTTGATCTCTCACGGATACTTGAGCTACAGTAGCTGCTGCAAAAGTTGGTTTGCAAGTTTTAATGATATAGACCTGGGATTACCTTTCTGCTACGTGATGTGAGACTATCTGGATAGAAGAGGCAAACAATGCATGTAGAAGCTGTGAAAAGCAGAACCAAGACATGGAGAGAGCTGATGACATTATTTGAGCCCAGATTCCAGCCTTGACCTGTCGCTTACATCAGCCAACAAATATTGTTCTTTGCTTAAGCTAGTTTAAATTGGGTTCCAATGACTTACAACTGTAAGAACCCTGGGATATATAAATCTCAAACCTTACTAACAGGAGAGAGGTGATAGTAATACAAAGTCTCCTCAGCTTAATGATAAATGATTAATGTATGTTGTTCACATTTTCCAGAAATTCTTGATGCCTTATGCCAGTATTGTAGTACATGCTCAGCAAGGTTGGTGAGCATATCAGTTACTGTGGCTTATAGAAAGATTTCCAAGTCACTAATTTCTTAATTTTTGCTATTTTAAACAGTGTTCTGGATCATGGGTGTTGGATTTAGGGTGATACATATCTTCTTGTCTCCTAGATGTTTACAATTGTGGACATAACATGGTTAAATATTAAAAAATCACATTCTGCTAAAGCCAGAGGTAAAATGGTATATTCACACATAAGAGAGAAATCTGTTTCTGTATCTTTTACCAAGTGATCAAATAAGTCTCTTTGTGTTCAGTTTTAATCTGGAAACTGTTTTCATCTCAAAAATAAACATAGTGAAAATAAAGCACTGTCCTATTCACACTGTATTTCCAATATCAAGTGCACTCATCCCCTGAAAAATAATATTACTTAATGGCCTACTATGTACTAGGCAGTATAATATGTTACAGATTGCAGTTGGGAGGACAAAGTTCAGATCAGTGGTGAAGGCAGGCAGGAGGTTCATAAACACTAGTCAATTTGGAGTAGTAATAGATGTTGTAAAAAAAAAAAAAGTCAGATAAGGGAATGGGGAGATGAAGCCCTGAAGAAGTGGCGTTTGAGAAAATATCTGAAAGATTTAAGAGTAATATGTGGGAGAGCAGGGAATTAGAAATTTTTAAGTCTTAGGGAAGGAATGAGTTTCGCATATTTATGAAATGACAAGAAGCTTAGTCCTGAAGATGCAGAATGACCAACACATTGTAGATCCTTATAAGAAATGTGGCTTTGATTCCATACATGATGCTAAGTCACTGGAGAGTTTTGAGTGGAAGGGTAACATGACTTGGTTTAGGTTTTTAATAGGTTACTCTGGGGGGCGGCAGGAGAGCAGCAATTGCAGAAGCAAGGAATTAACAGAAACCAGTGAAGGGGTTATTACTGTGGGCCCAGTAAGCCATGTGTTGGCCTGAATTAACAGTGGTAGCAATGGAGTGTTGAGAAGTGGCTTAGGGATATAATTTAAGGTAAAGAGGATCTCCTAACAAATTCGATGGGGTAAGAAAAAAAAGAAGAATCAAGGAGAAATCTAAGTTTTTGTCTGAGTAATTGTGCAAATGATAATGGCATTTACTGAGATGGGGGATACCAAGAAGTTTATTTCACTGTAAATATTCAGAGGGGATTGCTGCCTTCCACATCTGAGTAGGACCAGGATAGGCAGCCAGACCAGGATTCCCTGTGCCCAGTGTGGCAAGGTGGTAGAGTAGACGTGGTTTTCACTTTCTGGCAGAGAGATCTGAGAAAGCCCCACAGAGTTGCCTGAAGCAAAATATGGTGTTGGCGGAGTTGAATATATTCCTTGAACCCAAGGACAACATTGACATGGCACAGAAAATTGAAGATCTCAACCTTGGTGATGGTAATAAGAGAAAATACAGCCATGGTCTGTGGTAAGATAGCTAAACCCATTCTGAAAAGAGTATCTCAGCAAAAGCCAGAACAAATCAATGATGGTGGCTCAGACAAGACATGATATCTACCTCACCACTCTTACCCATTTATCAACACCTGAAATGAGGTATGCACCAATACTCCACTCTGCTCCCTAAAAAATCTGGAAAAAATTTTTGAGATAATGTAAAAAGACCCAAGAAAAGATTAATTTTATTGTGCATTTGAATAAAGGCAGTTACATTGAAAAATAAAGATTAGCCCCATTTTATTTCTAAACTTCTGAACTTGAATTTATGTCTTTTATGTGGGGAAGAAATGATTCTAAGTCTCATTGACATGGATTTTGGGCACTTGGGTGACTCAGTCAGTTACGTGTCTGCCTTCAGCTCAGGTCATGATCCCATGGGATCAAGTCCCAAATTGGGTTCCCTGCTCAGCAAGGAGACCACTTCTTCCTCTACCCCCCACCACCCCTGCTCATGGTCTCTCTCTCTCTCTTTCTCAGCCTCTCCCTCACTCTCTCAGATAAATAAATAAAATATTTATTAAAAAAATAAATTGGCATGGATTTGGGAGAGCCAGAACAAAAAAGAAAAATCACTGACGTATGTGAGCACTAAGTGAAGACATATTGTCTCATCACATTTGACCAGCATTTTCTATGGAGAGTGATAGCCATTGCAAACGGCTAGAGGAAATGAATTGAATTCATATATCAGGAATACATAAAATATTTCAAGATAATTTTTCAAGTATTCACTTTAAAATGAGCAATATAACAAACAATATAAAGCTTTATTTGTTTCTTTAATTATTTATTTATTTATGAGACAGAGGGGGCATGTGAGAGAGTAAGAGGGGAGGGCAGAGGGAGAGAGGGAATTCTGAAGCACAGAGCCTTCAGCGGGGTCAAACCCAGCACCCGGAGATCATGACCTGATCCGAAACCTAGAGCTGGCCGCTTTCCATACTGAGCCACCTAGGTTCCCGGTTTGGTTATTTCTAATCAATTCATTTGTTTTACAAGATCACAAGTTTAAAAAAAAAAAACTTCAGCTCTGTCATGGCACACCTTGTATACTGGACATACCCCAAGTGATCATGGATGTCACAATGCTGGTGCCTAGGAAAAGTAACTCAGCTAAGGCGTATCACTTACTAAATGTTATCTCAACCAGGTTCACTCCTGTTTATGTTGATGACATGGCACAATACTAAAGATTTCTTTGTAAATGTATATAATTATGTTATATGTCACACTGTTAAGTAGTCCAGTGAGTCTGAGAACATTTTTTGCCAGTTTACTCAAAAACCACATTTCCATTTATCTGTTCATTACAACAACTGAACATAAATTCAGATGTTAATTATAATCCTAGGGGAAAATACTCTTATTTTGATATACAATAATACAGAATTATGCTTTGTAATTCTTTAGTATAAACATAAGGTGGAATTAAATTTGCATATAGAAATGCTTAAGACTTTTACTCAAAAATTACAAACTTGGTGAACTGTTCAACAAATGACCTAAAAGCATAGGATGACATCAGATGGTATGTGACTTCTTGAGATTTTTTTGTGAGTTCATGATTGTTTTGTGAGTTTGTGTTTTGTTGATTCCCTGATCTATTTTCATATCAAAATGTAGAATCAAACATGAAATCATAAAATGTAATATTTCCAAAAGGACATGAAAAACTCCAGGGACCTCAGAGCTTCCAAACTAAACATGATTAATACGGAAAGTATTTAAAGGACAGTTTAGTATTCAACCTCCTACAATGGCATCATTGACAATCAGTTGTGGACAAACCTGAATGGTATCAAATTTTTCAAAGGCCTCTCATAATAAAGAAAAGAAAAAAATATACTTTATTTCTTCAGGAATATGGGTACAACTCTAGTGCTCTTGTTCACAGTACTTTTATAGTCTGCACAAAGTATCTTATTCTACTGGACTATATAATACTGGGCCAGTTATCATGAAATCCACACCAAACTGGAAATTTCTTGTTCTTTATTTGTTTAAACCATTTTTAATTTGCATTTTTTATATGAATAGAAAACCCTGAGCTTTCAAGTAAAACTACGGCAGTATCTGGATCCAGGTGGGATGACACGAACTCCCCGAGAAAGTTCCCATTCCTTGTGAAAATGCCTTCGGAAAATCCAGTACTAACTGTATCATTTTTTAAACAAATATTGCATAGTGGCTTATGTAACTTTGATGTAGGTCTCAAAAAGTTTTTAAAGGTCATTGTAATTAATATTAATTATTATTGATAATTATTAATTAAGTCCTTATTAATCATGAAGTATATCTACTATCTTTTATTTTTGCCTATCCAGCAACCATTCATTTCTGGAGGAAACAGCAGCTTAATTTACCTTTTAAAAACAATCTTATCCCAACCCAAATTACTTTAGTAAAATAATAAGTGTTATCTCTACTCTCCTTTCTCTTTTCTGCCCCTTTTGAGAGGGAGTAACCTGGATCCTATCTGCCCCAAAGCCTAGCTGTTCCTCTTAAATTCCAAGGACTACCCCATATGCTTCCCATAAATTCTATTTTTTTTTTTAACTTACTTAGCCAAAGAACTCCAACTGACACAATATGCAATAATTTAAATCAACATGGATTTCATTCCTGGACATTTATGAGTATTGTCATAAACATGACAGTCTTCTGAACTATGTTGGCCACGTCCATTTCAATGGAATCATATCCACGAGGACGATTACCTACCTGCCTGAGCAGGGTGTTGAAATATATGAATCAACCTGTAGTTCATCTGGAACTATTCTGCTCTCCTTCCACACTACAAACAACTTTATATTAGAAAATGCCCTTCTTACTTTTCATGATATAGTTTCACTTGCAAGGGCATTTTTTTGGCCATTATTAATATTAAATTTTGTTAAGTCAAGAGACATTGTAGTAATAACGCCTTTCATTTTACAACACTTCATACTATATAAGAAAATTGTGACCATACCGATTACTCTGTTGATATTACATAGATGAGGAAACAGCGGCTTAAGGAGGGTAAGTAGATTTCCCAGTCATGCAGTTGGCAATGCCAGAACTGGAAGCAAACTCAAGTTTTTCTAATTCACAGTCCAAGTTCATTTCTTTATATTATTAACAGGCTCTGTCTAGAAGATCTCACAGTAAATGTTATAAAAACAGTGTTCTTAATGTGTCATTCAGGAAAGACCTGAATTGATAGATCTCAGATACATGATTTAGGCAGCCAAAATTCAATAAAGATGCGATTGTATCTGTATTTCTGTTTAAAAGCCTAAATCTCACAAGAATATTAAAGATATGAGATAGATGTTTGAGTCTAATAATCTTACAAAACCTCATGGGAATATTGCATATTTTTGTCTATTTTGTTTCTCCAAAACAGAATTAAGACCTCTCAGCCTGAACCTATAAAGTAGACTGATTCTTACCAGTCTCTGTGCCTTGGAGAGGAATCTTCTTAATCTCAGAGTTTAAGCATTAAGTGAGTGTGGATATAGCAGTGAGTCAAGTAAAAATCAGGCCAAGTCCCTGAATTTATGGAGTTTATATAACAATGAATAGAAACGACTTTGTATTAAATTGGGAACACTATAGGGACACCTGGGTGGCTCAGTTGGTTAAGCAGCGGCCTTCAGCTCAGGTCATGAGCCAGCGTTCTGGGATCGAGTCCCACATTGGGCTCCTTGCTTGGCAGGGAACCTGCTTCTCCCTCTGCCTCTGCCTGCCATTCTGTCTGCCTGTGCTCACTCTCTCCCTCTCTCTCTGACAAATAAATAAAATCTTAAAAAAAAAAATTAGGAACACTATAGATACTGCTTTCCAACTTGTGTGGTTTTTTTTAAAGATTTTATTATTTATTTGACCAAGAGAGATCACAAGTAGGCAGAGAGACAGGCAGAGAGAGAGGAAGGGGCTCAGGCTGAGCAGAGACCCTGATGTGAGGCTCAATCCCAGGACCCTGAGACCACGACCTGAGCCAAAGGCAGAGGCTTTAACCCACTGAGCCACCCAGGTGGCCCATGCAACTTGTTTTTTTTAATAGGATCTCATACATTTTTCTCCAGGATGTAGTATTAGATGGTAGTATATAATAGGGAAAAGATAAGCAAGTTTCTACATACTGTCTATTTGCTGGAGATAAAACTAGTCTGAGTTGGTCTCACCTAAAGTTGGGAAAAATATACATGAGGAAAAGAGCTCTAATATTAGAACTCTCCAGAAGCCCTTGAGACTCCTTCAGATGTTTCTTCTTTAGAGTGATCATGTTGAAATGTACTTGGGACTCAGAACATACAGCTGGGAGACACACTAAAAACTTGGGCCTGAAATATAAATGTAACATTTTAGTGACTTCTTTCTTATTGATAAAATTTATTTTTTCCCTTAAAGTATTCATATTACTGCTTTTTAAAACTATATAATTGGTTTACTTTAATGTATCAGTTATCTGTTGCTGAATAACAAATTACCCTAAAACTTAATGGCTTAAAGCAAGAACCTATTATTTACCTGAAATTCCTATGGGTCAGCAGTTTGGACTGGGCTTACCTGGCTGGTTCTAGTACTGGTCTCAGCTGGGGTCACTACTGCATTTATGGATAACTCAGAAGTTGCCTAACATTGGCTGTTTTTTGTTTTGTTTTGTTTTGTTTGTTCGGTTTCTGGAACAGCTAGGGCAACTGGAAAATGTATCTATCAGCTGACTAGCTTAGCTTCTTCCCTAGAAGACTAGCTTTCTTCTTCTTGCGGCAGTCACAAGATTCTGAAGAGAAGCAAGAGAGTTACAAGTCCCAGTGAGCAATCTCTTTTCAAACCCCTGACTGCATGATGCTTGTTAATGTCCGGTTAGACAAAGCAATACCTACGGCCAGACTGGAATCTGTAGGAGGTGCTGCCAGTGGTATGGATAAAAGGAGAAAGATTAGTTATGGCCACTTTTTTCAGTCTACCACAGCTCATTTATTTGCTGGTTGGTTGGTCCACTTTCAGTGCTAGAGCATATTAGGTATGTCCTATGTGACATATGGCATAGGCATGTTCATATAATTTCCACTGTAGTTGAAAATCATAAAAGTTGAATTATGTATTTTTAAATTATCAATTTAAATTCATAGTCAATGAAAACTTAGATGGGTGCATTCTAAGGCTTTCAAAACTCCCTAAATTCATGAACACAATATATCTATATAATTTTTCCATAAAATAGAATGTGCTTCACTGTTCATCAAACAGATTAGAGCTACTACCAAACTTAATATTCCATTTTCTAATATATCCAAAATTTCTATTTCCTGGTTAAGAAAAAGAAGCAAAAAAACCTTTTCTTAGACCTCTTCCCCTTTATTCTTATCCACTATGAAGACTCGTAATTGGCTTTTTTCCAAAACCATTTTTATACACAGAGACTTATTACACACACATTACTCCACAAACTTATGACACTGTTCCCACTTCACTTTGATTATTCCATATAGGGTGATGAGTAGAAACAACATAATACCATAAAGCAATGAAGAAGGTAGGGGGTCAACCAGATTCACTCAGTAGTTGAATGTCTCTTTCCTACATATGAGGCCTCTGTAAGCATACAATTTCAATGACAGCCTTCACAAAATCACTGATGACGACACCACATAACTTTTAGGATCAACACAAAGAATTGAAGAATTGAAACCAATAATGTTAAGTCTTTAACCACCAAGATTATAAAGCATCATTCCTCATAATCAAGAAAAATTGAGGGTCGCTTGGGTGGCTCAGTGGGTTAAAGCCTCTGCCTTCAGCTCAGGTCATGATCTCAGGGTCATGGGATTGAGCCCCACATCTGCTCAGCAGGGAGCCTGCTTCCCCCATCTCTCTCTGTCTGCTTCTCTGCCTACTTGTGATCTCAGTCCGTCAAATGAATAAATAAAATCTTAAAAAAAAAGAAGAATTGAAATATTTGCGTACATATAAATATATGGGTATATATAAATGTTGACTTATGTTTTAATACAAGTTGCATTATATGATGCATAACTTGTTTTTAATTTTGCCAACATTATCTGAAAACTCTCAAAATATTATATCTGCAAGGAATCTATTCTAAAAACTATTACCAAAGAAATACTCCATTAGACTACTCAAGTGTTTCATAATTCCCAGCACTTACCAGTGGGGTTGGCATATATCTAACATAGGCTTCCATATGGCCTGTTGTTCAAAGACCAAAGCTCCCTACAAGTCTTTTGACAGTGTCCTCTCATATAGTGTCCCTTCAGTGTCCTTCGGTATACAACTCTATTCAACATTAACTACACAGTTAAAAAATAAAAAAGAACTATTAAACTATTTAGCATAAAATGTGACGAAACTTTTCTCTGCCACATTAAAAAAAAAAAAAAAACAAACACAAAAAACTCAACCACCAAACAAAACTGAAACAGTGGTAGCTAAAGAGTAGCTTTGTTGGCCAATAGAGGAGTCACAAAGGAAACGTCTGGGAAGGCACTTTGATCTCTGCTGGAAGTGCCCACCATGGTTAGCATGAGATGCTTCTCCCTTTACATAGAACGAGGACTCAGGAAACTTCTCCACACTGTTGGGAGGGTCTGACAACTGGTGGTGGCGGGGGTGGGGGGATACGTGCTGGGAAATGATTGCTAAGTGTACTGGCTTTTCTCTGTCTGCCACACCACGCAGTCAGCAGCTTTCCAGAGTCCTTGATGTACTGCACTTTTCCCCATCAAGTCCCTAGCACCCTCCAACAAGCTTTTGAATTATAGTCACACATCTACACCCTGTTGTTCTATAAAGATAATAAAGAAACAGTGTAATGTGCTACATTTGGACAGCCTTCTCTGTGAGGCAAACCAGATGTCAAGAGAGGAGGACTATCAATCTAAAGCTGAAGTAAGAGGAGAAAATTAAAATAAAAACTTCAAAATAAATCATTCACTAGGGAGTCAGTAGACGACAGAATATGACGAAGTGGAGTGGCAGCTCCAGGGAGGAAGCTCAAGACAGGCTTGAGATCCTGTTTCAGAACCAGAGTGCATTCGAGGGGTCAAAAGCACCTCATTTTAAACAGGATCATCTGTGGATCCACAAAGGAATTGCAGGAGGTGGACATTCTTAGGAAGCTAATCATGGGATTCCACTGGTCTCTTTAGAAAAGCATGTCCAAAAGCTAGTTATGAATCTGTAATCAGCACAGATTCAAATGCATCCTTTCCACACTCCAACCTACCAACACTATCTTTGAGCCCTCTACATATCTGTGCAAATATTCTGTTGTATTTCTCTCTGTGCATCTCCTTTCCTCCCTCCCTCTCTCCCCTCTTCCTCTCTCTTATTCATTTTTGTTCCAGAGACAGATGATGTAGATAGATAGATAGATAGATAGATAGATTAGAAAGAAAGAGTTTGGATGATGGTTCTCTTTCTGTTTTTCTTTTTTCTTTTTCTTTTTTTTTTTTTTTTAAATCTCCCCCCTTTAAACTGTAAGGCTTTGGAAAGCAGGAACCATGTATGCTTTTCTTCTTCTTCTTCTTCTTTTTTTTTTTTTTTTTCTTTGAGAGAGAGAGAGAGAGTGGGGCTGGGGGGCCATGGGCAGGGGGAAGGGCAGAGGGAGAGGGAGAGAAGGAAACTTAAGCAGGTTCCACATCCAGTGCACAGCCTAATGTGGGGCTCAATTTCATGACCTTAAGATCATGACCTGAGCTAAAATCAAGAGTTGGAGGCCTAACCGACTGAGCCACCCAAGAAACTCCATGTATGCTTTTAAATGTTGCACACCCATGTGCTTAATTCATACAATGGCTGCTGAGAAATACTTTCACACTGTCTGATTAAATGATTCAAGAGTTAGACTTCTTTTACGAAACATAATGGAAAATATGCATGTAACAGAATACATACAATGAGAACCAAGTGTTTTTGAATGTTTTCAGAAGAAAAATGCCAAACCCTCCTTGGCAAAGACATGTGACTTTATTTTATTTTAATGGCACATCAAGAGGCACAAGAGAGGCCAATTTTTAATATTTAAAAAAGATAGAAAAAATACTCGGAATCAGCAGTCTATTTCTGTTTTTGTAAGTTCTATATTTTGGCACCAGAGAAATTATATTGCTAGGGCAAGATGATCACCCTGTTCTTGATTCTGTGGCATATAATTTGAAGATTTCATAGCACTGAATAAAAGCAAGCATCTGATTCAGTTAATGTTCAAAAAGCTCTGGTTAAAGAATCCATCTGGCCTCAATCAAACTGGGTGAGAGCTTACCAGAGAACCGGGGGGGAGAACAGCTATGTTGGGACATCTGAAATGGTGTCCAGTTCTCTAAGGAGGTAAAATTCCAGGGAAAGGGATAGTTCATCTAATTTGGGTCTCATTTACCGGGCCCCAAGTGTAGAGAACTAAGAAAGAACTAAGTCAAAATCCCATTTCATTAGTTTCATGCAAGACTATATCTCAATTTTCTTACATGACACATTCCTGTCCTTCTCCACATCAATCCTATAGCACCAATACCAGGAATATTACCCTCATCCTTTAATAGCAAGTTCTCTGTATCTCAAGATCACTTGCCCTCACATCTTGCAGTACCCATGCCAGGAAGTTCCCAGTATCGATAGCCTGTTTTTGTCTAAGTCCATTCACTTTTATATTCTACAGCACAATGCCTGAACTCTCTGAAAATAATAAATGCGATTTAAGGAAGACCTAGAGTTTGACCACTTATAATTTAGAATGATTGAACAAAAGAATATGGACTACTTCAAGGACACAAGCTGACGCAATGCAAATAGCTTTTCTTGCAGGTCTAGATAATGTGATAATTTACTGAAGCATACCTCCTTCAAACACTGATGGAGTCTCCAGATGATAGGATGCCTTTGTGGATTTAAGTTTCATCAGCAGCACAGAGACCACAGACCCTTCATTTCCATATTCCAGATAATGCAAAACAGTTACTTCATCTCAAAGCCCGCAGAGAGGCCAGTAAAGTCACTGCATTGCATTAACTTGCACCTCTGGGCCTCGAGATGGTGGTTGTAAAATTGTAAGTGTTTGGATGTACACTTCACGGCATGTGACGACGAGTGCTTTTCACAACAGAATATGTGAGTCACACCGCTTTTACAAGGGGATCTGCCTCAGGAAGAAAGCCTGAAAAATGGGAATGAAATGTTAGCTCTGCCAGAAGAGTGTCAGGAGGCAGACCAAAAGACAATATGGGAAACCAGTAAGTTACACTGTGTAAATCAAAGTTCCATTTTGCTATTTAGAAAATGGGCTTTGGCACCAAGATCTTCATTGTCCTGAGCAACAACAGAAGGAATCAGAATGGTTGCTACGAAAGTTTATAGAGTTCCTTGGCACATGTTCCCTCTCCTAGATCTTACGCTTTGTCGCGGCTGAAAACGATAGAAAAATTTCCATGCAAACATTATTCACATAGATGTATTTAATTATATTCAAATATTATGTGATACCTCATGCCATGTGCTGCCTTGCATCCACGTGGAGAAAAGGGTGGGGTTGGAGTTATTTATCTATTTGTCTTGCAGCAATCCAGCAATCCAACAGGTTTCAATTTTATAATCCGCATGGATGTATTTCACATAAGGTATACAATGATGGTAATAAGAGAAGATTTGTAAGGCAAATATAAACATCCCAGAAGTGAAAATTTACTTCCACAACTAAATTTGAGTGTTTGAGGAATTGACTCAAACTTAACAAAGACATTTCCAAAGATACTTTTTTTTTAAAAAACATTTTTAGTTGTTGTAGTTGCTGGTTTTTCTGAACAAGCTTCCCTTACTGATAACATTTTTAACCTTATTAGGAAATTTTACCATCACAAATATTATATTCTTCAATTATCAAATTGAGAGCTAAAATAGGCTAAGTATAAGGAACTTTTAAAATAGTAAGTACTTTCTTTATCTTTCACTTTGAATTTTTATATTTTTACTTTAAATACAAATGTTTTTCATTTATTCAGCTATATATAATTTTTAAAAAGAGGAAATGTACGTAGAGGTAGGTTCTCTAAAAATTCAAAAGGAAGGACAATTTTATCATCTTTCAAAGATATTACCCTTCCTCAGTTTTGGTTTCCACATGAATATAAATATTTTGGTTTATAACCAACAATAGCAAACAAAGGATAATAAAACAAAGTGGATAGCAACAATTTTTTATTGAGGAGTATAATTTAAATGTAAATCACAGAAGCGTAGTAGAGTGTTGTCCATTAAAAGTTCAGTTCCAGTTCTACAAGTCACATTCCCAGAGATCTAACATCTATCTTACAACAGCAGGTTTTCTGAAACAACACACATTATGTTTAATCTTCACATTAGTTACTTACTCACAGACTCCAATAGAAGTAAAAAAATAAAATAAAATAAAATAAAAAATGTGGAGAGGTAAAGTCAGCAATGCTATAAACACAATTATAAGCACTAGATTTTATAAGCCAAATTGTTACAATGATTTGCTCAGTCACTGTGGCTTGCTAAGCATGGAAAAAGTTTACACAGCTTTAAAAAATGTATCAGTATCTGAGTTATGTGCTCTTTTCCCTGGGACAAATATAGCCCTATTGCTTTCTCACCCCTGAAGTGAATATTTAACAATTCTAGTAAGTAAAAATTACTGCATTATAGACAAAACCTTTAATCTTCTCTGAATTTTAAAATTAATTACTTGAAAAAAACTTCGCTCTAATATCACATCACCAGCAGTATATTTCCCCTTAAATTATAATATACATGGCTTTCACAATACTATGACTGAAAAAGTGACTAAACTTTTGACTAAAAAGAGTGTTTTTAATTTAATATTCAATACTGGTTTACTATCAACATGTAAAAAGTAAATGCACATTCCAAAAAGCAAAAGTAAATTCGTTACCCAAAACCATGTGCTAGAGACCACATGAAGGCACACAGCTGCTTGCTAAATCACATGTGTATGATGAAAAAATAGTAATCAGATTAGTTTCCCAAAACCTAAGATTTTTACTGAAGGTAACTTTTCCACAGCATCAACAACTTCAGAACTTTTCTCCTGGTGTTTGAAAACTGTAATTAAAATAAGTAGACATTCTGGTGCCTTTAAACAGATACTAATTTCCCTAGTACCTTACAAATGAATCATTCAAATTTGTAATTGCTAGGGTCAAATGACAATGACTTTTAACAGGCAAAAAGTAAAGGATTAAAACCTTTTTCCAGTGACACCAGATGAATGTCACTAAGAGTCTTCTGTAAGTACATAAAATTAGAAAGTGATGAGAGAAAAAATCTGCAATTTCAAATTTAAGTTTCATGAAGAGGATAACTTCTATGTAGAAATGGGAAAGTTACTATTTTCTATTTGAGATCAGAGTACATTGTAACATTTTCACTCACTTTAGCTTCAGGAGAGAAGAGCTAGGTTTGAAAGAGCTGGGTTTGGAGCCGGCCTCTTCTCCTCTGTGAATGCTGCTATTTTGAACTTAAAGTCGTTGGTAAATCCCTCTGTCCTCTTCAAGGGCTCTTTTCTGGAAAGGCTTCAGTTGAACCTCAGGCCTAATGTGTATATATGTACATTCATAAAAAGATTGTGTCACCAAAATGTTTTACTTCTGGCCATACTAACCCATGGTATGTGTACAGAGGCTCAATCTCTATCCATCCCCAGGTCTTGGTCTTATAAGTCAGTACCTAACAAATATTTGAAAAGATAAGTTTACCAAACAAATGGCAGAGTCTTCACCAACTTTTAATCAGGGATCACAAAAGTGAGCAGGAGTTTACATGAATCTGACCAGAAAAGATTGGCCATGGTTTGAAAAGATTACCACAGAAAAAGCACTGCCACCCCAATGGCCAAAATTTAGCTGAGACACAAATCTTGTAACACTGTCATGGTTTTGGAGAAAAATGAAACATACATACTTGGTATTTTCCCAGCACCATCTACACATCCTACCCCCATAGGAAAAAGCTCATCCTTTCCAGAATACTTTCTTCCCATGCTACACGCTGGCTATGAATGACAGAGATTGGCATATGCTCACTGATGCTTTCCCTTTTCCTAAGTACTACAACTATACTTCAGTTCTCTAGAATTCCTGCAATGTTTTTCCATTCCTGCTCACACCCTGTTAAGACAAGTGTGTCTTTTTCATGCCTGCTCTTCTCTTTGACTACTGAGTTGGAAGAAACCCAGCAAACTCCTATAAGTTTGTAGATGAGAGATACAGAGACACAGTATGAAAGGAGCCTAAGTCCCTGAGTGACCACATGGAACAGAGTCTCTCTCACTCTGCCTGCATTGAACTTCAACAAAAGCAGAAAAATATACTCAATGTTATGTTTCCTCAAGTTTGGAGGTTATTCGTTACAGCATTTAGCATACCCTGATTAAACAACTTCTCCCATAGAGTATTGACACAGCCAATTATATAATCTTACCCTTGAGTTCCTAAGAAAAAAATTATTTTGTTGTTATGGAAGGAATCTACCATGATCAAATCAGTAGGAAATTTGTACAAAGTGCCCCTGAGCTGGAGTTATTTTTTGCTTCTTTCTCACTCATGGTTCATCCAATGGCCATTTTAAAACTATTTCTTCTTTGCCACTATAATTCACTTGCAAGGAAGGAAAAGTCCTTACAAGAAGATAATGACCTTGGAGCTCCACAGAGAGGCTAGTCATATGAAACAGAGATGAGGTCACCTTATATTGAGCTACATAACTATGATTTCAGGATCACAGAAGTGCTAAATCCTGTGATGCCACTAACTTTGGTCTTGCTGGAAATTGTCTTTGCTCTACAGTATAATAAACTATTCCACAAACCAGAGATATGTGGGAAAAGAAGGAAATTCAAGTAGCTGAGTGGAATTAGCCTTATCTTGTAGATATTGCAGAGTTTCCTACATTTAATCTTTGTAAGCAGTGTGTTACAACCCTTTGGGGATGAAAAACACAGGGAATGCATTAGAAACTTAAATTCCACTGCTTGACACACTGGAATTTTCAACCATTGTTTTCAGTTGGAAAAGTATAAAATAATAAACTTAGATGTTCTAAGTGTGGCCTTTGGAACTTTCTTTGTTGATGCTATCATGGGTGCACATATTAAAAGTGAAATGGAAGATGAATAGTTTACAGGGTAAAGAAATATTTTCCATCTTCACAATCTATGGTTTCAGGGCTCCCCTAAGGCTTTAAAATGAAGTCTACTTGGTGGTCTCAACTCTAACCCCTGGAGAATGTATTCCACATCTCCAACACAGAACACCTGATTCTGCAAAATTTGACACTTCTCGGCAGCCTCCTCACAGAAGAAACTGAGGACTTGACATGCATGGAAATTAAATTATCTTCCAGCCCTAGAGACATACTGTCCTCCCAGGTCAGGGTTACATTAAGGTCAAATGAAGGAGCTCAAATTTCAACCAGTTCCGCACTAGCTGTGAATCGACAGAAAACACATCCTTTGAGTTCTTGACAATCTGCTACATTGTACATGATCCATCAAAAATAAGAGTAGAATAAACACACCAAGTAAATCACTTTATAGGAAAAATAACATTGCATTATCAAGCTAGGTGATTATCTTAAAAGCCAACATTGCCTCTAACGTGAGTTTCCCACACATTTGCAAATGTATAAATAAATTTTAAGACAGGTATAAAAATTCAGTCTGTGTTGGCAAAGGCTAAACTGTTTAATAAAACCTTCTTAGAAACCTAGAAGTCATTCACTTGTTGTTGTTGATGAATAATTGACAACCCTAGGTAATGTCTGAATGGGTTAAATTCAGTTAAAAACAGATATTTTCAGACTCATCATTAATGTCTCAATGAAAATGTAGAAGCACTTATAATATGAGATATCTGCCCTTTTAATGAAAATTAATCATTAATATTTATGAGTGCCCCTTGAATACATAATTACATTAGATTTACTTAAATGTTATATATTTTCCAAGATAATTCTCATTGCTGAAAGTCCACGATTTAATCTATCCACTTCCATTCAGTTCCTTCTCAGCTGACATGTCCAGCTACCAGTTGGCTAATACAGGATAAAACTCAGCCAAATCAGAAAGTTAAAAATATATGACACTAGTGCCACAGAACGCTTTCAGCTCATTCAGAACACATTACATTTCCCACATTCAGGCAAAGTACACAACATTTAATGAATATATGAAATTACATCTAGAAATTAAGATGCTTTGTTTCAAAGAGTTTTTGAAGACACCCAGACTTTGAATGTAGAAGATATGAAGGTCTTCTGAATTCCTAGAGGTCACCTACTCCACTCTTTATCTTTTATGCTCCTTGATCCATATTTTAGTTATTATGTAAGAGACACAATGTCAAGAAGGAAGCCCACTTTCTTTCCTCACCAGAGTTTACAGCAATATTAATCTGTGAACCCACAGCCTTCCGAGAAGACCCAAGTGGCTTAAACTATGCTACCTTCAGGCTGGCAGGAGGTAAATCCAATTAGACATCTGCATCTTCTGAACCCAGTTTGTGCACATAGAGTTTGAAACCAGATCATCAAGTTCTCTGATCAACTGCACTCACATTTTAATCACCGTCTATTATATCAAACTGTCAAACTTCTTGCCACAAGAATTTTCCTAGTTGAAAATGCTTATTTTCCATTTTAGGCAAATGAAAAGACTAATTATTAGGCAGTCATATGTGAAGGTTTAGCTAGATCACATGGTCTCTTTATATCGTTCTTTTTCATCTGTTTGTGGAACACTGTCATTTCTTTGTGTTCTTCTTGCTTAGGAATTCCCATTGAGTTCTGAAAGTGGGAAGTACACATGGCTATGCAACTCTTCCTAAAATGGAAAATAAGCATTTTCAAGATTTTTGACCAGTAGCTATATAGTATAAATGTATATAGTATATATCTATATAGTATAAATTGTATGCATATATATGTAATAAAATGATCAAAATGTAAAATCATCAAATTACTTAAGAAGTAAGCTTGGCTTTCCATCTCTGTGGCTCATCAGCACATCAGCTTTAGGCCAAGGGGAATTTCTCCCACCTTGTTCCAAAGAGGCTTTCCTACAACCTGGTGTTTTCAAGGTTTCTTTCCATGGCAAATTTTTCCTATAAAGTGTCTCGGGCACGAGCCCCATCTAGCCCACTCTATATCTGAAAATCATTATCCTGAGGGTCTCTCGGACTTTAGAATTTTGTATATCCCAATCTGTACATGGATAGAGCTTCCTGGTTAAAACTGCAAAGCCCTCGTGAGAGGTACCTCCAAAATGAGTAGAGATAGCAGCAGCAACCACCTTGCTAGAGGCAGCACCCCCAGGGAACACTACTGCCTGGGAGCACCCACAACCCCCAAGCTCCTGGTCCCATTGGCTTCATGTGAGGACAAAGGTAAGCTGGCTTTCTACCCTCCAGGAAGACTGAAACTAATCTGGGCAAAGCACAAAACCACGTAAAGTTCCTGTTACCAAAAGATGAATACATGTTCACCAACCAAATAGTACAAATGGTTTGCTCACTTCTTTTATTCTAATTCAAGATAATATTGTTATGCCCAAGTTTTCACATCCAAGAGACCACCAAGGAGCCAAGCACCAATGCAATCACACGAGGATTTGACAAGCTTAAGCTTGGGCCCAAGTATACCTGGCACAGCGGAGTAGGAAGTTGAACCCTGAGGTTACATGGGTAAGCTTGGGCCCATATATACTCGATGCAGCCGAGTAGGGACTTGGACCCCGAACCAGATTAGAGTCAGAGTTCTTAAAGGCAGAGTAGGGGTGGACTCGGCAGTGAGTGAGAACAAAGGGGATTATGGATGATGTAAGTCTCCAAGGATTTTTGGAAGTAAGGTCTCCAGGACCTTGAGGGGCTAGCTATTGTTGGGAGAAGGGTTATTTATTACCAATAATAAAAATCTTCTCGTGAGACCCTTTAGATGTATATCAGTGGGCCATTTACTTGGGAATGATTCTTGACACGATGTTGGAGGTTTAGAGATAAAGGAATTGTTAAAGTAGACTTACAGGATCCTGGTCAGACCTGTTGGGGTAGGGCTCGGTCACGCTAGGATTGTCCTCAGCAAAACCTCAAGGTGAGGGCAGTTGAGTCCTCAGGGGAGAACCACTCTATCTGTTTCAAGGGCTTGTCAGTAGGTAAGGAATTTTAATGCTTTTCTTCTGCCTCTGTTTCCCACATCAGCTAAACTTGAGGTGGGATGGCCTTAATTTTCTTGGCCTCCACATTTCCCCCTAAACAATTTTGACCCTTAAATCTTTAAGGTTGTTGAAGGCGGAAGGTCTCATCATCTGTAACTTCTTCCTGCTGAATGGGGGTGTAGAGTTGTCCCTACCTACTTGGGTCAACACTGGTCAGTTGGGGAATGTATAGGGGAGTTATGAAAGACAGAGGCAGCTGAGTCCAGGGGATACTGCTTAGGTGATCTTCCCAAGTGGAAAGGATCATCTGTGGAAGTTATGACAGTGAAGGAGTTGAAGTCAGGTAAGGAGACATGGGAGAAAATAGCAAAACATGATCAGTGTAACAAAAAGAAAATGAAGTTCAACCTTTTTCAGTCCAGGGGTTTAAATCAATCATTAAAGGAGAGAGAGACTGTTTAAAGTGCTAACCTGAGTAGGTCAAAACCCAAGAAATATTTTGTGATAATCTGGAATGTCAAGATGGCTGCCCTTATGTCAGGGCTGGACTCAAGGTGGGTACAGCCTTGTTTTTCTTGCCTTCACAATATATGCTGATTATTAAAAATATAGATAGATATAGATACATTCACCTTTCTCTGATACCATAGCCCTCACCAGAGATAACTCTTACAAACCATTTCTATGGATTTATGTAGATAACAGTAATAGTCAAAATTCATATAATGATTGCCATGTGTCAATATTTGTGCCAAACATTTGTATAAAAGCTGTCAGTCTTTATAATAAACCAATAAGAACCAATCTTTTTTAAAAAGATTTTATTTATCTATTTATTTATTTATCAGAGAGAGAGAAAGAGTGAGAACACAAGCATTAGGAAGCGTAGGCAGAGGGAGAAGCAGACTCCCCACTGAATAAGGAGCTCGATGTGGGACTTGATCCCAGGACTCTGGGACCATGACCTGAGCCGAAGCAGACGTTTAACCTACTGAACCACCCAAGCATCCCAATAGGATTATTCTTTTTTAAAAAACATTTTATTTATTTATTTATTTAACAGTGAGATAGCAAGAGAGCACAAGTAGGCAGAGCAGCAGGCAAAGGGAGAGGGAGAAGCAGGCTCTCTGCTGAGAAGAGAGCCCAATGCAGCACTCAATCCCAGGACTCTGGAATCATGACCGGAGCTGAAGGCAGATGCTTAAGTGACTGAGCCACCCAGGTTCCCCAATAAGAATTATTCGTATCTACCTTTTACAGATAATAAAACTGAGCCATGGAAAAAAAATAAGTGATTTGTCCAAGTTACACAGCTAGTTAAGAGACCCAGCAGAAATTTTAATCTGAGAACTTTTTTTCTAGTTTCTGTGTTTAAACACCATGTAATACTGTGTCCCAATAGAAAAATGACAGAGCTAGAGCGTAGATAAAGGTAGAGGCAGAGATAGCAATACGGCAGTGTGTGGATTTCAAAGTAGAGACAGAGGTCAGCAGGGGTGTAGAAGTAGGTGTAGAAGTAGAATAGGGCCACAGACATAGATATAACTCAAGATGACATGTATTACTATCTTTCCTACATTAATAGGACCAGTATCTACATTTTTCAAGGATTTTCTTTCCCTTAAGTCTTGTTTACTGAGATGTAATCTAGTTATATAACATTAGAAATTGTAGATTTTCATGAATTTAGTCTATTGTTGTGTAATCACCACCACAGAAAAATATACAATATTGTCGTCATGCCAAAAAGTTCCCTTATGCCACTTTGAAGTCAGCCCTTCCCCCATCTCCTGGCCACGGTAACCACGGATCTGCTGTGTATGACACTTAATAATACATTTTGGAAATTATTCTGGGAATGGTAAGAGTGGAATAAATTCCAGTAATTTTATAAAATATAATTTGTATTAGATAAACTGTGACTTATGTGACTATTTTGCATAGCTTAAAAGCTACATAAATAAGCTTCCTGTAGATGATGGTGTAAAAATAAATAGCAGAGTTTTTTTAAGGGCCTGTTCTTCAGCTAAGAGGCCAGGTCTGAAAATACCTAAGACAACAGACAGAAAACAAAGGACTTAGACAATGTTAGGGGAAGATATTCTTCTTCATAGGTTTCTCATGCCAAAAACAGAAGAAGTTTTAAATACTTTCTTCAGCACAGCACAACCATGACCCTCAAATATCAGATTTAATATTCTCGGTTAGCATTTCATAAGCTTCTACAAGTTTCCAAAGAACAAGTACAAAAATGCTTTCCCTCCAGATTAATTGTTTTGGCAAACTAGAATGTGCCCACAGGAATCCATAAGCCACATTCATTCACACATTCAAAGAAAGAAAGCTAAAGTTATTGATTAACAAGTTGATAAATTGTAACCCAGCCAGCCACTGGTTTTTATGGAATTGTCTTGCTGTCTATTGAAATGACAGAAGCAAAACGCCTGCACTTTCTCTGTATGGATTGCATCTAGCTGAGTACCACTCTACAGAAAATAAGGCTATCAGACTGAAAAATTCTGTCATACTTGTTTCATGTATTCAGTGACACTTGGCTTAACCAAGTAGAATCTGATGGCAGATGTATCACCTGGAAGCTCTTAGAAGGGATGACAGAGCTTGAGGTTCATGGGTCACTGCAGGATGATGTTTTGGAAGTGCCTGATAGGAAAGTACAAGGATACTCTTCCAAAACATTTTCTTTTAAGAGGCATTTGAGAGCCCAAGATTCTGAGTATTACATTGCCAGGGTACACTCTAAAGAGAGGGGGCATATAACTTAGTCCTCTCACCAAGAGGATGGCAAGAACGTAGCAGTTCCATTGCAGGTAAACCTGTACGAAGTTGGAGACTGTTTCTTTCTCTCAAGGTGTTTACCCCCCTATTTTATCTGTTGTTCTGTCAAATTCAGTCCAGCCCATCACCTAAGGAAGACTAATTTCACTCCTTTGCTTCTAGAGTCAAGGATTTATTTTAAAAATATAACACTCCACTAAACATCACCAAGTGGCCTAGAAGCATAGGAGATCTAGCCTAGATTTTACAGTCAAAGAGGACACTGCAGCTGTTGAATATTGATGCCAATATTTCAGTCATCCACAGAGAAACCCAGCATCCAGCCGCTGAACGTGAACAGCTCAGTTAAATAGAGAGGCTTACGATTTCCCTCCGTCTGACCTACTTCAACAAATCTAGCCTTAAGGCTGGTGTAGCTGGTGGATTGAGGAACACAAAGTTGAGTGTCTTTGTAAACATTTTTGTGGTTTCATCATTTTATTCCTAGGTACAAAAGAATGGGTTAGAGATTCAAATATCTGAGGAGAGAAGATAGTATGTGTCAGTTCGGGCAGCGGAGTCCTTTTAAGAATGACTCATGAATATTGATCTCAAGAATTAAATAGGAACTAGATTTTGATATACCAACTAAATATTTATGGCAGACACTAAAAAAAAAAAATGTATCTGTCTATTGCTTAATTTTAACTGAAGCTATGTTATTTGCCAATCTTTCCATGAAGAAAATAATGCCTGGTATTTACCTAGCACTTCATTTTGAACACTCTACACATTTAACCCTTGCAATAGCTATATAGAGTAGGTAGTAATGTTTTTGTTTTATATGGTAAAATTGAGTCCCAGAGATATTCAGAGACCTGCCCAAGAACAATATGATTTTTTTGAGCGAGGGAACTGGAGCTAGAACCCAGGTCTTCAATGTTTCAGTCTGAGGGCATTCTGTTTATGCCACAGCTCTCCTAAGTCACTTAGTCCGGAAATGAAAATGTGGTGAAAGTTCCGTAGAATGAATTGAGGGGAAATTTGGAATTTGTGAGACCCTAATGATTTTTAAAGCTAGGTATTAAAAATGGTCCTCTAAGATCCTGAAGCCACTAATGAATTGATTTATTAATAATAGAGACTCCCTTTATCTTGCCTTAAATCCCCCAGGTTGAGTCATACAGAATGTCCCAAAATCTTGAAATAAGATCTCTCTCAGTCAGTAGAAACCAGAAGATGGGAATGAGAAATGAGGCCTTGCCTGTTTGAGACAGAAAGTCTCAGGACTTTTGTTAGGCTCTGGGGATAATCTGGTTCCTGGTATTAAAATCATTCAATATAAAGAACTGAACTTTTTAGAAGAAAGTAGTTACTAGTTTTCTTTACATATTTATTGAGGGTATTTTGATAGTTCATTTGTTTAAATTCCCATTAACTGAATCAAACCTCAAGCACAAGGTCAGGAGAAAACTAGATAGGTATCCAGAAGCAAACAAGCCCAAAACACCTCATTGTCAAACCAGATGACATTTTGCAACTCTAATAATTATTTATTCTTCATCATAGAAAGTAATTTTGGTAATCTGTGCTTGAGCCCTCAAGCATATTTACATAAATCTGAAACTCTAGCTAATTTGGAATCGAGCACTTGAGAGTACTTAAAATGGTGTTGATAAATGGGTTACACCAGAATATTTATGCAATTTAGTGAGGGAATTTGTATTTTGGTCTGGCAGGCCTATGAACATTCTTTTGCAGTCATCATTCGTGTTTCCTACTTCTCAATTTAGTCAATTCGATAAAATAAAGTAGCACCCTAGCTTGTGAATGGCCCTCTTTAAATTCGCCGTTTGTAATTTGGCAAATAAGCAAACCCATATTTATTAATTTGATCATAATGTCTGTTAGAACATGCGTATATGCAGAGATAAAATTTTCACAGTCATTGAAAATGTTGTATAGAATATGGAGGAAAAACTTCTTTTTTTTTTTTAACACCTCAAATTAAGCATACATTGCTACCAAGGCTTTCATTAAAAGTTAGATTTATAATTGAGGCGACCCTATTTTCTTCTCTCTTTCCAAATTATCGTGTCAGCTGTTTAAATCAGCCTGCGGTGGACTTAGTAACCTTACTGACTAGTTTATTTCGGTGTTTAGTAACATTATAATTATACTGTAACATTATTAATAATTGACAATACACAAAAAAATAACAAGAGCGTCTAATTAAGCTCCCAACAGCTCTGATAAGTTTGCATTGTCAAATTTCTACCATTGCCACAACTACCACATGGCCTTGAACTTATGCAAGCACACTTAACTGCATTTTGTATATATCCTCATTAGTATCTTTATTCAGCTAAACCTAAGTACGCTGGAGGTTGAATCACTTCTTTCATTTATCCCAAAAAACACCTTTTTAAGGAGGTTTCTGTTCTAAGATGGCCCTTAAACAACTGTTGGTTGAATTCGGTAAACTCATTCTGGTGTCTTTATACTCGATTTCACTAAAACAAGATCTCATTCTGAGGTGCAGGGCACTCAGCCATCTTCAGTGTCAATGGATTATGATAAGTATTACATATAATCCCAAACGCTGAAGCCCTTCCAACACTCCATTTTTTGGCAATTTAGCCTTTTGGTGAGAGTAAGCCCGTTTGATGGATGGTCCCAAATAGGAGTTATGTGATCTTTGGCCTTTGTGTGATAGAAAACATTTTTTTGGAAAAACAGTGTCTTGTATAATCCATCATGAAACAATCTTTCAATTTATCTGTTGTGACTCCAGTCTTCCCGCACCAACATAAACGTGCTTCGGATAATGTTCGTCCCAGTTCAGTTGCAATTCTGCATTGGCAATTCACCCACCATTGCCAGCTGGAACAAGCCCTCCTTCAGTTTAAAACACACATTGAAGATCCAGGCCCAGAAACTGGAAGAGCTATTTGTTGAACACAGATCATGTGTGTGAACACAGCAGATGTGGAAATGCGGCCACAGCCAGATCCACACTACAAGCAGGAAAAGATTGGTGGGGTGGGGGACTCACTATGACCTGACTGTGCTAAGAGGTCCAGAGGCCATCTGGTCATCTTTAGACCACTGATTAGTGTTAAATGTGTGTGTGTGTGTGTGTGTGTGTGTGTGTGTCTATCTATCTTTATATATATAAATTTTTATATAAATTTTATATAATTCGCAGTGTTAAAGTAAAAGTTTTGTTCTGTTTTATTTTCATCATTTTTAAGTAGCCACAGCAGCACCAAGAAGCCATCTTCTCACAATGTTTGTATAGGTGTGAACCCACAAGAGAAAGATCTTAGAGACTTAGAAAAGAAAAAGCCACCTATTGCAGCTTGGACTGCTTTTTGGCCTGGCAAAAGTTTCTTTTCTGTTTTGGCTGTGGTTTTAGAGCCTTGAAGGCAAACTCTGGGTGTGCAAGTTGATTACTTAAAATACAGATTCTTAAATCACTTACTCCCTCTCTGTTTCAAATAGCATATAGTGAACAATCTGTTTGCAATAATAATAGACATAAAAATTCCCCACTTGCCCCCACCCCCAGCTACATGGATGCTGATACTAGAACTGCTGTGTTTACTTTGCACCTGAATTCCACTGTGGTGAGTATTTGGGGGACTCATATTCCAAGAGAGGCTTCCAAATGGCATTCTGGCAGATGACAAAGAATACAAATATAGTTCATTTTTAGATTAATTTATAGGCAGCCTTGTCCCAAGACCCTGGGGCATCCAACAAAATTAGGAAAAAGAAAAATTACTACAAACACATCCAAGAGAAATATATCCAAATAAAACCAAGATCAGGAGCTCAAAATAAATAGTGCTATAATGAATACCACAAACTACAAAGGGAAAACAAAACTTTAAGTAACTCAGAGCCTTTGGGAATGAAGATGTAATTAACCAATTCATAGTTGCAAAGTATTTTGAAGTATAAACCTTTGTATCACTGAGTTTTATGAGTTTGGGACAAGCAGTCACAGGAAGATGCCCTTCCTGGCCAACCCTCTCCTGATTGCAGCTCACAGAACCAATTCCAAGTCTGTAAGCTGCTCCAAGCAACTGAGGCTGGGCCAAGAGCATAGTGTACATTATTTGATTTATTTTAATCACGTTTCAGAACAAACTGACAGAAGTTAATAGATAGATATCTTCTGCAAAAGAAGATGCATAATTTTCACACTTAATACCAAAAAACGACTTGCTTTAAAGGGGGGAAAGTAGAAGGGAAAATGGAATGGGGTGCCTGGATGGTGTAGTGGTCTGAGCGACAGACCCCTGGTTTTTGATTCCGTTCATAATCTCAGGGTCATGATCTCAGAGTCGTGAGTCGAGCCCCCATCAGGCTCCATGCTCAGCACAGAGTCTGCCTGAGATTCTCTCACTCTTTCCTGCACCTCCCACTTGTGCTCTCTTTCTCCCTCTAAAACAAATAAATAAATAATAAATATAATTAATAAATAAATCTCAAAATAAACATAATGAATTAAATTTTTAAAAGAAATATTTTGAAAATCTACTAAAAAGTTATTTAGGCAATCAACTTACTATTGATTTACCTGAGGATGATGAGAGACATTTTTTCCTAACAATAGTACAATGGTGTAAGTCATCTTACCCTCAGAGTATGCCTACATGGAATCTTTGATTCAAACCCAATTCATGGTGTTAATTAAAATCCACATATAAATATTTAGGTCCTTTCTATATAAAGTTATAACAAGGAAACTTCAGCAAATAAACTGAAAAAATTTTTGATGTGTGGTTACCTAATGAAGATAATCAATTCTGTCTTCTCATCTTTCTGAGTTCTGAAACTAGCACAGTGTGGACCAAAGCTTAGAAATCAGAAAACAGGACCTAGGGTGGGCCCAAGAATTGGAACTGCCGCCTGTACCATACCGAAGAGATGTTACTGAGACAGTGCTTAGGGTGATGCCATAATTGTGTCTATAGTTGAATTGATGAAACCTTTGTCCAGGCGTAACTGTCGAGAGCATAACTACTACCATATGGAAACAATACTGCAACAATTTTAACAAGTTTGGCTTTCTTTAAATGACTGAAATTTAAATGCCAAAGTGGAAGGGAAATGAAATTCAAAATATAGCATCAGAAAATTTGTGCAGTATTTCAGTTTAATAGATTGGGGTCTCTGCTAACATTGAAAATATATTCAGGTTTTTATATTTATTTTTTATTATTTTATTTAATTTTTTCTACTTGAGTCTAGTTGACACAATGTTATATGAGTTTCAGGTATACAACACAGTGATCCAACAACTCTGTAGATTATGCTATGCTCAGTACAAGTGTAGCTATCAAGTAAATGCATTTGTAAATAAATTAAATAGTCCAATAAACTAGTTCTCAAACTTACCTTTACACAAAAGAGTGATGTGTGTACATATGTACTTTTTAATGAAATCGTAAACAAAATATCAAAAGTTTATCTCTGAAGCAGATAAAAATAGAACTGATCTTCTGAAAGCAAGACCAGGAGGCTGTGCTTTCTGGTTTGTACTCCTCTTTCTTATATCACATCATAATCATTTGTTTAGTTGTTTTCCTTTCACACCAGAATAAAGATCATGAAGACAGAAACTGCCTGATCTGTTTCTTCTTATATTCTGAGTACGCACTCAGAATATAAGAACCATATAAAAACCATAGTTTTAATAAAGACATTTTAGGAAAAAAAAAGGGGGGGGGAGGGAGGAAGAGAAGGTGGGAAGAAGGGAGGGAAGATATCCAAGAGCTTAGTGAGCATTAGTATTTGTGTTTGGGTACTCTGGGCAGTGAAATGTGTAAGTTGTGCCTTGGATGGACTTTACGAGGCTAGCATGAAGAAAGGTTCACATAGATGTTCCCATAACCCTTGCACATTTCCTATTATAACACTCATATTTTATCTCAATATCTGTCAACATACGTCATCATCCTACAAGACTGTATGTACCTCCAAGGTGATGGCTATTTCTTATGCAAATTTGTGTCCTTGACATTTTGCACAGTATCTAAGACATAGTAGGTACTCAGGAAAAACTTGTTGAATGAATGATCTTTTTAGTGCTTGTAGAAGATTTTATGGAAAAGATAGTATTTAATTACAAAATTTTCATCTGAGATATATCAGTATATATTTTAATTCTTATTACAAGAAAGCAGGATTAGCAAATTTGTTACTAAACAGGATAAGTATGTCTTTTATTCAATATAATAACATCCAATGAAATCATAACACCTAGCCCTTTCAGAAATGCCTACTGTACAATTTTTAATAGTGAAAAATTAGAAATCAGCTAAATGTCAAAAAACTAGATAATACTCAATTATGGAAATATTATATATCTATTTAGAGTTATGATTTTGAAAGCCATTGAGAAATACTTAAAAGAGTCTAAATAAGTTTTTTTTTTTTTTTAAAGAACAAACCTCTGATATGTTGTCACATAATATTTCTATGACTTTGGCTACAACATAATTTTCCTGATTACTGGTTTACCTGTACAATGAGAAATGCAGTTTCTCTTTTAATGGTATAAATTTACCTATAGACCAAAATGAATTTTATTCTGACAAATTAAAAATTCAGTAATTCAAAGTATTTTAACTTCTGACTTAACACCTATTTCTCCTTAGTGGAGATGAAATAACATTGCTTATTTATTCAAGGTGTAAAAAGAGAAGGAAACTCATTTTTTTGAAGACTATAATGTGACAAGCATTTTCTTTATTTTGTTTTTACAGTGTAAGACATTTGATTATACCTGATTCGTGTTTCTCATTCTTTGGTATGTGACAAGAGAAAAATGAGTAAAGTTGCTTCCCCAAGGATCCTTCAGAAAATAACCTACCAGCCTTTAGAATCTTGCCCTAGTGGCTAGGATTAGTACCCCATCTACTTACCAGTGACTTGGAGCAGCTGAGAAATCACACCTATTACATTTTGGAATCGGATTAACATACAAAAGTGAGAAAGATACCTAGTTCTTTTGAGACTGAATTGAAACCCAAAATGATCTTGACAAATTTAAATAGGAGCAAATACTTGGTGGGAGAAAAATAAAATACATGGCATAAATAATAAATAAATATATATAATATAAATATATATAATATATAAATAAAAATAAATACATGATATGAATTCAGGATGGTGAAGAATGGGTTTGCCATAAAGTCTAAGAGGTGTCATTAGACTCCTTTGCTGAATATGAGTCAGCACACTGCTCTTATTTTAAAAACCAAGCAAGGTAGAGGAATGTACTAACAAGAACAAAACACGCAAGCTGCTGAAACAATTGTTCCGCTGGGCATTGGTCAGGAATTTATTAGAGTACTATAACCAGTTTGAGGTCCAGAAACTAAAGAAGGATAAAGAAACTTGGAAAGAAATGAGAGAAAAGCAACAGAAAAGATGAAAAGTTCAAATAAAAGAGTCTATGAGGAATTGAAATTCATAGAGAAGACCCTGCGAAAAGAGTGACTTTTCTAAATGTTCATATAGGAACATGTTTTTCCCATAAACTTTGCACTTACCTATGAGATTGTGCAATCTTCTCTTGGGTCCCGTGTAGCCTTTTAATAACGATGGATTAAAACAACCCTTAGCTTGGCAGTGATAAGAAGAGTCAGAAATATTAGATGCTAACTGTGTCATTTTGTTAATAAAAAAATATATTTATATAATCATCTATAGAACTTCTAATATGGGTACCTCAAACGTAACAAAATAAATTTCCTCTGTTAGACCTAGTTTCCTTCCTATCTCCTCGTAACTTATTTAATGGTATCACTATGTATCCAGTCACCCCAAACTGACAGGAACCATCTTTGACTTTTCCAACTCCTTTATCCACCATACCAAATTAACCATGAGGTTCCACTGATCCTACCCACTAGTAATTGACTCCCTCTTCAACATTGCTCCTGTTGTTATCTTCGTTATCCCCCAACCTGCATCATCATCTCTTGGCCTATCACCATGGATTCTTAACTGTATATCTGAGCATGAGTCTTTTTCTACTCAAGCTAATTTTCTACACTATCAACCTAAAAAACATATTTAATAATATCCCGCCGTGCTTGTAGACTTCAGCTGGCTCTCTCTTTGTTAAGGGATGAAATCAAACCTTTGTAGCATGAAATACAATACCCTTAATGTCCCCAACCTAGCAGCTGGCCTTAATCCTTCACATCCCTTCCAAGTACCCCATATTCCAGTCACAATGAAACTCTTTACCACTTCCTGACTATGTCTAGTTTCTTTTCATGTCTGCATGATATTACAATGATTTTTCTCACTCTGCTTGAAATGTTTCCACCCTCATTTCTACTTCCTGAATTCCTATGCATTTGTATTTTTTTCAAAGGCTGTGTAAGATGTTACACCTCTCTAAAATCCCTAAGAAACTCACAACCAAAAGCTAGTTTAGATTCCTTGCATATATGCACCCTTGTGCTTATTACCTTCATAGTACTCTGTACTCTAATATGATATCTGTCAGGTCAATGTCTCTCCAATCAAGGTAAGAGCCCCCTGAAATGAAAATATATAATTTGCCATGGTTATATCTTTGTATTCTCAGTGCCTGGCTCATAATAGTTAGTCCATAAATGTCCCCAGTCAAAAAAATGTCTCCCCACTAGACTACACATATCTTAAGTGAACTCATCACCATCGTAACCATATTTGCATATTTGTTGAATGAAACTTGAAAGAATAAATGTTGAACATCAATCAGATACCAAACTTGTAAATTGTTTAGCTCTCTCATTAGTTCCTTTTTAGAAGATGATTTAAAAATTCATTAATAACATGCAGATTGGGTTCCAAATAAACTATAGCATACTTCAGATACATGATCTAGTTTTCACTGGCTTTCACCTGCATCCCAGGAACTTAGCCGGGGAATATTGTCTTCAACTCAGTCACATCTGTGGAGCTGGCAGAAACTAAGCAAAGAATAACTAGTTCCATAGAATGCATGTGATGTTTTTCTTATCAAAAAACAATTAATCCTAGATAAACACTGGCAGCACTTACAGTTCCATCTGCCTGCTAACCCATGGAAATAATGTACTTCTTCAACCACTCATATACAGAAAATAAAGCAAAATAAGTCAAGCAGAGAAAGACAACTATCATATGATCTCCCTGATATGAGGAAGTGGTGATGCAACATGGGGGCTTAAGTGGGTAGGAGAAGAATCAATGAAACAAGATGGGATTGGGAGGGAGACAAACCATAAGTGACTCTTAATCTCACAAAACAAACTGAGGGTTGCTGGGGGGAGGGGGTTTGGGAGAAGGGGGTGGGATTATGGACATTGGGGAGGGTATGTGCTTGGGTGAGTGCTGTGAAGTGTGTAAACCTGGTGATTCACAGACCTGTACCCCTGGGGATAAAAATATATGTTTATAAAAAATAAAAATTTAAAAAAAAAATAAATTAAATAAAATAAAATAAAGAAAAATAAATAAATAAATAAATTATATTTCTCCTAAATTTACTCACAGATATCCAAAATTGCCTCTATCAATAATTAGTACATGATGAGAAAGCTCATTAAAATTACAGAATAATAAAACAAATTTTCCAAAATTAAAATGAAGGATGTTTTTTTTTCATACACATCACTTAAGAAAAAATCCCTTTAAATTATTGAAATATATTGCTTACAATACCTATGCTTATTTAATTATAAATTGACCTAATAATACAATTTACTGAAAAATCTAAAGTACTTAAAGAATTATCATCTGTGTAACAGCTCTGAATTTATTGCAAATTTGATTCTTTTTTATTAATACTAACTAAAAAATTAAATTTAATTACAAATAAGTCTTATACATATTTATATTTATATTATATATAAATATCATATATATCTATATATATTCCCAACTTGAGAAAAAACTTATGCTAGGTAGGGTCTTAGAAAAAATGTATCCTATCTACATGCCTTCTTTGAAGGTAAGAAAATAAACATTCACAAGGCAATAATTATTTCAGTTTATTAAATATCAAGTTTCTATATATACATTAAGTGTGTGCATATTGCTTTCAGTTTTAGCAATTGCTTAGCCATTTTAGCCAAAGTGTTATTTTATTGTTGTTGTTATTGTTGTTAATTGAGATATTATTTTTTA
Source organism: Mustela nivalis (assembly GCF_964662115.1). Lineage (NCBI taxonomy): Eukaryota > Metazoa > Chordata > Mammalia > Carnivora > Mustelidae > Mustela > Mustela nivalis. The sequence goes on from NC_139023.1 coordinate 101,043,222, forward strand.
AAAAGATTTTATTTATTTATTTGAGACAGAGTGAGAGCGAGAGAGGGCATAAACACAGAGGGAGAGGAAGAGAGAAAAGCAGATTTCCCACTGAGCAGAGAGCTTGATGCAGGTCTTGATCCTCAGATCATGACCTGAGTGGAAGGCAGATGCTTACCCTATCTAGCCACCCAGGTACCCCGTGAGATATCATTTACCTATTTACCTAGTGAAATGTGCAATCCATGAGTTTTGAGAAATAAATACAACTATCAATCTATACTTTAAAAAAGATTAAAAGAAACTGCATAACCCCAGGCAGTTTCCTCGGGCCCTTCACTGGTCAATCCCAGGGGCGATCACTTGTCCTGATTTCCATCACCAAAGACTGGTTTGGTCTATTTTTGAACTTCATGTAAATGTGTGCATTCTTTTTATAGCCAGATTCCTTGATTTAGTATAACATTTTTTAGATTTATGTACGTTGCATATTCACTCATTTTTATTAGTCCATTTATTTTATTGTTCTGTAACATTCAGTTGTATGAATATACTACTTTTAAGAATCTATTGTTCTTTGGTAGACATTTTTCTTGTTTCCAGGTTTTAGTTATTAGAATAAGCTTTTTTTGGTAGACATATATTTTCATTTCCCTTGCGTAAATGCCTCAGAGTGGAATTGCTGGATTACCAGGAATTTCTGAATATATTTAACTGATGAGGAACTGCTAAGTAGTTACACAAAGTAGTTTTGTGATTTTACACTTTTAACAGCAATGTAGGAGAGTATCATTTGCTCTTAGTATAGTATTGATAGTATTTGATATTCTTAATATTTTTAAATTTTAGCACCCTGAGATTATAAATAAGTTTCTCTCCAAGGACATAATTTTTATTTCCTGGATGAATAAATCAGGTTGAAATTTTTTTAATCACCCTTACTTTGTGATGCATATTTCAGTCTGCCCACTTTTTAATTGGGTGGTCTTTATTATCTGTCATTGAGTAATATAAATTCTTTACATATTCTGATTACAAATCTTTTTTAGATATATGCACTTTAAGTATTTTCTACTAGGCTATAGCTTTATTCATTTTTGTAAGAGCAAGCTTTGTGGGTTTTTTTTTAAAGACCTATTTATTTAAGAGCGAGATCAAGTGAAAGCAGAGAAGGGCAAAGGGAGAGCGAGTGGGGAAACAGAATCTCAAGCAGACTTCTTGCTGCTGGAGTGCAACTCAGGGCTGCCTCTTACAACCCTGAGATCTCGACCTGAACTGAAATCAAGAATCCAACACTTAACCAACTGAGCCACCCAGGTGCCCCTGTAAGGGCAACTTTTAATGGGCCTTAATATTAATGAAGTTATTTAATCACTGTTTCTCTTTTAAGTCCCGATTAGGAAATCTTTGTTAAACCTAAGACTGCAAATATATTTTCCCATTTCATACTAGTATCTTTGTGGTTTTAACTTTACATTTAGGTCTATGATTTATCACAAATCAATTTCTGCGCATTTTGTGAAATACTTATTCAGTACTGTTTTTTTTTTCCCCCTAGATGGGCATCCAGCTGACAACATCAAAAGCATTTTCCTTTCCCAATTGAATTGTCTCAATACCTTTTTGAAAATTAATTATCCATAGATATGTAGGATATTCCTCTGCTATACTGTTCCAATGAACTATTTGACCTCATTATAATATCCTGATTACTGTAGCTTTAAGTCATGAAATCAAACAATGCCAGCCCTCCAACTTAGTTCTTTTTCAAGATTGTTTTGGCCATTCTATGTTCTTTACATTTACATATAAATTTTAGGATCAATTTACCTATTTTTACATGCCCAAAAAATCTAGTTTGGATTTCTTACATTAGGTATCTCTTTAACTTAGTTATCACACTCCAACTTATTTTCTAGTTATTTATTTAATACTCCATTTACTTTCTCTGTAGGCAGAAGGTATCTTCTGTTACATGAAGCATAAAGCATATACAGCATCTTCACTCAGTAAGTATTTATTTTAATAAATTGCTGTCATTTCAAAACTATAGTTTTCTTAGGGAATTATGGAAGTGAGGTCTGATGGTTAATTTTATCTGTCAACTGACTGGGCTAAGGGATGCCAGATAATTGGTAAAACATTTCTGGGTGGGGCGCCTGGGTGGCTCAGTGGGTTAAGCCGCTGCCTTCGGCTCAGGTCATGATCTCAGGGTCCTGGGATCGAGTCCCACATCGGGCTTTCTGCTTGGCAGGGAGCCTGCTTCCCTCTCTCTCTCTCTGCCTGCCTCTCCGTCTACTTGTGATTTCTCTTTGTCAAATAAATAAATAAAATCTTAAAAAAAAAAAAAAACATTTCTGGGTGTATCTGTGAGGGTGTTTCCAAGGGATTAGCATTTGAATCAGTAGATTGAGTAAAGAAGACTGCCCTCACCAATATGAGTGGGTGTCATCAAATCCATTGAGGTCCTGAATAGAACAAAAGTCATAGGAAAGACACATTTGCTCTTTTTGAGCTGAGACAGCCATCTTCTGTCCTTTGACGTTGGCCCTCCTCATTCTCAGGCTTTCAGATTCAGACCAGGACTCTGCACCATCAGCACCCTGATTTTCAAGCCTTTGGACTTGGACTGAATTACACCACTGCCTCCTCCTAGTTCTCCAGTGCGCAGACAGCAGATTATGGGACTTCCCATCTTCCATAATCATGTAAGCCAAATTCTATAATAAATTTCCTCTTATATCTATCTATCAATCTATCAATCTATCAAACTATCTATCAATCAAATAGGTTCTGTTTCTCTGGAGAACCCTAACACTTGTGAGTACATATGAGTAAGGGTCTGTCTGTGGAAGGATTTGTTGAGCTGTGAAAAAATAAAGGAAGACCTGGGTCAATATCATAGATGGGCTAAGGTTTAGCTGTGGTCACTGACAGACAAGATGTTTTCAGGAAGAAAAGAGAGGCAGTGTACATGTGCTGTAAGTATGTATGGAAGTATTTGTACATACATGGATGCCGCCTCCTAATTTATACTTGTAAGCATAACCTAAAAACTCCAGATGCCTCCAACCTATGAGCATTAATGAGGTTATATGGATACCAACTTTCCTCCCACAGGAATGTGGGCCCTTTCTAAAACCTCCTGTAGGTCTTTAGGAGACTTCTCTAGCTGTGGAGCACTCACTAATGACCCAGTATCATTCTGCCATCTCTGTCTACTCCTGGCGCGATCTCTCCCCACAGCCAGGCTGTCAGGGGCACCTGAGCACAAGTTCGATAGTACTAAGACAGTGGGCTCAAGGAGGCAGAGATTGGCCTTTCCCTAACTTCACGTTGGCATACATTCCCTGGACCCTCAGGTCCTACCTACTTTGTATCCTCAATTTAACAGTTGTTCATTCACAAAATACCTCAAGGTTCTTGTCTTGAAACTTATCAAGGCTTAAAATCTGCCTGTCAGGCTGGTTGCAGGTAGAGAATAAATGTCAACTCTTCCTGGTTGTTCTCATTTTTGTTCTCTTCAGAGTTTCTGCCTGCCCCTCCCCCAATTTCTTGTCTCTTCTTCCAGGCAAAAACAAAACCCCATGCATATTGGCAGTCAAATGGATTGCTGGCAAAGAGGCAGTACTTACTTCCTACTGCCCAAAACACCCATACCACAGATCCTGCTCACAAGCCAAGGCTTTCTGCTGCAAATATTACACTGTAGCTTGAGAAGCACAACAATAATACTAAATTTTAAGGCAAATGTAACAAAGTGTTTCTTCCACATGAAATATTCCTTACCATTGCTTCCATTTTCCCTATTTTCTTATAAGCTTAAAATAGATCATGAGAAACAGTAATGGTATCTTCCTCTTAAAATACCTGCTATAGAGATGTTAATGGCTTGAATTGAAAAAGATTGGCTATAAACCAAATGGCTTGCTTATTTGCTCATTTTGGAATATGCTACTAAAAAAATACTCTAAACTCAGCCCAGGGCATTTTTCTATGAACGCACCACTAGCGTTTTCTTTAAAAACAAAACAAATAGATAAAATAAATATTTTCCTATAAAATTGTATTTAAAGTGTTAACTTATATGAGGTGTTGGTGATTTAGGGTACTTTGTGACAAAGATCAGGGGAAACTTCCTCCTCCTTCCCATTCCTCAATTAATTAATAGGTTATATTTTGTAATTATATTATAATTGTATTGTAATTATATTTTATTAGAGATAGGTACATAAGATAGGATTTTCAATGAAGTCTTTTTATTGTCTACTTAAGAGATCTTTAAGTAATAATAATGTATTACTGTCCCTGATTCTTTGGCCCTTCCCAGGTGAGGGGGAGGTGTCTTCTTGAATGATCTCGAAGTTCCTAGAATAACTGGATCCTAAACTTAATATCATCCCTTCTTGGTGGAGTGGACAAGAATCTTGTCTACCTTGAAGGTCTGTGAGCAGAAACCTTTTTTTTCAATTGTGAGACAACCTTTTTTTTCAATTGTGAGACAATCTTTTTTAGTCCCAAGATACTTGCAGTTAATAAAATTTGAAGAACTGATTGTCTAAGGGACTCTTCAGAATTTCCGTGGAACATCCATTCTAAGTGATAGTAAAGGAAATCCAGTAAAAATAATAGGTATGATTTCAGTTTAGATGTAAAATAGAAGCTAACTGTTATCTATACTTAAGAAGATATCTAGTATACTTAAATGCACTTTTATAAAAACACTTTGAAATTTTGATTCTCGAATGATGGTGTAAAGCAAAGCAAATCAGATTTCCTCTTTTGCACAAAGCATCATTTAATTGAGGTGTTATGCCCCAATTCTGAGACCCTCCCAAAGATGACCACTAGAGTCCAGAGTCAAAGCCAAACAGCAGGGGTCGTTTATTACGAGTTCGAACCCGGACCTCCGCGCACTTGTTGCTGGTGACGCTAAGAGGTCCCAAGCTCGGGATCACAACATCTTCTATACGCTATTTTTGGGGAGGCAGGGACTTAGCATACATCATAGTATCTTGTAACAAATCACTACATACCGCGGGAAAATAAAAAAGCAACTCTATAATATGACTGGCGCACTACAGAGCGGGAAAAGGCTGGTTGGATAACAGATTATTGGTTAGGTCAAAGGGCTGTCATTCTTCAAACTGCTTAGTTGGCACTGCTAGGGTATGTGTCACCTCAGGATTGGCCGGGGTCTCCCTGTCAAGCCGCAGGGTGCCAGATGGTTATTATCTCTTGCGCCCAGAGCTGGGTGGGGGGTCCGGGAACAGTCATTTTGTCACGTCCAATTCTGGTTGGGGGTTTCTCTGGTGCCAGATGGCTGTTATCTCTCTGCCCAGAGCCTGGTGGGGGTCCAGGAGCAGCCACTCTGCCAGGTTCAATTCTGGGCGGGGGTTGTGTGGTTGCAGAGTGCCTATAGAAAGTCTGCTGGTATTTTTCCATCTCCTCATTGGTTAGCAAGCAAAGGTACAGAAGCAGAAATCGCGGTAATGGCTATAATTTAGGCATCTCAGAGGCCCCTGAAGTGTGCCACATTAGAAATAATTCCAAGCCTTATAGCTGCTCTAGGCCTGCCTTAACAAAACCTAGAGCCAAATTTTGACAGATTCATGGTGAACCATCAGTAAATTAACTTCTGCCAGAACAAAACAGCATTCTTTAAAGGTAGACAGCATATTCCAGATTAACTACAATGTAACCTTGCAATGCCCAGCAATTAATCCTGAATCCTGAATATTGTGAATAATATATTGTAGAAATTGGAGATTTTCCTCTATTTCTCAGAGGTTTGATTCTTTTTTTTTTTTTTTTTTTTGCTTTATCAGAAAGTTAGCATAGATAAACTCAAAGTCCATGCTCTGACTCCCTTACAATGACTGATAGCTGAAATCTTTACATTTTTTAGCTGGTCTATTTGGAGTCTGTCTTGTGTTGGATAATTTAGTAATCTGGAGCAGAGGTTATACACAGAATTTGATGTTCCCAATCCCAGTTTCTCTTCTTTCTAGATTCTCTTTCTCATTTTCAGTTGCCTTGACCCCCCTGAATTCTGTCTTCTGACTCTTCATATGAATAAGACTATGAATTTTTACTCAAATTTTATCTACATCAAGTTCTCACTACAGCACGTTAGGCTAAAAGTGCATTTAGCAACTCATGAAATACATGGTCAATACAGTTGACCCTTAAACAATGTGGGAGTGAGGCATGCTGACCCTCGTGCACTCAAAAATTCCAACTTTTAACTCTCACAAACCTTAATTCCTAATCGTCCACTGCAGACTGGAAGCCTTATTGATAACATAGTGTTGATTAACACATTCTTTGTATTTTGTGTGTACTATATTCTTACAATAAAGTAAGCTAGAGAAAATAAAATGTTATTAAGAAAATCATAAGGAAGAAAACATGCATTTAAAGTATTGTCCTGTCTTTACTGAAAAACATCCATGTGTAAATACACCCACAGTTCATACCTGTGTTGTTCAAGGGTCAACTGTATAGAAAATCAATTGTATTTGTGTAGGTCAGTAATAAAAAACTAGAAAATTAAATTTTTAAGTGTTAATTGTAATAGCATCTTAAAACATAAAACATGGAATAAATTTTTTAAAAACATATAGAAGACTTCCATGAGAACTCTAGTTTATTATCTGTAAAGAATTAATACATTAGGCTAAAAGATAATTTCTCTCTATTGTTTTCATTCATAATCATGTGGGATTATTTTTCCTTGTTTGCCTTGTTAAGCATCACTAAAAATGTAGTTTTGAAAGAATCCTTGAGAATTATAGAAAACTTGTGATTTAGAAGCTGAATGAATTTATCAGGATTTCATTTTTTTTTAAAGATTTTATTTATTTATTTGACAGACAGAGATCACAAATAGGCAGAGAGGCAGGCAGAGAGAGAGGAGGAAGCAGGCTTCCTGCTGAGCAGAGAGCACAAAGCAGGTCTCCATGCTGGGCTCCATCCCAGGACTCTGGGATCATGATCTGAGCTGAAGGCAGAGGCTTTAACCTACTGAGCCACCCAGGCACCCCTCATTTTAAAGTAAGAAGTAGCATATCCCGTAGTAGACTATCCCTCCACCAAAGCAAGTATATTTAAATCTCCTTCCTCAAATACTATCATTATTTAAAATTGTGGAAATTCCAAAAGAAAGTGATTGTGTACCTCCAAATTGAATCACTCTGAATCAAATTAAATACACTCTGATTACAACTTGTACCTGCGATTTTGACCAAACTGGAATAAGATTAGAAGTGGTAAGTTTCATAAAACTTCTAACATTTTACACTTCAATTTTGAGAGCAACGCAAAAATTTCCTTCTATGTTAAGTCATTATTTTTCCAAAGGAAACTTGATTTTGCACATTTGTCTGGATAAAGGGAAGCTTCTGTTAAAACAAACAACAAAAGTTATTCTAAGTGATTTGGGGAATAAATTCTTTTAATGCAACATTTCAGAGCTGGAACTCTGTGAAGGCTGTTTAAGATGAGGACTTGAGAGATTTCTGTTCTGAATTTATAAGTCATAATTTTCTGTTGGATTCTAAATTTAAAGCATTGGTTTCTTTCTTTTGTAATTTAAACCTAAGATATCTTGGTAAATTCTTTCTGGATGAAACTCCATAACACTTAAAATTATTGCAATCAAAACACTAAGATTGCTTGGCTGCTATTTTCATGCAGAGAATGTTCTTTCATTTCCAGAAAGTGTTTTAAGAGGGATGGAAAAAAACAATGGGCCTTTAATTACAATTCAGTTACACTGGTGAAATTTAAAGAAAAATTCAGCATGAATAATTATTCCCTTGGTTATGAAGAGCGTATTTTGGGAAATGCATTAGCTAGGAAAGCCACTGTTTAGTAGTTATTGTTTCCCTTGAGATGTTTCTCTAAATTTCTTAAATACATACTTGATTTATTTTGCTACTATAAAACTAAAATAGACTTATTCACATGACTGATAACTTACTAAATTATAAATAATCATAATTTCTCAAAATGGTCTTTTAAGTAGTAAAAACAAAGCAGAGTATACAAAAGAATCCTTCTCTGTGAGAAGAACTTTCTTTTTTCACAGTCCTGCTTTAAAAATGTAAAATATAGTTCCAAAAGTATTTTGGAAAGGCTAAGAACTATATTTTCCAAATTTTACCATTTTGCTGAAGCAAACATACATTCATATTCTAAAGTTCACAAATATTAAGTATGTAGCTGTACACATTTTTACAGTGGTCATGTGTACAATCCAGATCCAAATATTACATTGCTAGCACACTCAGTGCCCTCAGTTGTCATCACCAGCATCTAATCTAAGTATTTCAGTGCCTGAATTTCATCAGTGAACACTATTTATGAAATTTATCTTTGTTGTTGCATGACTAGAAATCCATCATTTTCCCATGCTGTATTGTATTCCACTGTATGAGTACACCACAGTTTACTTATCTCTTCCAATTTTGGTGGATATTTGAGCCATTTCTAGTTCTAGGCCATTATGGATCATGCTGCTATGAATGTTTTTGACTCAGTGCAGATATGTGTCCATTTCTATTGGATACACATCTAGAAGTAGAATGAGTGAGCCATAGGATATATGTAAGTTCAGCTTTACCAGATGCTGCCATACATTGTTTTCACAAATGACTTTTAAAGCAGTGTATGAAATTTCCCGATACTCCACATTATTGCCAACATTTGGAATATATATATATATATATATATATATATATATATATATATATATATATATATATTTTTTTTTTTTTTCACCATTCTGGTAGACTTGTAGTGGTATCTCATAAGGTTTTTAAATTGTGCTTTTCCTGATAAGTAATGACACTAAAGGATCTTTTAACACATATATTTTATGTATTGATTTTTTTTGTCAAGTGTCTGTCCAGATTTTATGTCCATTTTAATGTCTTTTTCCTATTAGTTTGTAGAATTTATATACATAAAGGAAATGAGTCTTCTGTTAAATATATTCATGCTTCTCAACTCCATGGGTTGTTTTTGTGTTTTTATTGGTGTCTTTTGAATAACAAAATTTGGAAGTTTGGATGAAGTCCAGTGTATCACTATTTCCTTCACTGTTTTATGTACTATATAAGAAGACCTGGCCTACCCCTAAAGTCATGATGATATGCTCCTGGATTAACTATTAGAAATTCTATTGTTTTACTTTTTATACTTTGGTATATATGCTGTGAGGTATGTGATTAAGTTCCACTATTTAACTAATTCAATTATTTATATTAATTAATTAATCTCAGCACCTTTATTTAAAAGAACATCTTGGGGAAGTGGGCAGAGAGGATAGGGTCAATGGGTGATGGGGACCAAGGAGGGCACTCACTTGTGATGAGCATTGGGTGTTGCATGTAAGCGTTCAATCACTAAGTTCTACTCCTAAAACTAATATTACATTGGATGCTAATTAACTGGAATTTAAATAAGAACTTGAAACAGAAAAAAAATGCAAAAAATTTTTAAAAAGTCTTTAACACATTGAAATAGCATCCCCCCCCCCCCCCCGAAAGCTGAAATCAAGAGTCAAATGCTTAATTCAGTCAGTTGGACTGAGCCACCCAGGCCCTCCTAAGGCAATTTTGAAATTTGGGGAAACTTTTATGAGCCAGCTTATGGTTTATTTGGTAAATATTTCATGTGCTTTCAAAAGAGATTCTACCAAAGATTGTTATTGTTTTAAACGAGGCAAGCAAGAAGAGATAGGAGTGAAATATTTAAAGATACCAACCTAGAACTTTATATTTTGTACAGTTATCCTTCAAAAGTGAAGGAGAAATAAAAACCTTTGTAGACAAAAATTGAGGGAATTTGATGCCAAGAGACTTGCCTTACAAGAAATGTTAAAGGAAGTTTTTCAGAGAGAAAGCAAATGGTAAGTGAGAAACACATGGATCTACATTAAAAAGAAGAAGAAGAAGAAGAAGAAGAAGAGTATCAGAAAAGGAATAAGTGAAGGTAAAATAAAAACTTTTGTTTTTCATTTGCAAGAGATTGAACAGGTAAATTTTAATCAAAAAGTTAAAATTAATAGCAACAATACATTTGATTAGGAACACATAATAGGTATTTTATATATGTTTAAGTATAGGTGAAATGAATGATAGCAATGATACAAGAGACGAGAGAAAGGAATTAGGAATATTTCATTTCAAGGTACTCACAATACCCCTGAAGTAGTATAGTGTTATTTGAAAGTGAATTTAGATAATAGTAAATATATATTGCAAACTCTAGGGCAAAAAGTACAAAAAAAGTAAAAAAAAAAAAAATTAAGTCATATGCTAAGAAAGCAGAGAGCAGAGAAAAGGAGTCATACAAAATATCCCACTAGAGCCACAAAAGGCAGAAAAAGAATGGAAGACAAAACCAAGAACAAAGAGCAAATGACAACAAATTAAAAACAGTAACAAATATGGTAGATTAATCCAGCTATATCTATAGTCACCTTAATGTCAATGGTCTGAATATACCAAATAAAAGACAGAAATTGTCAGAGTGGATCAAAAACCAGGATGCAACTCTACATTGTCTACAAGAAAACCACTTTAAATGCAAAGGGAAAAGAAAGATGAAAAGCAAAGGGATGGAGAAAGATATGCCATGCTAACACTCATCAAAGGAAACTTATCAGGGATAAAGGGCATTGCATGATAAAAGGCCAATTCTCCAAGAAGAACTTAGCAATCTTTAACATGTATGTGCCTAACAGCAAAGTGCCAAACTACTTGAGGCAAAAACTCATAGAATGGCGAAGAGTAATAGATCAATCCACTAGTTCTTTTAAAGATTTTTAAAATTGTGTTATGTTAGTCATGGTACAGCACATCATTAGTTTTTGATATAGTGTTCCATGATTCATTGTTTGCATATAACACCCAGTGCTGCATGCAATTTGTGCTCTCCTAAATAGATTTTATTTATTTATTTTACAGAGAGAGGCACAGTGAGAAAGAGAACACAAGCAGGGATAGTGGGAGAGGGAGAAGCAGGCTCTCTGATGAGAAAGGAGCCTGATGCGGGCCTGGATCTTAGGACTCTAGGATCATGACCTGAGCCTAAGACAGATACTTAAAGACTAAGCCACCCAGGCACCCCTCAGTCCACTATTATACCTGGAGATTTCAACATCTCTCTATCAAATAGGGACAATTTCAGTAGGCAGAAAATCAATAAAGACAAAATTAAGCTCAAAAGCACTATCAATCAACTGGACATCAGTAGTCTACTTTGGCCAACAACAACAAAATATATATTCTTTTCATGTTCACCCAGAACAGTACCAAGACAGACTATGTTCTGGGCCATAAAACACACCTTAACAAAGTTAAAAGAATGAAAATCATATAATCACTGCTCTCAAACCACAGTGTAATTAAATCAGAAATCAAAATAGAAAGATTTCTGGAAAGTCCCTAAATATATGAAGATTAAATTACACACTTCCAAATCATCATGGATCAAAGAAAATCTCAAGAGAAATTTTAAAATATTTTCATTTTCACTATGTGAAAATGAAAACAGAATTTATTAAAACTTGTAGAATGCAGCAAAAACAGTGCTTAAAGGGAAATTTATGGTATGGAATATATACATAATTTCATATATGATATCTGGAAGACATATATAATATCTGGAATTCCAAATATATTTAGAAATATATTTGTATATGAAATATTTATAATATTAAATATTATATATTTTATTATATAGATCATATTATATTGTATTTTAATTTTTTATTACTTTTGTCATGTTTCAGGTTATTTAAATTCTAGTTAATTAACACATAATGTAATGTTAGTTTTAGGAGTAAAATTTAGTGATTCAACACTTACATACAACATCCAGTACTTACCACAAGTGCACTCCTTAATACCCATCAACCATTTAACCCAAACCCTACCCACCTCCCCTCCAGCAATCCTAAGTTTGTTCTCTATAGTTAAGAGTCTCTTTCGTGGTTTGCCTCCTTCTTTTTTTTTCCTTTCCCCCATATTCATCCTTTTGTTTTTTAAATTGCACATGTAAATGGAGACCATATAGTATCTGTCATTTTCTGACTATTGTATTTAGCTTAGCATAATACACTCTAGATCCATCCACACTGTTATGGGTCAGTAATATTCCCTTGCGTATATGTGTGTGTGTATATATCTATATCTATATCTATATCTATATCTATATCTATATATACCACATCTTCTTTATCCATCTATCCATTCATCAGTCAACAGACATTTAGTCTCTTTCCATAATTTAGCTATTGTTGATAGTGCTCTATAAACATTAGGGTACATGTGCCCCTTTGAATCAGTATTTTTGTATCCTTTGGATAAATACATAGTAGTGAAATTTCTGGATCATGTATTAGTTCTATTTTTTAACTTTTTTGAGAAACCTCTTCACTGTTTTCTAGAATGACTGCACCATTTTGCCTCTCCACCAACAGTGTAAGAAGCTTCCCTTTTCCCTGAATCCTCACCAACACCTGTTGTTGTTTCCTGAGCTGTTAATTTTAACCATTCTGACTGGTGTGAGGTGGTTTCACATTGTAGTTTTGGTTTGTATTTCCCTAATGATCAGTGAGCAGTGAGCAGTGATCAGTGATCAGTTGAGCATCTTTTCATGTGCCTGTTAGCCATTTGTATGTCGTCTTTGGAGAAATGTCTATTCATGTCTTCTGCCCATTTCTTAACTGGGTTTTTTAGTTTTTTGGGTGTTGAGTTTGATAAGCTCTTTATAGATTTTTTTTTTAAGATTTTATTTATTTGACAGAGAGAGAGAGATCACAAGTAGGCAGAGAGGCAGGCAGAGAGAGAGAGGGGGAAGCCGGCTCCCCACTGAGCAGAGGGCCCAATGCAGGGCTCAGTCCCAGCACCCTGAGATCATGACCTGAGCCTAAAGCAGTGGCTTAATCCACTGAGCCACCCAGATGCCCCTAGATTTTAGATACTAACCCTTTATCAGATATTTCTCTTGTAAATATCTTCTCCCATTCTGTAGGTTGATTTTAGTTTTGTTGACAATTTCCTTCACTGTGCAGAAGCCTTTTATCTTGTTGAAGCCAAAGTTTTAATTTTTGTTTTTGTTTCCTTTTTTCTGGTGATATGTCTAGTAAAAAGTTGCTACAGCTGAGGTCAAAGAGGAGGCTGCCTTTGTTCTTTTCTATGATTCTGATGGATTTCTGTCTCACATTTAGGCCTTTCATCTATTTTGCATTTATTTTTGTGTATGGTATAAGAAAGTGGTCCAGTTTCATTCTTCTGCATGTTGCTGTCCAGTTTCCCATTTGTTGAAGAGACTGTCTTTTTTCCATTGGATATTATTTCCTGCTTTGTCAAATATTTGTTGACCATTAGTTGTGAATTCATTTCTGGGTTTTCTATTCGGTTCCATTGATCTATGTGTCTGTTTTTGTGTTAGTACCATGCTGTCTTGATGACTATAGCCTTGTAATATTGCTTGAAGTCTGGAATTGTGATGCCTCTAGCTTTGCTTTTCTGTTTCAAGATTGCTTTAGCTATTCAGAATCCTTTGTGATTCCATACAAACTTTAGGATTGTTTGCTCTAGCTCTCTGAAAGATTCTGGTGCCATTTTTGTTAGGTATTACATTGAATGTGTAGGCTGCTTTGGGTAGTACTGACATTTTAACAATATTTTTCTTCCAATCCATGAACATGGCATGTTTTTCCATATTTCTCTTTCATAAGTGTTCTATAGTTTTCAGAGTATAGATCTTTTACCCCTTTGGTTAGACTTATTCCTAGGTATCTCATGGCTTTCTATGCAATTGTAAATGGGACTGATTCCTTGATCTCTCTTTCCCCTGCTTCATTATTGGTATATAGAAATGCAACAGATGTCTGTACCTTGATTTTTTATCCTGTGACTTTACTGAATTCGTGTATCCATTCTATCAATTTTTTGGTGGAGTCTTTTGGATATTACATAGACTATAATGTCATCTGCAAATAGTGAAAGTTTGACTCCTTCCTTGCTGATTTGGATGACTTCTACATCTTTCTGTTACCCGATTGCTGAGGCTAGGACATCTAGTACTATCTTAAATAACAATGATGGGATTGGACATCCCTGTCTTTTTCCTGACCTTAGATGAAAAGCTCTGTTTTTCCCATTGAGAATTATATTAGCTGTAAGTCTTTCATATATGGCCTTTATGATGTTGAGATATGTTGTCTCTATTCCTACTTTGTTGAGGGTTTTTATCAAGAATGTTTGCTGAACTCAGTCAAATGTTCTTTCTGCATATATTAAGAGAATCATATGATGCTTACTCTTTCTTTTATTAATATGGTATATCATTTTGGTTGATTTGCAAATATTGAACCACCTCTGCAGCCCAGGAATAAATACCACTTGATTATGGTGAATGATTCTCTTAAGATATTGTTGGATTTGATTTGCTAGTATTCTACTGAGAATTTTTTTTTTCATTCACATTCGTTGGGGATATTGGTCTTTAATTCTTTTTGGTGGGATCTTTGTCTGGTTTGGGGAATAAGGTAATGCTGACCTCATAGACTGGGTTTAGATGTTTTCCTTCCATTTCTACTTTCTGGAACATTTTCAGAAGAATCTGTATTATTTCTCCTTAAATATTGGGTAGAATTCCCCTGGGAAGCCATCCAGGCCTGGACTCTTGATTGTTGGGAGATTTTTGATTCAATTTCTTTACTATTTATGGGTCTATTCAAGTTTTCTATTTCTTCCTGTTTCAGATTTGGTAGTTTATATGTTTCTAGGAATTTATCCATTTCTTCCAGATTGCCTAATTTTGGGGCATATAATTGCTCATACTATGCTCTTACGATTGTTTGTATTTCTTCTGTGTTGGTTAAAATCTCTCCTGTGTCATTCATGATTTTATTTATTTAGGTCCTTTCTCTTCTTTCTCTTTTCTTTTTGTTAGGTCTGGTTAGTGGTTTATCATATTATTGATTCATTCAAAGAACCAGCTCCTAGTTTCATTGATCTATTCTACTGCTTTGTTTTTGTTTTGTTTTGTAGATTTCTATGTCATTGATTTCTATACTTACTTTTAGGGACGCCTGGGTGGCTCAGTTGGTTAAGCAGCTGCCTTCGGCTCAGGTCATGATCCCAGCGTCCTGGGATCAAGTCCCACATCGGGCTCCTAGCTCAGCAGGGAGCCTGCTTCTTTCTCTGCCTCTGCCTGCCATTCTGTCTGCCTGTGCTCGCTCTCTCCCCCTCTCTCTCTCTCTGATAAATAAGTAAAAAATTTTAAAAAAAAGTTTATTCTAACTTTTATTATTTCTTTTCTCCTGCTGGATTCAGACTATTTGCCGTCTTTCTCCAGCTCTTTTGGGTGTAAAGTTAGGCTGTGTATCAGACTTTTCTTGCTTCTTGAGGAAGGCCTATATTGCCATGTAATTCCTTCTCAGCACTGCCTTTGCTGCATCCCAAAGGTTTTGGTATGTCATGTTTTCTTTTTCATTTGTTTCCATATATTTTTTTTTTAATCTCTTCTTAATTTCCTAGTTAACCCATTCATTCTTTGGTAAGATATTCTTTGCTTAACTGACTGAGCCATCCAAGTGCCCCCAAAGCTGGTTCTTGGAAAAGATCAATAAAATGAATAAGCCTTTAGTTAGGCTTGCCAAGAAAAAGGAGAGAGGACACAAATTCCTCAAATTTCTCAGAAATGAGAAAGGGTAATTCACTATAACCCCTATAGACATTAAGAGGCTAAAAAAAAAGAAATACTCTGCCCCAAAATTTGACAATTTACCCAAAGGAGAAAAGCTCTTTACATTGTTAATTATTCTCCCAGCCTTCTCCAAAGATACTCTTTTACCAAGATAACTGTACAATTAAGAAAAGGGAATAATCAGACTTTAAGGGACTACTTGATACTGAATTGACACTAGTTTCAAGAAACTGAAAATGTCACTGTGGTCCACCATTCGAATAGAAGGTTATAAAGGTTAGGTGATCAATCGTGTTTTAGCACAGGTCCATCTCAGTGGGTCCAATGAGTCCTCAAACCCATCTGAGTTATTTTCCCAAATCCAGAATGCATAATGAGAATAAACAGACACAGAAATTGGTAAAATCCCTACATTATTTCCCTCACCTGTGAAGTGAGGGCTATTGTGATAGGAAAGGCCATGTGAAAGTCATTAGAACAGCCTTACCTAGGAAAATAGTAAGCCAAAACCAGTACGACATACCTGGAGGGATTGCAGAGATTAGTGCCACCATCAAGGACTTGAAACATGCAAGGGTGGCAATTCCTATCACATTTCCATAACTTTCCTATTTGGCCTGTGAAGAGACAGATGAATATTAGAGAATGACAGTGGATTATCCTAAGCTTAGACAGCTGATAAGTCTAATTGCAGCTGCTTTACCAGATTTGATTTCATTGCTTAAACAAATTAACATACCCTGGTACTTGATATGTAGGTATTCTGGCAAATGTTTCTCTTTCATACCTGTTCCCAAAGCCCACGAGAAACATTTTGCTTTCAGCTGGAAAGGCCAGAAAAACATTCACTGTTCTACCTTAGCAGATATTGATTCTCCATCCCTATGTCACAGTTTAGTTTGCAGGGATCTTGGTTACCTTTACCTTCCTTAAGATATCACAATGCTTCATTATATTGTGCTTATTGGACCTAGTGAGCAAGAAGTAGCAATTTTACACTCAACTTATTGGTGAGCCATTTGTATGTCAGAGCGGGAAATAAATCCAACTAAAATTCAGCGGCCTTCTATGTGAGTGAATTCTTGGGGGTCCCATCATGAAGGCCCCACCCATATGGGCTCATCTAAATCTAATTATCTCCCTGAATTTTGACAGGACACAAATCAGTTCACTGTACCAAGTATTGGCAAAGGTGTGAAACAACTTGGATTTTCATAGCTGGTAAGAATATAAAATTATACAATTACTTTAGGAAATAGTTTGGCTGTATTTTAAACATTAAGCACATAATATATGTGTATGTATAGATCAGCCATTTCTAACTATTTGCTCAAGCGAAACAAAAGCACATATCCATACAAAGACTTGTATGTGAAGTTTATGGCAATTTTATTTATAATAGCTAAATATGGAAAAAGACCCAAATGTTTATCAACAGATATATCACATTGTGGTATAACCATATGTTGGAATATTACTAAACAATGATTATTTGTTGTTAGATTACATAAATAAAATTGCTCTTTACATATTAATCTTGTATTCTGCAACCTTACTAAATTCACTCATTAACAAATGAACTGTTGGTGTGCACAAAATAGATGAGTATATAGAGTGTTATGCTGAGTGAAAGCAGCAAGGTAGAGAGTGCATGTTTTATGATTCCATTCATATCAAATTTAAAAAAGCAAGCTACTCTGTAGGCTTGGACATCGGATCAGCAATTTCTCATGGATAGGAATGGGATGGGAAGGAACAGGAGACAGAATGAAAAGGGTACAGAGGAAGTTTTGAGGATGATAAATATATTAATTGTTGTGACTGCAGTGATGGTTTGATGAATTTATACAGTTGTCAAAATTTATCATGTTGTATACTTTAAATATGTTCACCTTTGGTCAATTGAACCTCAATAAAGCTGTTATAATTTTTTTAAAGATTTTATTTATTTATTTGACAAACAAAGATCATGAGTAGGCAGAGAGGCAGGCAGAGAGAAAGAGGAAGCAGGCTCCCCACTGAGCAGAGAGCCCCAATGCGGGGCTCAATCCCAGAACCCTGGGATCATGACCTGAGCCGAAGGAAGAGGCTTTAACCCACTGAGCCACCCAGGCACCCTGTTATAATTCTTTTAAAAATATGCAGACACTTTAAACATTTTTATCAACTCTCCTCATTTTGTTACCTTTAAAAACAGAACTCACATGGAAAAGGAACCACTATATTTACTAACAGCAAGAATGAATGTAGTAAGAGTATATGCTTACCCCAAGTATAAGATCAATCTAAGTCTAATGTTTCAGTGTATTGAATTTAAATATAATGTTAAGACTAGCAGGATAAAACCTTAATACTAATAGAGACATCATAAAAATTTTAAAACCTGGATACATCGTATTTCTCACAAAGAAATATTTTGATAATTATATATAAAAATATAAATTTACAGAAATATAACTATATATAGTATATATAACATAGTATTATATATTATATATATATTTACATATATATATTTACATACATATATTATATATGGAATGAGAGAGAGTTTCTATTTTCCTTAATATACACATGGATTTTAAAAGGGGAGCATGAACTTTATTTCTTGTATGGAATGTCTCCTGAATATGTAGCATTATTTTCACTAATATCTATGGATAGAGAATGAGATATTGCAAAAGAAATCGAAGACAAAATTTCCAGTTATACTTGGGCCAATTTTTAATCTTGGATTAAGTTATTCATTTGGCCTATATTAGTTTTGTCTTTACTTAAACCCTTACACTTATTCTCTTTGGTCTAGGAAAAAAACATCTTTGCCCTCATAGATCTCCTTAATACTTCTTAGTATTTCGTGTATCACCACACTATCAGAAAACAAATATCCAATATCCAATCGGATACCCAATATCCAATATCAGAAAACAAAAATCCAATATGCAATATCCAAATATCCAATGATATATATTTTAATACTGGCAATGACCATGACAAGAAAAGCATGTAAACTAATTTTTTCTTAAGTATTTATATTTACTGTTTTATGAATGAGGTGAATTTTTGTATGTAATTGGCCAGAAGTAAGTATCATTTACACCAGTTAGACAGCTAAAGGATTGACATGTCTCCACTAAACTTCCAGTACATATTATCATACAATAAATTTTTTTAAAAAAGATAGTAGGAAGAGACTTAAGCTTTGAATCAGAGAATATGAATTTGTGTTCTGATTCTGCTGGTTTCTAATTTTGTGAACTTGAAAAGTCACAGATTTTGTGAGTTTATTTTTCTACCCAAGAAATGAGAATGATAAACAACACAAATTATTGTACATATCTAATCATTTTTAAAAGATTTATTTATTTATTAATGGAATACTAAGAGAGAGAAAGAAAGAGAGCATGAGCAGAGGGAGGTGTAGAGGAGAGGGAGAGAAATCTTCCAGCGGACTCCCCACTGAGCACAGAGCTCAACTCAGGGCTTAATCCCAGGACCCTAAGATCATGACCTGAGCCGAAATCAAGAGTTAGATGCTTAACCAACTAAGCCACCCAGGCTCCATCTGCATATTTAATCATTTTTAAACAAAGCGCCATGCATACACATACACAAAATATTATTATCTGATAGTATAGGAAATAAAGTGTGGATTCCTATTTTGGGTCTTTCTAACTTCATTCAGTAGCTTCATGAGTCCTTGTTTATTTCTTATTGAGGATAAGAAATATGATAGTTCTTTGGGTAACTCCTATATTCCCCCTAAAAGTGGCTTCAGGGCCTGAGATGAAAGGTTCTCCTCCTCTATATTAATTCACATTTGAAGGGATAGTCAACCTTTCAGATGAACTTGGACAATCAGTATTTACCATAAAATTATAGACTAACAGTCTGTTACTTTACTGCCAGGATGACTTATGAAAGCATTTTTCCACATATTTTAAGTTGCATAACTGATATGAATGATGTAATGTTGACAAGACTCCCTGAAAGACAAGATGATGAAATTAAAGGTGCATGAAATTAAATTATATTTGTGATGAAATTAAAGTAGCATCGTTTAGTCCATGAAATAAATCATTAATGGTGTTCTATAACTTTCATTTGAACTATTAAACATCTGAGTCCTATTTCTCATTTGAAAATAATTAAAGATCCATTTATTTTACTGTTAGAATTAGTCTTCTAATTGAGTTCCCCAACAATTTTGTCATTAGGATAGCAATGGATTTCAGTCAGATGGCAAGACATGTCAACACAAATGTAAAATTTCTGCAAATAGCATCCAGTAGTTAATCAAATGCTGGATCCAAAAACTTCTATTCTGGATATCTGAAATATAGTAGACATGGTTTGTTAACAGGAATCAGCTTACTGGCAAAGATGATGGAAAATTCCAGGCAGACAGAAAGAACGTATCATTTACTTAAACATCCATTCCTAAACTTCAGTTGCATGGTGGAAATGGAAAAGGGTTAGAAAGCAGAGGAAGGGAGAGTTTTATTAGGGACAGAGAGTTACAAAACAGTGAGAAATGGAATAACTCAAAGTGTTATTCACACGTTGAGTCTATTTTATGTTTTGTAGACTTTGAATTTAGCTTTAAATTTATGATTCACTTTATTTTAGGAGAACAGCTAGAAAAGAAATAAAGGAATAAATTCTGTTGACTTCTGTTGCATCAATGTGTGAGGAAAAGAAGACATAGTGACACATATTTCAGGGTACAATTTGATACAATAGCATGATTCGTATTCCAACATCCCACAACTATATTCTAAAATCAGTGTCCATTGAGTTCTTTGTGGCTAAACTCAATAAGCTGACTATAGTACATGTAGTCAACATAAACGGACCAGTATGAATTGGTCATGGGAATCCATTCTTTTGACTAATCTAAAGGTAATTTCTTTTTTAGGTGTTATGAAGTTAATTCTTTCTCCTGTAATATTTAGTGATTCCTCTAACTGCATTAACTTCATAGGGATCAAAAATAAATCTTTAATACTATAAATCTACAGAAGACAAGAAATTGAGAATGTTGAAATATACATGTTAATACCATATTTTCTGATCACTAAGTATAAAGGGAATAATAAACTATAAGAATTCTATTTGTTTTTTCTCATCTTCACTCATCCTTCAAGCTGCTACATACTCTCATCAAATAATCCCATCCAAAAATTATATTAATTAAAAAACACATTTCTATAATCTATAGAATTCTTTCAGGGTAGAAATAGTTTAAAACAAACAAAAAAAAAAAAAATAACTTTTTCATCTGTTTTTATTTTAAACTTACTTTGCAAATTCTGAGAATACAACTTTATTATGAATTTTTGTAAATGTTGATAAAGCAACTACAGTTCAATGGACTAGCAAGTAAAATGATAGAAGGATCATAAACTGCAACAACTGTGTCAAATAATCAAAATGGGTGAAGCCAGAATAAAGCAATGGATTAATTTATTCACACAACAAGTATTTATTGAACACCTCACTATGTACCAGGAAAAGACAGAGTAAACTGATGAGCAAAAACTTATTCTATGAAACTTTCCTCCAAAGAAAATTGAGTGAACACCACTGTTTCTATCCCTGGGGAGCTGTTCTTATCATTCAACAGAGAGCAGAAAGATATCATTCTTAGGCAAGTTACTTAACTTCTCTAAGCCTTAGTTTCTCATCTCTAACACAGAGATGGTAATAATAGTACCTGCATCATATTTTGTGATAATTGCTTAAGTAATACATATAAAACACTTAGAAAAGTGGCAGAGTAAGTATACAATAAAAAAATTAAAATAAAATCTAAGTATATTGTCTCTAGTTTATAGTTAAACAACCTAATAAATATAAACTCTAGGTAAGTTTTGACCTTTAATATTTTAGGATAGAATTTATATCTTTTTTCTCTTAAGCACTGGATATACAACAGCATCTCCTTCTTGAGCTTTTCCCATGCTCTGTACTTTCAACCTGACCTTTGTGATTTCCGTGCATGTTCCAACTCTGTTGACCCTGAGTTTAGACCCTGTCCGGGTAAATCTTATTCACCCTTTTTTTCCTGAAATCTCCTAGTATAATGTTATTATTGAATGTGGTTTCTGGAAAAAAAAAAGTGTGAAAGGAAATAAAATTCATAGTCTGTGAAGACTGTTACAGATGAAGAAGACTGTGCCTGAAAGTCTTCTTGCAAGGATATTGTTCTTGCAAAAATTAACTTTTTATGCTAGACTTCCTTTGCTTCAGAAATAGCCTACACCTGTCAGTGAAACTAGCAGAGCTCTACATTTGAACCTGTAAATTACCAAGAAAGAAAGGTATCTTTTTCATGTGCAATGGACAAGAGCCAATGACCAGTTGGAAATAGAAGTTACCGATTTGTGAGAAAT
Organism: Mustela nivalis; assembly: GCF_964662115.1. NCBI lineage: Eukaryota > Metazoa > Chordata > Mammalia > Carnivora > Mustelidae > Mustela > Mustela nivalis. The sequence continues at coordinate 101,065,328 of NC_139023.1, forward strand.
GATTTTGTACATATCCTTCTCATTTTCACATTCAGCGATAATTGGTAGCTTAAGATCAGCGAGATCACTGGTTAAGAATGGTATCTTGGGGGGTGCCTGGGTGGCTCAGTGGGTTAAAGCCTCTGCCTTCAGCTCAGGTCATGGTCCCAGGGTCCTGGGATCGAGCCCCACATTGGGCTTTCTGATTGGTGGGGAGCCTGCTTCCCCCTTTCCCTCTGCCTGCCTCTCTCCCTCTGCCTGCCTCTCTGCCTACTTGTGATCTCTCTCAAATATATAAATAAAATCTTTTTAAAAAATGGTATATAGAGATTCTTAGTTCAGTCGCCCCAACTACCCAACCATCCATTCATCTGCCAATATCTTCTTCCATATATTGATATATCCTTCTACTCACCTGTCCATTCAGGTACCCATCTGTATATCTATCTTTCCATTAAGCACTTTCTCAACCACCTACCTATCATGCATCCCTTCAACTGACCATATATATAACCAAGTACATCTATATTTATTTTTTTTTTATTTTTTATAAACATATATTTTTATCCCCAGGGGTACAGGTCTGTGAATCACCAGGTTTACACACTTTACAGCACTCACCAAAACACATACCCTCCCCAATGTCCATAATCTATATTTATATCTACTACATATATCCTAAGTAGGTTGAAATTACCTCATGGATGGATATTGGCATTGGCATATGTTAAAATTACAGGCTTTTTATTTTTTTATTTTTTGAAGAGCTACTTATTAAACAATTGGTGGTGTTTAATATGATCACACTCTACAATAACCAAGTGACTAATCCCTTCCTCTAAACTTTTTTTTTCTTTTTGTATATTAGTGCGTTTATTTTAAAGATTTTTTTTTAATTTGAGAAAGATAAAAAAACAAAACAAAACAAAAACACAAAAACAAAAACAAAAACAAAAAAACCACAAGCAAGGAGAGGACAAAGGGAGAGGGAGCAGACTTCCCACTGAGCAGGGAGCCCAATGATATGGGGCTCCATCCCAGGACCCCAGCATTGTGACCTGAGCTGAAGGCAGACACTTAACCTACTAAGCCACCCAGGCACCCCCAGTGCCACTTTATTTTAAGCAAACCATAAAAATCATGGGATGGCCAATAAGCTTGCCATATCTGGCCAATGGATCTGTCTGCACATGTCCTCATATAGAAGAACATGCTGGGAACCTGTAGACTCAGAAAATGTTCAGCTGAGAGCACCTGGAGCTAGGAAACACAGTTGGAAGGCCAGATGCCCAGTGTCTAAAGAGGTAAAATTTGGGGAGGGAGTTGGGGTTATGTGGAATGATACAAATTTCATTCCATAGCTCCTGGTCTGAAATAAATAAATAAAATTACATTACTTTATCTTATAATTGAATTTAATATTTCTTTTGAGTCCCATTCCACTGAATTATGGATACTTAACCTCAGTCTTCATCACCCTCCCCCTGAAGTTACACCTAAATTTGAGTCCATAATATCACAGTGTAGATTGGAAGTGTTCATATAACTGATCACTGGTGATATCAAATATTTATACTGACAACTCACCCATTAAGGAATACTCATTCCCACTTTTTTTTTCTTATACTGATTTACTCAGGTTACCGTTGGCCATCTTTGCCACATGAGAAATGTTCTACTGCTCTCATCAGCTCAAAGTCTGTGGAAACTATTAGGCTAATTCAGAAAAATCTGCCCTTCACAGTGCTCCCACTCTCCCAGGCTCTACCTGGGATGGTTTGAGGAAGGTCCCTCTGCTTCCAGATAGTCCGACTTAATCTGAGGATTTCTGATACCTTTCTCCTCCTGAAATACAGAAGAACACTTAAAATATAATGTCAGCAGAAAATGATTTATTCTCCCTAATTGTCCCATCTCTACCCCTTGTCCTGGGGAATGTTTTTCAGTGTAGATAAAAGGATTTTATTTTATAACATCTTAGTTTGTATATTTCCTGAGTATTTTTGGAACTAAATTTTTGGGATTCAAAATTAAGTTTAGAGAACTTATTTTTTTTTCTGCTCCATATTTCTCAACTGAGATGAACATTTCTGACTGTATGAGAGAAATAAGAAAAATAAGTACAAGAAACTGCAAGCACATTCGATAAAACTTCAAACAATCATACCCCCCACACTTGCTTTAATATATTTTCTCTATAAAACAGTTAGAAATCTCTTTTAAAATAATTACATGGCTTATGTTTTATGGGTAGTTGTAGAGTCAAATGAGGGGTTATAAGGAGAGTGTTTAGGCAGGAAACAAGAGAACTTGTAAGGATTAGGTCCAGGAACATCTAGTATAGAATGTGATCTGACACCTATATCACTGGGGGATAGTTAGGGAGACAAGAATAGCTGTATGCATTAGAAGACAGAGGGAAAAAACTTATTATATATACTCCACATGTAATCTCCTTACCTTTTTCTCCTAGATCTTTGAAAATTGGAATGAAAGCATAGGTTTCAGGGTACATATAAAAGTTGTCTTTTTGACTTTCTGTTTCAAAAATTGGTATTAGAGACTTAGATAATCTAATCAGGAATGTAAACTATCATAAATGCAAATTGAAATGTTGAAATTCAGCAATATTTTTGAATGTTTAGAACATCTTAAATCAGATTTTTTATTGACATTTTTCCCTAAAGAATGTGAACTACTGATATCTATTCACAGTGTGTGTACCCTTTTCTAAACTTTTTCAATAATTCACAGCTTCTCCTAATTTCCATAACTTGAAAAAGGATAATGAATCATTTTGAGTGTAAGCTCAATATAAATTATTTCACTTCCCAAAGAGAGAAAGAAAATGTCACACAAAACATTCTAAATGAAAAGACTGATCCTGATCCTATGCTATTCCAAAAGGAAGACTCATTCAAATACATCTGTTAATCTTTCTCACAAAGACAAATTTTGCAAGAGTTGGCCAAGGAAGGACAGATAATATAACATGGAAATCCCTTGCATGATTATAGTATTTCTCTAGGGCATACTTATTGTTAATTTATGACTTTGCACCTTCCATAAAGACTATCGGGAATAAATTCTTTTAGATGCTTTTGCTCTTTTGAATGTAAGTTCATAAATAAGACAATGTATTTCAGGAAAAATTATGGGGCATTGTGCATTACTTAAATTAACCCCTGAATTGACTTTAGAAAGGAAATGGGTAAATGATAAGTAAGACAAGCATTGTTTACTCAGTTCTCTGCAACTCCATCTTAAAATGCTGCATCTTAAAACCACAAGACCTCCAAACGACCAAATATTTAACAAGAAATCAAAGGAAGCTCTCAAGACTTTTATTTTTAAGACATCTCTACACCCAACATGGGGCTTGAACTCACAACCCTGAGATTATGAGGTGCATGTTCTGCCAACTAAGCCAGCCAGGCCCCCAGAGGAAGTTCTCTATATTAGCCCTGAACTAGGGGACCCATGTGATACATAATATTCATTTCACTCAGTGCATAAGACCCCTTATTTATCAAAAATGTATCTGTGATCCAGAATTAATCTGAGTTAAAATCATATAAGTATGATATAATGTGACTCCTCACCAGGGAAGAATACTAGAATTTTCTTTATTTCTGATTTGAAGAAAATAGCAAAACAACAACACTGAAAAATGATAAATAAGTCTACAAGTATTGCAGTTGTCCAGTTATTTTAGAAGAAATATCTCTCAAATGTCAAGACCATGCTGGTGAAGCTACACATTGGATCATAAATACACAAGTTTTGTGCAACAGTCATAGCAACTGAAGTCCAACTCTATTACTCTTAGCAAAGATTAACTCTTTCATCTTAAAAAGGCAGAAAGTAACATTAAGTTCAAGCAGAGTAGCATCCAGATTTAAAATCATGTTTGCCTTGTAACTTTTCCATAAGTTTTGATAAATATGTTATTTTATCACTTGTTATATATGCCTATACGCCACTTAAAACCCTTTCTGGAACATCATACCTGATCTAAACATTACTAATCTAAACAGATTGGCTGTTTAAAGAGAAATGCATGTGCTATTGGAAGCAGATAAACCTAGATTTCAATCCCAATGCCTTCACTTAATAGCTATAAGAATTCACACATACTTCAAAAACTTTTTGGGCATCAGTATCCTCATCTGTAAAATAGGGATAAAGTTCCTTAAATTGTAAGAGAGTTTCAAGTGTATAAAATATATATGTTAAACCATGAGTAGAGTGACCAACCCAGAATCAGTACTGACTAAAAACCTATTCTCTCCCCTCCTCTTTCCCTTTTCTGTTGTTGACATGAAAACTATATTGAGAAAATGAGAAAAACACAAATCTTATCCATCACTCAACCCTATAAATCTTCACTGGAACATCTGTTTTGTCCAGGTTTCCTAGAAAATAGAGCCTGAAGCAAAACTTGAGCACTATGCTTTATGGGAAAATGCCGAAGTAGCAAAATAAGGCAAGGAAGAACAGAAACAAAAAGATGGTGCATTACCCAGAAGTCTGTGCTTCATTAGTAGATACAAACTTTCCCTCATGTTACTTGCAGCATCAACAGACAAACTATAGAGTAACAGCACTATGGTCCAAAATGGATATAGAAGGGAAATGGAGCAGGACTTTTTCTCTTTGTTCCTCACCTTCCATTGGTCGATGTTTGCACATGGGGAGTTCCAATATGCCTTTGAGAAGTCAGACAATGGAAGTGCCTAGACTTCCGTGGAGAGTGGGTTTCCTCAGCAGCTGGAGATGAACAAGGTAAACTGAGAATCTGAAGTAGCATCTAAAAGGTGTCAAATAGTATACCCATGGTCCTAGATTTGCTTAAGTCTCTTGTGGCACCAAGTTCTCTTCAAATCCTCTAAACTCTTAGGATTTCATGCAGATGTGGATGAAAGAGAGTTTTCACTATCAATCACATCTGTGTAGAGATATCATACAATTTGAAGCATACAATGGCAGATAACTTTGAGTATCAAAATTAGATACTGACATGCCATTCTTGTTGTCCAGTATTGAGCTGTGCAGAGTTGCAGCTATGGACAACAGATTCTAGTGCTGCAAAACTGTAGGCTAATCCTGAACTTTCAAAAGGGATTTATGGTTAGTAGAAACTGGAAATTTTAGTCCTAAAGGCATCCTGGAGGAATTCTTGACTTGTAGAAAAATAGTAAATGTCTTACTCGCATTTTTTTTAAAGATTTTATCCGTTTATTTGACAGACAGAGATCACAAGTAGGCAGAGAGGCAGGCAGAGAGAGAGAGAGGGAAGCAGGCTCCCTGCCAAGCAGAGAGCCCGACACAGGACTCGATCTCAGGACCCTGAGATCATGACCCGAGCCGAAGGCAGCAGCTTAACCCACTGAGCCACCCAGGCGCCCCCTTACTCGCATTTTGTACCTAGTTCTAAGATACACTTGCATATCAAACAGTTGAGACTTCCGTGCCTTCTGGCATTGAACAGCTCTATATAACTATAAGAAAATGTACTCTCTTGGACTCTGAAGTTAATTACTGGAATACCTCAGAACACCATTTTCAGTAGGGGATGGGCAAAAACAGTAATGGCTACACTTTGAGAAAGGAAGGGAAAGAAAAATAGAATGACTTATGAAAAATCCTACTATGTTTTTGGCTAGATAGTTCAATTTTTCTAAGAAGCTGCTTCCCAGAGGTAATAATAATAGAAGCACAATTGTAGTAACAGAATGAAGTTATGCTGAAAGCTCTAATTTCATATATTCAAGATGTTCAAGTGCTATAGGACTCCTATACATCACATAAATTCACCACTTCTTTTTGCAGAGTAATTATTTCGTTGTTTTGGTAAAATATTCTCAATGTTCATTTTTATGATATCTGGCCATCCTGACTCCACCACTAGTTAGCTGTGAGACTATCAGAAAATCACCTCAATTCTTTGTTCCCCAGTTTCCTAATCTATAAGATAGAGAAAATGAGTTATTTTGATGGTTGATAGAATTAAAAATGCTGGACATTTGTTAAATGCTCAAGAAAAGTTGGTTATCATTTTTATTATTAGTAGTATTCATAGTAGTTTAACGTTATATAATGCGGAGGAGTTTAAAGAAGAGACTCATAAATCACACCAAGTTCACCTTTATGTAAGGCAATGTAAATTAATATTCATTCTTAATAATGACTAAACATTATTTTGGCATCTTTTGATACACACATAGGGATTTTTGAACACTGCATACACACACAAAAAAAATACATAGAACAGGAAAATAGTCTTCTAAAAATAAGAAACACTCCATTTTTTATTCCAAAATATAAACAACAAATTTAACTGAATTTAAATGTAACAGAACTAAGAACTGAAAGGAAAGAGTGGATTACTAAACTTTGGATATTTTCTGGAAGATCCAATAGATATTACCTCTTGGAAGATTAAGAAACAGAAGTATAAAAACCATTAAGAGATTGACATCATTAGGTGCTCTTTGGTTTTTTGTGGATGTTTGTTTCTTTTGCTTTGATACACTATCAACTATCTCCACATTTTAGAAAAGTAGTAAATAAACCCGTAAGTTTTTTCCATCTTCCCTTTCCCATTTTGAAAGATACATCTTTTTGAAAGATACATCATTAATCTATGTTTTTAAGGTTATAAAACTGATATTCTGATCTAAAACTGTAATTCTCCAATTTCAAAACAATAATGTGTGTTCTGTATTTAAAAGAACTTAAGATTTTCACCAGTTTTGTGTTGCTTTGGTTAGGTTTGGTTATTTTTGTTGGTGTTTTTATTTAGTCTTTTGTTTAAACCACATCTTCTTTAAATGTGTCCTTTATTTCAATTCATCTCTTTGTTGTTTGGATATAGGTGCCATACAGGTTATTCCTAAAGTTTATCATTTTCACAAAATCTCACCTTACCTGAGATTTTAACTTCAGCACAACTGCAGTACTTCTAACTTGTGCAATGAGTTAAAGACACAGTGGCATAAGAGGATGTCTGGGAGGGCCCAGGGATAACTCAATACATGTAACTTTTTGGTCCTGAAATGTAGGGACACCCCACACAAAGACCAGCAAGAGGTCTTTAAGTGCTAAGGGCACCTGCAGCTGACAGCCAGCAAAGAAACGGGATCCTAGTTCTACAAATTTGAGGAACTCGTTTCTGCCAACAACCTGAATGGGTTTGGAAGTGAACTCTTCCCAAAGCCTTCCTTTAAAAGCCAAGTTGCTAACACCTTGATTTTGGTTTTGTGAAGCCCTAAGTAGAGAAATCAAACAAGATAATGCAGACTTCTGACTTACAGAACAATGAGATAACAAATTTGTGTTATTCCAGGCTACTAAATTTGTATTAATTTGTTACAGCAGCCATCAAAAATTAATATACCTGGTCAGTCAGCAGTCATAGAGGTTGGGAAATGTGGTCTTTCTTAGCTTTCTTTGGATATGTGGCAATACATGCAGCTGAAAACTCTGGGTCAATTTGTTTGAAAAATAATAGAACATTGGGAAGGGCATGTGCTATGATGAGAAAAAAATGAGTAAATTAGTAATAATAATAATAATAATAATAATAATGGAAAGAATGTGTATTTGTACAACAGCTAGTCTCCACCACAGAAGGGAAAGGCCTGAGTTAATGAAGAAAGGGAGGAATAAAGTAGATTTATATATAGTTCTTAAAAAGGTTAAAAATTATTAAGGACCTTTCAAAATACTAAACTCTTCACTTCTCATTTTGCCACTGATTGTTCTTTGCCTTCAAACTGAATACAAGATTATAAAAAGTGCTCTCACCTCTTATGTATGAGACTGGCAATTGGCTGGTTAATAATTTTCTAAAATCAGTTACTTTGTTGAATCATAACAAAATACATATACCTTAAAGATCCTATATACCTTCAACATCACTGGCCAATCTTTTTATGTAGAGTCTGGACTTTCTTTGACTGTATGCCAAAAAATGGTTTTCTTGCATTCCTAAAATTTTCAGTTTGAGTTTCTTTAAAACAGAGAAAAAACTTAAAGAACCTTGAAATGCAATCTGAGTACATAAAATCCTTCTAAAGGATCTTTAGATATCCATCTCTTCCACAAATAATTCATCATCATTTCTTTTATCCACAGATCTTGAAGCTTTTCAAAGTATTCAGCTTAGTTTTCTTCAACTTTCATTTCCTTTGCAGTAATATTTCATCAGTGTATGTAATATTTATTAAACTATAAAATCTCAACAATAAGCACTACTTACATGTACATATTTGGCTGTTGATAAATGAGAAAGAAATGAGGAGGTATACTAGAATATAAATGGCCCTTGGACCTTCTCAATGAAGTAGGTCTAAGTCAGTACATTTGCAGAGGGAACAGAAAGCAGCCCTTAATTTTGTAGGTCAGTTAAGAAGAGTAGGATAAGAGAATTTATAATTTCTCACTATCCCAACAGAAAAATGAAAACAAGACAAAATAGTACATTATCAGTAATTATCGCTACCTACAAGTTTGAGCTCTAGTTTTATTGAGATCTTTGAACCATACCCAAACTTCATCAATCAGTTCTCACACTTAAGAAACTCTAAGGCCTACAAGAAAATAAACTCATAATTTCCTTCTTCTTTTGGAAATCTCTTGTTCTTTTGTGAGTCTTAGAAGTCATAGAGTTTCTCAGACAAAAGGTGCAGTAGACAAAAACTCAACAAAACACAAGACTTTTGCTGGTCAGAATGGAACAGGACCCAGAGCAAGGTGTGGGAAGAGGGAGGAAGTAGTATGAAATCCTATTCTATAAACGTTCTCACCTACTGAAATGGCAACTTTAAAGCAAATTTCTGAAGAGGAAAAATAAACATCATTTTCCAGTAAAATAATTGAAGTATTCATAAACTAAACTATCTGCTAGAGAATTTCATTTATTTTCTGACCTCCTCTACTGATTTCATGTTTTAAAACAACTTGTAATTTTGAATTTTGAGAATGATTTCTTTCCAGCACCAAGTTTAAGTGTCTCTCAGTGGATTAGTTTAATAGCTTTAATCTGATATAATTTTAAAAATATTAATGACAAAAGTTTTACACTAGAAGAGATTTCTAAAGAAAAACTTATCTATCTAGGACTCTGATCATTTCAACAAAAACTATTTTCCTTTTAAATTTCTCTTCCAGCCTTTCATCTATATGCATACATAGTTTTGACATAATGGCAAACACAGTGAACACTTTTATGATATTATTCTTTTCCCGTTTGACATTATGTGATAAACATTCTTCTGTGTTTGTTAAATAGTTTTCACTATTACCATTTAGGGAATTCCTTTTCAAACTGACATATGCTTCATGTTAGGAAGGAAATTCTTGGTGCCATAACCTTAACTGTCATCACAACATGAAGATAATTGATCATTCGCTCTATGTCAGCATTAACTCCGTGGTTTAGAGTTTGGGCTTTCGTATCACACAGGTTTTGCTTTGAGTCTGGGCTCTGCCATGTAGGAGCTATGTGACTTTGGATACCTTGTTTAACCTCTCTGAAGCTGCAATTTGTAATTTGGGGGGAAAATAGTATTTAAGTCATTGAAAAATTGCAAAGATTGAGCATACAAAGCACTTGACCACAATGCCTGACACATAGTATTTAATGGTAGTAATTGTGCAATAATTAGTATCTGTTCTGCGTAAACACTATTATTCAATTCCCATATTTATAATGTTTTGTAATTTAAAAATCAAGATTGAGAGAGAGGGAAGATGACCCAAATGAAGCCTGACCTTCTTCACAATGCCTTCCCAACCACATTAGGCCTTAATGTACATCTGCTGCCTACACCATCCAGGGCCTGTCATTTTGAATTATCATTTATTTCCATCTGAAAAGGCTATATCTCCTCAGATAAACTGTAAGATACCGAAGGCCTGGATAATGTTATGCTTCTTTGTGGCTCAACAGGTAGATGTGATTACTTTTAGTCTGTTACTTCTCCAGTTTTCCCACATTGTCCTGGATGCTGGCATTGCTTCCAGTTTGGTTCATTTCCTTACACTTCCTAACTGAAGTGTTACACTTTATAGTTTTGTCTCATCTTCCTTAGCCTGGCTTTACATATCTTCTAAATTAATGTTAAGAACGTTTGGATTTAAAAAGAAGAGATTGTGGTGAAGAAAATGTAGCTTTGGGTGGAGAATAGAGTATTTTATACACTAAAGTGGATAAATTTAAAATGTTTGTTTAAACATATTCCATTGTATTTATTTACTGTCACAAATCCTTCACTGAAGGAGTCTTAAACACAAACATATTTAAAGCAAGAAGTTTTTTTTTTTTTAAACATATGTGCAGACATTATCCAAATCTATGCAATAAGCCCTTGTCCCAGAATCAGCCAATTTCACTAAGTTTGGCAGGTTTCAATCCTGATTTTTATGATAGGGCCCAATGGAATCACAAAGTTTGCTGTATTTGACAGGTTTATCACTCAAGTCCCATACAAACCAACCTCCACTGACACAAAGGTTGAAAGAAACCCATTTTGACAACCACAGGAAAGTCAAATGAAATTCAGATGGAACAGCTCCTCCATACATTCATATCTGCAACCTGAAAGTTCCATCCGTCATGTGTCAAACTTAATGTTGACAAAAGTTTCCGTTATCTACATTTTATTCTGCTGTTGCCAAATCAAAAGTTATTACTCTTTAACTTGCTGGGTCCTTAACATACCACAGTTTACGATAGGGAAATATCCCGCTGACCACTTTGCAGGGACTAGAAGCACGGAGTATAAAAATCACAAATGTTGAACAAGGATTGTGTGAAATCTTAGGATCTTTTTAAACCTAATTACACTTATGAGTTATAGACGGTCTCTAAATTGGCGAAAGCTTTATTTGTGGCATTTAGAGTTTGCTTAGGGCAAAAATAATATCTGATTAAAATGGAATTTGTAAAGTCCAACCTCATAAACTTATGCTATGGTAAACCACAAACCAAAGAAATTCATTGAAATGAAGTTTCCTGTTATTTTCAGGGCAGAACATGGGCGATAACCCCACTGGGGCATTGTGAGGGAGGGACATATCATGCTGGTTATAGCCTACCCATAACTTCAATTATTAGAGAGCCATTTCTTCTGATTAGGATTACTAACTAAATAGTTGAGAATAATTACAGACTAGGGAGAGGTTGATCATACAAGAGAAATAAGAGAAAGAGATTATTCCTAAAAAGAATAGGAACTTTCATTAGACTCTTCATGAACCTGTAGAATTAAGCTCTTTGGACAGTGCCCACTTAGAATTCCCTTGTCTCCATCTCTCCCTGTCAAACCCTACCTTTATTTGCTTCCAGCATAAAGTCAGGTCCCCTCTTCTGTACATCTTTGTCTGTTACTTCACATGGCAGTGGACCCCACCAACTCATGGCTCTTCATTAGGGCCATACTTATCGTAGTCTCCTGAGTGAGGTGTCTCTCCCCTGCTGAATCCCCAGCTCCCTGAAGGCAGAGACCTGGAGCTGCTATCTTGAGCTGCTATCTTTAGATTATCCCCCCCCCCCCCCCCCCCACCTAGCATAAAGCCTAGGAAGTGGGAGGGAGATAAATACAACAGACTCCTTCCTCCGGGTTACACCTACTCACAGTCCAGCAGATGGCAGCAATGCTGTCTTCAGTGGATGCAGAAAATTTTATCAACATTCTGGTCTTTGCTCATTAATAAAAGCACTAGGGCATTTCCCTCTTTCTCCTTCATCCATGGCTGAGCCATTAACTCATGAACATTAATTCATAGCAGTGTATATTCCAACTATGTGTGAGTATGTGATTTGCAACTCTTTGTGTAATTATTTGAAAAATAGCAGTGGAAATTGTGAAATACAATAATCCCCATTCTCCTCTTCCCACTAACTCACACATTTTGAAACACATGGCATAAATAGATCACACATACATAATGAGTAGTGTTTTCTTAGGGGTGAGGGGATGGGTAGGGGAGTATATTCTCCATTCCTCCTGCTTCCTGTCAGGGAGGCTTTACTCTTTAAAAAACCTTCAATCTTTCTATTCCAACTTAGCCCTCCCTGTGTAAGAAGAATCAGATGGTCTAATTGGTGGATGTGGGAGAAATCATTGAGCAAGTTTATTGTAGGCTTTTCCTCTTTTTCTCTCTTTCTGGAGCCATCTATCCAAGGACCCTGCCTTAAGGTCTAATCAATATCATGTGGTAAACATCCAGGCCTTGAGGAAGGTCTGCATACACTTGATGCCTGATGACTAAGTGTGTCTAATCAAAGCTAAGTGATAGGAAAACAATTATGGCTGTATATCTAAATGCAGTCATCAGACCAGATTTTGATTAGTAACAAAGCTGGTATTCTGACTTCCATCAATATGATTTCTTTGTCTATCCTTACAAAGGAGAAGATGATTGTTTTACTTGGGGTCCTCACAAGCCCCAGCAAATGGTATTCAAAATTGTCTTATGTTTAAAGTTTTTAAAAGAATTTTACCCTCATTTGTTGTATACCTAAATATATTCTCTTGTTTTATAGCCAACATTTAAACTAATATGCCTTAAGATTTCTTACTTTCAATCATTAGCTGCTTCATCAAATACTGGAATTAAACAATATTTTTAAAATAAGCACTCAAAGACTACTCTTTTTTATTACAAGTAATTGGCATCAAAATCGGTAGACATAGCAACTAGTCTTCTCAACAAAATAACTTTATATGAGCCTGACATTCCACCAGCCAGTCTCCCCTCAACTAGAGAAATATTCATTCCTTCCAAAGTAGTCTGCCATACTTTCAACATTTGGTTAACCAGTTGAAACAAAGCACACTAATTTACCTCACTGAATAAAATGCTCAAAACCATTTTGCTTTCTTGACCAGCCAAGTCTTATAGCTTTATATATATATGCTCTCTTTCTTAATGAGGCCTTGAGCAACTAATTGTTTCAAGGCCCTATAGTAGTCTCCAATATTCTCAAAATAAACCTTGACATTTTTAGTTGCTAATCAGCTACAGCTGAAGGGAAATTTCAGAAGTGTTAATGGGATGGGCCAATGATGTATACATTTATATTTCAAAGCCAAAAATTCTTCCTTTTTATCCCCAAATTAGCATAATCCTTAACCAATCTTAGTCAAGATTCAAACAGCAACATTTGTAGCCTCTTCATTGTTTTCCCAAAATCTTTTTAAGAGAAGGAAAATTCATAAACTAAAAACACTAAGTTTACACTATGTTTTTTTTTTTCCCCAGTATTCTTCCCTTTCATTCTGGTTTGTCTTTTTTTTTTTTTTTTAATTTCATGTGCATAGAATTGAATTAACCAAATCTATTCAGCATGACATATCTCATCATTAGTGTAATCAAGTTTGACTTATTTAGTTAGTTATTTCATTTATAATTTTAATAATGAGATATTTACCCCCAGTTCCACCACTCACAACAAAGATTTCTGTCCTCAAAGATATATTCAAAAATAATCTTCTAATGGGGGCAGAGAAATTAAACAATAAATATATTTTAAGTCAAAGAATGTTCAATAAATGTTCAATAAATGCTTTGAAAGACACAAACACAGACACACACGCACACACACCACACCACAGCAGAATACGGGATCTAGGAGATGTCAAAGATGGGCAAGAGAGGATGTAGTATTAAATAAATTAGAGTAGGCTTCATCTAGAAAGTGGGATTTAGTCGAAGACTTGAAGGAGACAAAAGTGTTATCCAAGCAAATATCTAGAAAAAGAACATTGCGGGTAAAAAGAATATCCAAAGGAAAGATCTCAAGGTTAGAGAGTCCATTGTATATGTGAGGAATAGCAAGGAATCTTCTGTGATAGCTGGAGACTGAACAAGGAGGAGAATAGAAGTCAAAGAGGAAATGGAAGTTTCTAGCCTTTTAGCTGTTGTATGGACTATAGTTTTCACCTTGAGTAAAATGGGGAGCTATTTCAGGATTTTAAATGGAAGAGTTTAATGGTATAATTTGAGTTTTAAGAGACTCTCTGGTTTGTTTGTTGACAATAGATTCCAAAGGGACCAGGGTAATGGAAAACCTGATTGGGAATTCTCGTGACTTGGTGGAGGGGCTGATAAATGGGTAGGTTCTGAATATATTTTGAAATGAGAGGTAACAAGATTTCCTGAAAGATGAATGTGGGGTGTGAAAAAACAAAAGAACTCAATAAATGGTTTTCCAGTCACAAGCAACAGTAAGGATAAAGTTGCTAAAACTGAGACTTGTGAAGCACAACTGTGAATGGGTGAAGACCAAGAGTTCATTACTGGACATATTGAATTTGAGAGGTATGAGACATCCAAGTCGAAATAACAATGGATGCATGAATTTTAGGTATGAAAAATAGATGGTCCTAGAGTTGTGAATATGAGAGTAATTATCATATAGATGACAATTATGGCAATGAGTGTAGATAAAAAGGAGGAAAAAGAGAAAACAATCTAACATTCCAAAGTTAAGAAGTCAGGAAAAAGAAGATTGAGTTCAAGGAGACTGAGAAGGAGCAATCCACACCAAAGGGAAGAAAACTAAAAGAGAATGGCATTCTGGAAACCGAGTGAATGGTTTATTAAGAAAGAGTACGGTGATCATATGTGTCAAATGAGACTGACATGTCAAGCTAGATGAGGATTGAGAATTGACCTTCATATTTAAAATCATGGAAGTCACTAGTGATCTCAAGAACAATTTTTAGACTCATGAGGGAGAAACCCTGCTTAGATTGCTTTCAAAGAAAAAGGAAGAATTGAAATCAAGGAGTAAAGAAAGATAACTCTTTTGTTCCAGAGGGGAGCCAAGAAATGGGGTGGTAAGTGGAGTGGAAAATGGGTAAAGAGGAATATTTTAAAATAAAAGAAAAAATTGTATACTTATATATTCATTAGAAAAATTCAGTAGAGAAAAATATTCGATGATGAGGGAGGGAAAAGGGAATATTGCTAGAGCAATGTCTTTGAGCAGGCAACAGAGAATAAGATCTAAAGGATGAAGAAGACAAGGCTGTTAATGCATCTGAGTTTTTATGAGGGCAGTAGATTGGAAAGATTTTAGGAGATGAAGAGTAGGAGAAACAAAGAAGAAAATGGTGATATACAGAGCCTGTATGGAGCTTCTCTCAATTTTTCAAACACTATTCATATAAGCATAAGAACTCCACTCTAAATTTAGCATATTTGATTACTTGAAGTATACACTACCCAATATTTTCTGTTCCCCTGCTTACGCTAAGCTCCTAAGAATTGGTAAGAAAAAGAAATGGAGATAGAACTCAAAAGCCATATCAGTTTGAACATTTTTAGATCTTCAGATTAAAAATGTGGAATAAGAGACTACAAGATACACTCAACAATTTTCTGAGGACTTCACATAACCTATGTTATTCACATTTTCCATTGCCATGACATTCTTAAGTCATGAGTATAATTCTATGGATATGTGACTCAAAATGATAGTTTTTAAAAAGAACAAATAGATTTGTTGGAAATCTGGGATCTTTGATAAAGCTAAAAAAGAACAGAGCTCCAGTTATTTATCACAATTAAACAAATGAGTTTATGATGACGAAATTCACAGCAAGGAAGAGCAGTTCTTTTTGTGAAAATAATTCATTGGCTGGAGATTTGCTGGTCCAACAAGATAGTATGTGGGCCTTAAAAGAGGTATCTGTATTCCTTCACATAAAAAGATTTCCAATATTTCCCTAGTGAAAAAGCTGGTTACCATGATGTGTCTATTATTCTAGCAATACTGAATTAGAGAAAAGGTCAGATAATGTTCCTAAAAGAATATGTAACAAAATATAAATGGCCTCCTCATAGTGATAAGAATTGAAGTCATTATCTTATTCCCTATACCTTTCTGTATTGCTGACATTATTTCCAATATTAGCCATATAGTTTGGAAAAAGTGTAATAAAGCCATTATTATTTAAATAATAAAAGAGGCAACGGTCAAGAAAATAACAGATTTATTACACAATTATATAATGTTAATGCAAAGTTCCAGCTATCATCATGGACACAGAATGCCAACTTTTAACCTTAATTCTATCATGGTCTTGCTTGCATGGATGCAAGCAAATAAAAAGGTCATTTGTATGACTATTGTCTCATTGCAAAAAAGATAATAAAGAGTGATTACACCAGGGCATGGTGAATTAACTAATCAGTGCTTGAAAGCAACTTTGGAAAAGTGATGTCATTAATTTTGAAGGGTTTTTTTTTTTTTAATTCGTAGATTAAAGTCTGCTTTTCCAAGAAAAAATTCAGAGTGTCAGAGACTTTCAACTCCCAATGCCAAACTCTGTCCTCAGTTACATGTGTGCAATTAGCTGCATGTGCCTAATTGAGGACGGAATTTGGCACATAAAATTTTGAATAATCTGGAAATTTTTTAAGTCTGGAAAGAATTAAAATCTGTTTGATAAAATTAATTATGATGTGACCCAATTCAAATGGGCTTTGATGTGTTTAAAAAACAGTGTTTTTACTTATGTGAGAAAATAAAAATTTCCTTCAGCCCAATCTAGAACAGACAATTCTTGAGGATAAGAGGGAAGACAGTATCATCACTGATCTTTTCCCAGGGTTACAAAGATCTTATCTATTAGGAGTGTAGGTTCCCTTACTATTAATGAATGCCTCACACAGCAACAACAACAACAACAAAGAGGAAGATAAAATAAAAGAGCAAGAGTGGAAAAGTTTGTGTATGAATAATCTTGAAAGCCTCAGAGAATTCATGACTGAGGCTTTCACATGCAACTGGTATACTTCTAGTATCTACAAATTTCCCTTTCCGGCACTCCCTACTCACTATGAAGAGTGAGCTCTTCTGCGCATGGAACCTTCCCAAAGTCATCTATCAAGTATAAAATCAACCCAAGCAAAGTGAACTTTCAGCTTTTGTTTCTAGCAATTTTCCTTTCATGTGTCTAAAGGAGACCACCAAAGTTTTGCTTCTAATCATTTCTGAAGCCACTTTCAATTTTTTTTTTCATTTTAAAACAGAAATTGAAGAGAAAGTAAATTAAGCTCCATACATAGATATTTATCATATTTAAACTTTTTCTTTCAATGTCACATTTTAAATTCTGACATATCCTTTTTGTCCTTGCCATCTCACCAAGCGAGGGATCAGGCAAAGAAATAAAATCCACAACTCTTCTCCCCCATTTCAGCCTTTAAAAAAAAAAAAAAAAAAGTTAGCGGTGCAATGTGCATATCGTTCATTCTTCTGGCTGTGTGTGTTGAGCTATTTATCAACCCACAAAGTATGATCTGTTTCTTCTTTATGGTCCTTTCAACACAAAAAAAATTGGCATTGCTTCTCTGTGCCCCTCAAGAGAGTCATCTGGATTATAACCACACTACCCACGGGATTAAACCACTTGTAAAGAAGTGGAGTCCTTTGCATTTGGATCTTGAAACTTTGAAAACAACCTTAAGCTATCCTTCTAAAAACATTAAAAGGAGCATTTTTGTGTGCTTTTCAGGCATCTTTACAAGTACTTGTGAAAGGAAAAATGTGGGTGGTTTACATTTTATATGTTCATTATTTCAAAATAGCCTTGCCTATCACCATAGATATGGTTATAAAATCAGAAGAGAGAAGCCAAAGTCTCTCTAATGACCTTTTTTTTTTTTTATTCTCTATGCACCAAAGGCAAGATATTTCACAATTAAACATTAATATGGTTTTTTCCCACTGCTTCAATAACCAAAACCAATATAACTGGTCAGAGACCTGGTGCTGCCCATCTCCTCCACCCAGGGAATCACAAAACCTACATTCAGCATAAATTTTTCAAGAGGCTGGTCTATTTTGTCAGAATCTAACCAGTATTTGTTGAAAATCCCTTCTTTAGAGCTGCATAGCTGTAAAGGTAAGTTCTTAGTTTCATAGTATATTTGTTTGCTAGGACTACCATAACAAAATACCATGGGCTAGGTAGCTTAAATGACAGAAATTTATTTTCATGCTGTTCTGGAAGCTAGAGGTCCAAGATCAAGACACCAGCAGAGTTGACTCTTCTGAGGCCTCCTTAGCTTGTGTGGGCGACTCTCTGCGAAGGAGTGCTGGGTGTCTCTCCTTCTTTCTTCTTACAAGGACATCGATCATTCTGAATTAGGGCTTCATACCTAGGGCCTCATTTTCACCTAGTCACTTCTTTAAAGATCTTATCTCCAAATATAGTTTCATTTGGGTGTTGTAGCTTCAACATATGAATCTGAAGAAAGGGGACATAATTGAGCCCATAATACATAATTTAACTTCTTTACATCAATGTCACATACACTCCATCCCAGGAGCTGTGGCCAGACAAGCATTTGGTTAGGTATATCTTGAGGAACTTGACATTTAAAAACTAAGCAGGAGTTTGTAAGTTATTGATTAATAGTAACCTTGAAATCTTACTTTTTATCAATATATAGATTTCTTGTCTTGAGCAGAGTATGAAGTGAATAAATAGTTCAGAATTAAAGAGTCCACGAACTAATTAATGAAATAATAAATTGAGTAAATAAATTTTCACTGGTATGGCAATTTTCAAATTGCAACACTCCACCATATCAGTGGTCATGATGAAATTATATATACATTTTATATAACTAAATATACTTCGAGTAATTCTATAAGTGCAAAGGTTTATTTATCATAAATGTATCTCCAATAATTCCTTAATCCCAAATAAATTTTCTCTGGGATTTTAAAAAACACCTTTTTTAATCCTCTATGATATTAGATGTAACTGATGCAGTGATTCAGTGATTCCTGGACTAAATCACTAGAAATTCCCCCAAATAACTGTGAGTGTTCCTTCTGGCCCTTCCATGTAGGCATTCCCTAAATTCCTCTCATAGGCATTTTTCCTCTTAGCTCATTTTGCAGACATTCTCTTGATGATCTTGCCCACTGCTCTAGTTTTACTCTCACTTCTCCACAGATGACTGCCAAACTGGGCACCAAGCCTACATTCCCAACAGCTTGCTGGGTGTCTCTGCAGTGTTGCAGGTCCCTTGAATGGAAATCACCTTCTTCTAAAAATGTGATTTTCAGGGCGCCTGGGTGGCTTAGTGGGTTAAGCCGCTGCCTTCGGCTCAGGTCATGATCTCAGAGTCCTGGGATCGAGTCCCGCATCGGGCTCTCTGCTCAGCAGAGAGCCTGCTTCCCTCTCTCTCTCTCTCTGCCTGCCTCTCCAACTACTTGTGATTTCTCTCTGTCAAATAAATAAATAAAATCTTTTTTTAAAAAAATAAATAAATAAAAATATGATTTTCAAGTAAATGTTGTGGCACTGTGACATAAGAAATATATATTTGGTCTTCATCTCTGCTTCTTGACACAAAACTTTTAAAAACCTTGGAATTTAAAGACCACTAAGGATAAAGAGAACATTCTCTATTATTCATAATTCCCTTTCAAACATACCTGCATTTATGCTAATGAAGTGACTTTTGGAGAAGGGGGGCTGGTTACCAAAGGAACTGACCGTGAGATAGAGGATTGGAACTTGCTTTTACCCCACCCCAGATCTCCAGAAAGGGACATGAGGCTGGGGATCAAGCTAATCACCAACAACTGATGATTTAATCAATCATGCCTAATTAATGAAACCTCCATAAACAATTCTAAATAAGGAGATTCAGAGAGAGTCCAACGTGGTGCATGCAACCATGTGCCAGGAGAGTGGTGCACCCTAAATTCCACAAGGACAGAAGCTTTTGCATTCAGGACCCTTCCAGACCTTTCCCTATGTACTTCATCATCTGACTGTTTATTTGTATCCTTTAAAATATCCTTTATAATAAAACAGTAATAGTAAGTAAAGTATTTCCCTGAGTTCTGTGAGCCATTATAGCAAATTAGAGAAACTGAGGAAGGGATCATGAGAACCCCCCAACTGTAGTTAAGTTAGACAGAAGTGTGAGTAACCTGGAGATCCACTAGTTGTGACTGGCAAGTAAAGGGAAGGGGGTGAGGAGGAGTCTTGTGGGACTTACCGCTTAACCTGTCTGTCTGTGCCAATTCTGGGTTGTTAGTTTCAGAATGAATTAAAGAGTAGGACACCCATTTGGTGTCCACAGAGAACTGGAGTTTGTGCTGGTGTGGAAAATGAACACACTTGGTGTCAGAAGTACTGTGAATAAAGAAACAGTTTCCTTTTAGAAATGAAGAGCATGATCTTCTGATTCAGACTGATCTGGGAAAGTCACTTATGCTGAGTCTTGAGTTAACTAATCAAGCAAGCAATAATTTTCTCCTGTTTTTCTTCCCTCCAATCTTCTCTTAGTTCTCTATTGCTGTTTCTAGACTTTCTTTCACACCACTCATATTTTTTTTTTATCCTTTTAGCATCTGGCCATGTCAATCAAAAAGCTATCATGGTCCTATCTTGTAAGGAATATAAAGTAACATCTATTCCCATTCTAGTTTATCCAGTGTATTTTCCACTAAAACAAACAAACAAACAAAAATCCTAAGCTCCAGCCATAAAGGACATATTGTTCACAAACACATACTGTAGATCGTATATGTCTGTATGTATGTTTTTATGTACACATACTGTACATTCTATACACTTCTACTAACATCATGCCCTGCATCTAAAACACCCCTTTCTTTATATTCACCTACCCAGATTCTACCCACTGATATGGGAATGATTAGTCATCCCAATTCTGCATCCTTCTCCATGTACTGAAATGACTGGGACTAGATATGATGATCAGTCAGATACATGTTTAGTCTAAAAGACATTTAAACATTGTTAAAATATTAGTTTTGTTATTGGTAATATTGGATTAAAGAATGCAGCTTGATCCATGACCAGAATTAAAGTCTTTTTTTTTTTTTTTAACTCACTTCTCCAAGACCACAACTACTACTCCAGAGGAGAGTTGAGGTCTTTAGAACAGACGTGCTTATCCAGAATCCCTCCTATACCCATTAGGGCCTGGAGCTGGGACCTCTGAAAGGCAGGCTCTTAGTCACATGCCTTGAACCAATGCCATTTATGCTATGGAGGAGCCTAGCAAAAAGCACAACTTCCTCAACGTAAAGAGATCTCAAAGAGGGAGGGAGGAGGTATACTAAAGCCAACAAGTGGAATGATTCTCTTCTCAATTTCACCAATCACTTATGTCAGTCTTCTCGGGGGTGGGTGTGAGAAGCAAATGGGAGAAAGTCAAGTTTCACTTTTTGTTAGTTACGGAAGGATCAGAGTTTCTACTTCTTGAGTACACGTGGGCAGAAACTCTGGAAGAGGGAAACCGTGGTGCCACCTATACCATACCTTTCAATGTTTAACTTTTAAATCTTAAAATGAGCATAAAAAGCCAAACTGTCCTTCTGTGGAATAGTTGAAAATATTGCTAAACATAAAAAGTGTAATAAAAATGAAAATACTGAAGTGAAACAATCAAGTAATAGAGGGAAAAAAATTGAAAAAGTTGACTGGCCAAGAAGGGAGCAAGAAAGAACAGAAAACATATGTAAACTTTGTGTGTGTGTGTGTGTGTGTGTGTGGTGTGTTTTAATTATTAAGGCATATGTGGCCAAAAATTTAAATATAAAAGGTTGTATATGTTTAAATATATTCGTATTCCTTTTTCTCTGTAGTGGGTAACATCAGAAGGCAGATTTGTGTTTTATTTAGTTGCATAGTTTGAGTTTCCTGAAAGGAAAAGTAAAGACAGTTTAATATGAATAAGAAGATTTGGGGCTTTTTCCCAACATACTACAAATGTAGAATAATAAAATTCAATTTGGTTTCATTGCTGCAGTACTATAGTGTCATGGTGTAACTGCGGTTGGAAAAAAATTGAAAACGTATCCGAAAACAGGTAGAATTTTTCTCATAAGAGATATATATGTGTGTATATATATATATATACATATATCCTTAGGGCTGAAATTTTTCATCTCATTTTCAAGTTTAAAGGTAAAATTTTCTTAGAAAATGGGAAAAAATTCCACTCAATCATCTGTGATTTATCTATTTTTAAAACATACGTCTTACATTAAAAACAGGTTTGATGTGTATTTTTTTATACCCAGATGAGTCCAAACTATGCTTTTGAAAGAGAACTTTGAATTTTACCCTCATTAAAAACCGCTTTGATATATGAGGGAAAAAAATATACCTAGAATTATAAATAGCCAAGCTGAAAAAGCTTCAGAGTTCAAATTACCTCAAGTACTAAGTCTTCCACTAAAACTATACTAAGACTCCAAATTCTTAAAGTA
Source organism: Mustela nivalis (assembly GCF_964662115.1). Lineage (NCBI taxonomy): Eukaryota > Metazoa > Chordata > Mammalia > Carnivora > Mustelidae > Mustela > Mustela nivalis. The sequence continues at coordinate 101,087,598 of NC_139023.1, forward strand.
GGAAACATGTAAGAATTTTCTTTCTTCAGATTAAATTATTGAGGCAATATAAATGAGTTGATCCACTTATTCATTTTTTAATAAAAAAATATTTGCTGTCCATCTTGTATCAAGCCCAGTTTCATGGGTTTTTTCACAGTAATGAAAAAAAAATAAATATTTTAGCTCTGACTGAACTAACATTTAAACAGATTAAAAATAAAATAAGCAAAACATATAGTATGTTATTGCTAAGTGCTAAAAAGATAATATAAAGCAGAACCAGGGATCTAAAATATTTCAGGGGAGAGAGAGGTCACTACTATGCTAAAATTATTTATCAGTTTTCAAACATCAGTCCAGTGAATGGTCAGTTTCAGGCTTAGAGTAGCCTTGGTCCCAGGACAAAGGCTTTATGGGTTTATGTCATATTAGGAGATGGTGAAAGGGAAGCCTGAGCCTGACATTTGTTCACCATTGTCAGTTACTCCACCTTCAGAGGTACTGAGCAGACCTACAGGAGGTGTAAGAACGAAATAGCACATCTTCAGGGAGCAGCTTCTGAAAAATCAGTAGTGTTCCGCATTTTACAAATGACCAAACAGATCTCCAAGGGTTTAAAACAAATTTTCCAAGTTTAATCAGTGGCAGGTTAAGTACTAAAGAGTGCTGGTTAAGTACTTCAAAGTGTGGTTCTCTGATAGCAATTTTTTCTTTCTCGTTTTCAACAGGAGAAGAATTTAGGAAAACACATTAGAAACTTCATGAAAGCAGTTTGACAGAGCAGTTTTGCACCTATTCCATTCAATAACTAAAACTTGGAGGTTTTTTGTCTATATGTTTTATTTTGTGGTAATTCACTTTTTGTATTTATAAAATAATCAGTCTGAGACAGACTGGAAAGTCAAAAAACCTAGTTGTCCACAGTTTGAGAAGCACTGAACTAAAATACTTATCCCTTGACTCAAAGTCATTCTACAAACAATCACATATTAGCATGAGTACGTTTTATGTGCCAAGTGCAGTTTTAGGGGCCACATATTCAGAAATAGTCTATGCCTTCATGGAGCTTATAAGAGAATGAGGCAATAAATAAACAAACAAGCTCTGGGCATGGGAAGTCCAGTGTTTTCCATTAAATCTCATTGCCTCCTGATTGTGTGGACTGAAAATCTTAGTTCTGTGCCTCTTTACTACCACTGGTGTAGACTCACGTACAGAAACAATGTTTGGGAACACATGTGTTACCTGTGGTGACTATATTTCTTTTGAATAGAGAGACTTGAGTCTATCTGGAGAAGCAAGGGTCTTCAGGAATAAGATCAGGGCATTTCCTTTCTTATAAACTGCCTTCAAACAATCTTACTATTTTGTGTGTATTCTAAAATGTGGTGAAAGGGATAGTCTATGTGCAAACCCCAAATCATGATTCCTATCCTTCTGCTTTAAACTGCCAAAAAAAAAAAAAAAAAAAGTTATTTGTGAATTTTTAACCAGCCTTGTGACTTACTTTAGTTTTAAATATATTTTTAAATTTTAATCTTGAGTTTATAATCCTCAGTTTAAATACTATAGTTGATAATTAGAATTTGAAATTTCTTTAAGAAGTAGACTTTTTAAAAAATGTGGGAATCTACAAGTAATCTAGCCTTAATCCACCTTAGATTTATGAAGAGATTTAGCCTGGGATGATGATATTCATTTTGCTTTATTATTATTATTGTTGTTGTTATTATTAATTTTAGTCCATGGTTTGTACACATAGCAATGATAAAGGGCTAAAATAAAAGAGATTGAAAAGAAATATGGGGGACGTTTTGAGAGATTTTGAAATGTCTGTCCAGTGGTCTCTGCTTGGTGAAGACTAAATTTCATCTGGCAGTAAAAAAATCAGTACTAATTGATACCATCTAGAAAAATAGCAGGGCTGTTTAAAGAGGGCTTAAGGTGACACTTGATAGCCAGGGGAAAAAAATCAAATAGAACTGTTTCACTGAATGGGGTGGGCAATAGATAGTGAAGAAGTCCCAGTTGTTCTCAGAGCAAAATAGCATGAAACATAGCCAGAGTAATACTTCCCGCTTAGCTGTCTGTATCACTGTGGATAAACATGTTATTAGCTGGACTTGTTAATAAGCAGAACTCGATGATGTTATGAGATGCTCTAGTCATCCAAGGGATTGTTCATTCCTCTGAAAGAAGAATGTCTGATAATGTTTCAACCTGCATTGGAAATGTAATCTCTCAGAAAGCTGATTAAGCAATGAGATCCAACTCACAGTACCTGATTGTTGTAATCCAACTCACAGTACCTGATTGTTGGTAAAAAGAAATCACAATTCTAAACATGCCCCTTCCCAGCTCCAAAACCTTCAAAGACCAAAGTTTTTGGCTAAACAGAGTCCTAATAGCAAGATTCCTCTGCAGCTGGGCTCACGTTTCCCTTCAAGGCTTAGCTCCCACAATTAATTGACAAGAAAAGAGATGAGAAGGATAAAGAAGCTCACGTATTTGAGGATATAGTATAAGCCAAGCACTCTACTATGTTTTCCCATTTTATCCTCACAACTCTTTCATCGCATAATTACTGTGAGGGTTGAATAAGGTAGTTAAGGTCAAGTACTTCACACAGGTATTTAAATTAATAAAATTAATAGAATTAACACATGGTAAGATTTCAATAGAATGTAGGCATTTATTAATATTTAGAAGAACATAGAGAAAGAGAACATCGACATCTCGCCTTTAGAATGAGGAAAGAGATGACAATAAATGTTAACTTGTTTTCCCAAAGTGTTAGTGGGGCCAGGGTTTTATGTGCCTCACAAATCCTGTTCTCCCTGCTATAGTGCTCTATTCTTCAGCGGAACTAGACTCAACGCTTCCCCAAAATACACCATATTTTCCCAACATTTTACCTTTATTCATATTTTGACCTCTTCTGTAATGTCCCTGCCTTCATTGCTACCTTCTGAAAGTAGAGAATCAGCTAGAACTAACTGTTCATTCCACAGCTCTCCAATTCACGCATGATCCCCCATCTCCACCTCCAGTACTAACAAAGCAAATGTACTGACTAAAGTTAGCTTCTTTGGTTTTTTGTTTGTTTGTTTCCTGGGTTGTTGTTGTTGTTTTTTTTTTTTTCTGCATTATGACCCTATTATTTCTGTATTTTTAAGGCAGAGGACAGACACGTATTTTAAACTAATCCTAACATTTATTTCAGTTAATAAGTATTAAATGCTATGTGTGCCAGGAAACAGACATACATCAGAATATTACATCAACAAGATGGAGAAAAGAGACTATGCTTACAAAAACTTAATAAATACTAGATGACTATCTGTCCTGTAAATATAGCTTTACAGAAAAATAAGACCCTTCCCTAAAAATTCATGGAACAAACATGTTTAGATTTGAGCTATTCATAGCTCAAAGAACTCCATTGTATTTCTAACACAACCCCCAGGCCCATCCTTATTTGGAGCATCCATATCCCTATATGTTTCTGGATTGAATTTTTCTGAGTAATACTTGGGTCTTATTTTTCATTATCCTTCAGATTTTCCTGTACTCCTCTCCCCAGTGCCGTTCACTGGGGAAGAAATACAAAGACATTTCAGTATTGGAGAGACTTGAGAAGTTATTGTTTTAGATTTGGTAATAAGCTGCTCATACAAGAGCTATTAAATGTGCTTGTCCCAAATACTGCTTCCTCAGAGACTAAGAGATTGAGCTGTTAATAAATTCTTTTTGGCATTCTATCCTCACAAGTGTTCATCATCCTCCCATTTCCTACAAGTCAAGTGACATTTGATTGATTGGAAGCTTGCACTGCTATTTTATTAATCATGTTCCTCCTTTGTTTGCATTACCTTGTGTTTTATCATAAGACCAAGTCTCTTTGTCAGATAACTCCTGGCTTATTTCTTTATCACACTGTTCCGTTAGACTAGCCTCCCTGACTATTGACTATCTTCTTTTGGATGTTAAGTGTATTTGACTGCTTTCTGTGGATCATTAAAGTGCTTTCTTTTGAAAGAAATTTGCTTAGCCATATAAAGCAAAGTTTTGAATGTCAGTGGAGCCATTCGGGTTTATTTGGTGGGTTGTTTAAGAAGATTTTTTTTTTTTTAACTAGACATTTATTCCTAACAACATTCAATTAGTTGGAAAACTAGGTCCCTGGTTTCATAGTCACCCTCACTATAAAGTTCAGAGTTTCTTTCCATGAATGAATGTAAGGCCGGCTAGATTCCTGCAACCTATTGCCTGTGACTCAAGTGGGGGAATCTGCAGTCAATGTTAGACTGAGATGTGAAACGGCTTTCCATAGGCTGCTTTGGCACACTTTGAAAGTATTTTTCAATTATTCTACTTCCAAACTCTCCAAAGTTTCCCTATTGCCATTAGAATTAAATATAATCTCCCTACAATGACTGAAAACCCTATACCTTCAGGCCTCTAAGCGTATTTCCAAATGCACCTCTCCTTTTCCCACCACAATGCAGTCATGCATGCCTTCTTTCTGTTGTCTTGTCAAACTCACACTATGTCAGCCACTGAACTTGCACTCCCTAACCCTACAGTGTTCTCCTTCACATCTTCATGTGGCAACCTCTTTTTTATCATTTGGCCTAGTTCGGATGGGCTGTCTTCAAAGAAGCCCTTGCTAACACTCTGTGGCTGAAGGTTCCACCCTGCTCCCATCCTTCCCATTTTCCCTTTATACCACTGCCCCTTTTTGTAGCATATCACTCTATTTCATAGTACACATCAATATCTTAAGTATTACGTATTTTGTTTTCTCATAATATGCTTCTTTCCACCAGAATGTAGGCTCCACAAAAACAAGGACTTTTTCTCATCTGCAGATATATTCCCAGTACACAAGTCTGCAAAGGTAGGTGCTAAATAAATATTTGGAGAGTCAGTAAATACATATTTATTTATAAGAGAGACAGAGCACTGCCTGTGGTAAGATCAAAGAAAGAAGGCAATTAATGGCAGCTGTGGCCTTCCACCCTGTTGTCCCGAGTAATTAAGCAATGCTGTGCTAAGCAATCCTCAGCACTGTGGTTAGCCTGAGCTGCGTTCATTGAAAGACGGTTTGGAGCTACTTGGGCCATGGAGGTCTCATCTTCTTCACCACCTAAGGGCCTTATCATTTTTTTCCTTTCCAATCACTTACAGTACTATCTCTGAAAGGATGTCTTCGTTCTCTATGTCATAAACATCTTCTCTCATTCTCATAAGTGTGTCTTGATGACTGGATTCCCCCTGGTGTGAAGTTTTTAATAGGGTGGACCTGGAAGCATCACAACCATTTCTTACCTCATTTCCCTAGATAAGTGAATTCAGATGCTCTGTCTCACCATCAGTCCTAACTACAAGGGTGCTGGCATATCTGCTCTCACTGTGTGTCCAAGTAAAAAGAAGAAATGTGTTTGGTGAGCAGATGGATCCATCTTCACCATTATTAATCTCTATCAAAGGGACTACTGGGTGTGTTAGGTGAGATAACAGTTGGAGACAGTTACCCCAATACCTGCTACAATAAGTGGTTGTTTTGAGAGTGCCTGGGTGGCTCAACCTGTTAAGCATCTGCCTTCAGCTCGGGTCATGATGCCAGGGTCCTGGAATCAAGCCCTGCATTGGGCTCCCTGCACAGCGGGGAGACTGCTTCTCCCACTCCCCTTACTTGTGTGCTCTTTCTCTCTCTGTCTGTCAAATAAAATAAACAAAAATCTTAAAAAAGAAAAAAGTGGTTGTTGTCATTACTTCAAGAATGCACAGGGGAAAGGGAAAGCCACACCATTATTCTTTCTCCCACCATTTAATTCAGAGTAATTTCTGTGTCTTTGGTTGAAGGAAAGCTGGTCTTAGAAAAGTTCTCCAGCTGTCTCCTCCTATGAGTAGAAACTCAGACCTTTTCTACTCACCTTCCCCAAAATTACTGAAACAGAATAACTATCCAACATTCATATAAGGGCAATAAATTTTAAAGAAGTATTTCCTTTTATACATAATCTTAAATGCCATGTTTAGTAATATAAAAAAGTAGGTATCAAAAATTCTCAAGAAAACTTTAATAGTAAATATTAATTATGTTGAGGAAATGGGGGCACACACAATTCATGCCCCCTTTGCTAAAAATAAATTTTTAAATGACTTTATGGAGTTATAATTCATATATCATAAAATTTACTCATTTTAAGTGTATAATTCAATTATTTTTAGAAAATTTATAGGGCTCCACAGCCATCACCATAATCTAATTTTAAAACATTTCCATCATCTCCAAAAGTTCCCTTATGCCTATTTGCAGATTTGCAGTCAATCCCCAACCCCACAGCCAGCCCCAAGCAACCACTCATCTGTTTTCTGCCTCCCTAGATTGCCTTTTGGGGAATTTATATAAATGGAGTCATACAATATCTGGTCTTTTGTGTCTGATTTCTTTCACTTAGCATAGTTTTTTAGTGGTCCATTCATGTTGCAGTATATACCAGTAGTTCATTCCTTTTGGTTGTTGAACAGTATTCTATAGTATTGATATACCACACTTTGCTTAATCATTTATCAACTGATGAACATTTGAACAGTTTTCAGTATTTGGCTGTTGTTAATAATTTTAGCAGGGGCTCCACATTTTTGCAATGGTAGTTAGATGCTACCTTCTAAAAGGCTATGTCCAAAGGTCATGTCCAAGCATGTTACTGTATGTTATAGTAAGAGAACATTATAGTGGAAAAATCATCAGATTTGACACCAAAATAACTTGAATATATGCCTACCTTCTCTCTTTTTTGAGCTGCCTGACCTTAGAAATAACTTCACACTTTTTGGAATTAAGAGCCTAGAATGATATGTGACACAGTAGATGCTCCACAATGTATTTCCACTCTATTGTTTTTACTCCATTGTTCTCTGTAATAAACTTAGAGGATACCCAGATGCTGAACCAAATTCACATGGATTGTTGCATCAATATTGTGAATAAAATAAGGGTACCTTTAGTGCACCCCTGGAAGAAGTGTTTGGAGGAAGTTTGGAGGAAACCACTTTGTCTCCCTAATTCTTACTGCTCAATAAAATAAGAGCTTCTATTCTCTCAGAAGTGTTGGTGAGAAGCATCTACCTTTCCTTCTAGATCTTATTTGTTCCTGTGTGTTGTGAAAGAGGTGGAGAAAGAGCACAGGTAGGTGCAGAGAGAGGGGGAAAAAGAGAATCTTGAGCAGTCTCTACCTTCAGTGCAGAGCTCAATGAGGGGCTCAGTCTCATGATCCTGAAATCATGACCTGAGCCAAAACCAAGAGTTGGTCATTCAGTCAACTGAGCCACCCAGGCACCCTTCATTTTTTCCTCTTTATTAGGATCTGTAATTTATCTGTTTGATATGTTAAAGAGTCTGATATTTATTAAACCATATTTTTCTGGTGGGTAGTGTTAGCATGGTAAGTCACTGCACACATAGAGAAAGCCTCCCTCTCATGTCTCTGACTTGGGCTTCCTGGGTGGACATGGTGAGGCATTGCTGGTTGGTAAGTTACTGCTGTGAAGATCTTACTGCTCAAGTGAATGTAAATATAATTTTGGAAAGAAATATTAGAAAGCTAGATAGAAATATTCAAGCTATACTTGCCAATCCAGCTTTACCTTCAGTAAAACTGACATTACAATTTTCTGATTCCTGTGCTTAGTTTTCAATCAGCTGCCATTTTGAGGGCAAAGGATGAGATTAATTCCCTCAAACCCAACATATGGAGGCTATTTGTCTTTTACAGAAAGACAGAACTGGGAATATATTTAGGCAGGCTTACTTTTGTAGTCTTTTTTCCTTCCATGTGTGGAAGACTCTTCTTAGGATTAACCACCCAGTAATGTAATATTGTTATCCTATCATTTAACACAAGTTTACTCAATCCCTCTTGGGTTTCCCAAAAGAATTTGTTAGCTTTCTTTCTCTGAAGTAACAAATTACAGTTTGAGTCTGCCTCATATACCACATCAATCACTTGTTCAGTCCCCAGGATTGCTAAATGATTGACCCAATTGGATTGTTTTAGCTGCCCAATCATTTGGATTTGGGGTGTTAAAACAACTGAAGTGGTCTGACTACTTAGACTTAAAATGCCTGAAAAACCATGATGAAGACTAAAACATTCAATTTAACTGGAAAACAAACAAAATTGTGGAATCTTTTAGATGTGTCCACATATGTGCACAAGCACAAGAAGTATCTCTCTGATTCATTCTCCCTCCCCTCCCCTCCTCTCCTTTCCCCTATCTCCTTTTTCCCTCCTTTCTCCTTCTTTCTCCCTCTCATCTCTCATGTTTCTCTACCTCGATATTTTTTTTCTTTCTTTCTTTTTTTTATTGAGGTTTTCTTGACATATAACACTATATTAATTTCAGGTATATAACATATGATCACCATAATAAATCTAATTAACATCCACCACCATATACAGCTATAACCTTTTTTCCTTGTGATGAAAACTTTTAAGATCTTGTCTCTATGTGTCTTTACCTCCCACCTTGTCTCTACCTCTCAGAGTTAGCAAATATTCATAATGGAAAATTGTGTATTTTTTATTAGCAGTGCTTCCTTCTCATTTCATCCATCATCAGGATCTAAGAAAGACTAAAAAAAAAAAAAAATAAAAGGTTACATTTGTTTACTCAAGGACTGAGATGAGTAACTGAACTATTTATCATGAATAAAAAGAAACAACTTGATCTTGGCCAAAGGAGTTGAGATACAAGGAATACCCTTGAGAATATAGCAGGTCCCAGCATATTCCTAAACTAGCACAAGCCTCCCTGTAGTCCTTAACACTAAACTCTCTAAATCTTTAATAACATCTTGAAGATTGCCCTCTTTATTTACAATCCAATGTCATCCTCTTAACCCCACTGAGCCACCCAGGCGCCCTTTTTTTTTTTTTTTTTTCCAATGTCATCCTCTTAGAAGCCATCTTCATTCTATTCTTCACCTCTAAATGCTTTTGACCATAGATGTTTGGCTAGAGTCCCTCAGAGAATGGAAAATCACTGGCTTTGTTAAAATCCAAGCCCCAGCAATTACCAAAGTAAAATAAAAGCTTAACAAAAGAAAGTAGAAAGAAACACGTTAATCTTTTAGTAGAAAAAGGCCATCATCTTCTAGGCGTCAAGCTAGCCTCTGGTATGATATCATGAAGTCATCTTTTAAGACTGGAAAATTAAAGTTGCAAGTGCCCCTCATGCAAATGTCATATCAGCCCAGAAAATACAGCTGGGTTATCCCAAGAAGTTTAATGCCTTGTTAGTGACACAGCAACAAGTGTTAGGGAAATCCCATGAGCAGCTCTCCAAAGAGAGCTCGTTGAGATTGTTGACCATCATTCAAGATTATAACATCCTCATTTTGAAGAAAATCTCAAGAACTCATCTTTTAAGATTTTGGCTCATCAAGGCATGTTACTCTCAGTACTACTGAAAATAACCATATCCAAAACACTACACAGCCCTGTCCAAGAGAGAATGCGAGGAAATAAAATTCTCTGTAATGTGTATAAAGGAAAGAACACAAAAAGTCTTAATTAAAATACTGTGATATTTGGAAAGTACTTTCTATTACACAACAGATTACTCAGTACATCAAATGCTTTTTCTTGAAACATGGAACAATTTAATCATAATAATAATGCATTGCAAAATGGTTTTGTTTCTGTCCTTTTTTATTTCTTTTAAAATAAACTGACAATTGTCCTGCTGTCAAAACTCACTGTAAGACACCATATGCTTTGAATGCTTTATCCTAGATTTTAATTAGACCTGAAAAACTAAATAGAGCCTGAGACATGGGAAAAGTTTTGTATTAACTTATTAGATTTGAACATTTCATTTTAATGTCTATTATTATTAAAAATATATTATTAAAAATTAAAAAAAAAAAAAAACTCAGGACCAGCACCTTCACTCTTTGTTTTGAACTGACCATTGTAATTCTCTGCCTCAGAATGGTATTAGGGAGGAAAACACATTGACTGCTTCAGATATATTCTATAAAACATGTACCAATAGTTTTCATGTCAATCAGGGCACTCCACAGTTCACTTACAAATATAGGCTGATTCCTTATACTATATACACATTTTTATTAATATTTAATATGTAAAATTACAGAGAATAAAATAACAAACACCCATTTATCTACCATATACTGTTAACAAATGTTAACAATTGAATATGTTTACTTTAGCTTTGGTGATATGAGTCTTCTTAAATTACAGTGTAATTAACATACATTGTTGTATTAGTTTCAGGTGTACAATATAGTAATCTAATAATTCCATGTATCACAGAGTGATCTTCAAGTTAAGTGTACTTTTAATCCCCATCACCTATTTCACCCATCTCCCCATCAGTCTCCCCTCTGGTAACCATCTCTTTGTTCTCTATAGTTAAGAGTCTGGTTTTTGGTTTCAATAGATAGATGGGATATTATTCAGCCATAAAAAAGAATGAAATCTTGGGGCACCTGGGTGGCTGAGTGGGTTAAGCCTCTGCCTTCGGCTCGGGTCATGATCCCAGGGTCCTGGGATCGAGCCCCGCATCAGGCTCTCTACTTGGCAGGGAGCCTGCTTCCTCCTCTCTCTGCCTGCCTCTCTGCCCACTTGTGATCTCTCTGTCAAATAAATAAATAAAATCTTTAAAAAAAAAAAAGAATGAAATCTTGCTATCTGTAACAACATAGATGCAACTAGAATATAGTGCTAAGCAAAATAAGCCAGTCAGAAGGACAAATAGCATATGATTTCATTTATATGTGGAATTTAAGAAAACAAAACAAAGAAAGATTTGGGTTTTTTTTATTATTCATTTGCTTTTTTTATAGATATATATGTATATACAAAGACATTTATTTTTTTAACTTGTTTTTTTAAAGTTTTTGTTTAAATTCCAGTAAGTTAACATATAATATAAAATTCATTTCAGGAGTAGAATTCAGTGACTCATCACTTGGAAATAACTCATTATTTGAAAATAACTCATTAGTTGAAAATTTCATTTTCAATTTTTTTTAATAATGCCTGTTTTCCTTTATTGTCTTCTTTATTATAACACAAAATTACATAAAGTAATAATTACAACAATGTATTTCTGGGTTTCTAATATATATGTGTATATACATATATAACATAATATTATATATATCCATACAACAATAATAGCAGAAGGGTTAGAAGAAATGGAATTATATAGCTATGTTTTTATATTTGATTAAATTAAATTAATATACAACTGAGCATACTCTAATAAATTAAGATGTATCTTTTTAAGTTCTACAGCAACTCCTAAGAAATGACTAAGAGAAAGTGAAAAATTAAAGGAAACGATGTGTTCTACAAGGAAATATTCACTGAATACAAAATAAATCAGAAAAGGGTGAACAGAAGGAGAAAATGACATGAGACCTATAGAAAATAAAAAGCAGAATGGCAGATTTATCTTGTATTTATCTTGCCACATTTGCCTGCCTCTCTCCCAGAGCATATCACTATCTTACCTTTGGTATGACTCTTTCCATACAGGTTTTTATTCCTTCTTTCCATGGAAATAGAGATAACCAGTTCCAATGTATAGGACTATTTTATCAGAGTATATATGCACTTCTCACTTTTTAATCAGATTTTTTTTTGCATTATCAGTGTCAATACATTTACGTAGCTCCTTTTTAAAAATTACAATAATCTATTTCATTAGCTAAATCTACCACTACTATTTATTTATTTATTCTCTACTGATTTGTATTTAGATTGCTTCCAGTCTTCACTAGTAAAATCAATGCTCCTTATAACTGTCTCCCTATGCACACATGCCCAAAGTTTGTCTGGGATAGATACTAAGAAGTGGAACTGCTAGATTGTCAGGTGAGTGCCTTTTTAATAATACTGTTGTTGTCAAAATGCTTTCCAAAATGTACACTCCTTCCATCACTGTGTAAAAGTCCTATTTTTAAAATCCTCACCTGGTATTCTCAGACCTCAAACATTTAGAATTTTCAGATCTTAAAGCTGTTGCTTATCAATGGCTGTGATATTGTATTTCATTAGTATTTTAACTTGTATTTTACTTATTACTAACCTTGCCAAAGTGGATTACCCATTTGAATTTCCTCTTTCCTGAACTGCCTCTTCATGTCTTTTTGATCATTGTTATGGGGTTGAAAAGGAGTTTATATGAAGAACGGGTTGGAACTATAAACCAAATTAACAATGATCAACTGTTACGAATAAGTTAAACATGCTCAGATGTATCTGTTAAATTTTAATGTGCATATTCTTAGGCTAAATGTACTAAATGCATCCTATAACTTTGTTTAGCATTGCCTGTGCTTCACACACACAGAGGTGTACTACTCAGAAGAATGGCACTCAAATTTCCTTTTATCCTTCAAATTGACTCTTCCAAAAACATAGATTTGTAGGATCCTGAGATGGAAGGGGAAAAAAGACAATTTCATACATGCAATACCTTTTCCATATCTTCTAAGGATAGCTTCTGTACCTTTTTAAAGGAAGAGAAACCATTTATTTGTTCACAGTAATATGTAAGCTTAATCATTTGTATTCAATCCAACAAAAGAAGCAGGTATCCATCCGTAATTGTCTGTTATCTCTTTGTTGTTTTTACTCCTTTGTATTGTAGGAGTCCTATATGTATTCTTGATGTTAATCCTTTGTTCTCTATGTCATAAACACCTTCTTTCATTCTTATTTATTGTATCTTATTGATTAGTATTTTATAATTTCAGTGTAGCTAAATGTATTGATATATTCCTTTATGATTTTTACTTTTTGGTCACTTGTTTAAGTTATCTTCTTTACCTCAATGTAATGAAGATATTCTTTATATTCTTTGAAAAGATTGTAAGATCTGGGGGCACCTGGGTGGCTCAGTCAGTTAAGCATCTGTCTTCAGCTCAGGTCATGATCCTGGTGTCCTGGGTTTGAGCCCTGCATTGGGCTCCCTGCTTCTCCCTTTCTTTCTGCTGTTCCTCCCCCAACTTGTTCTTTCTCTCAAGTAAATAAATAAAATTTTTTTTAAAAAAAAAGAGGAAAGATTGTAAATGGAATTGAACACATGCATTTTTTTTTTTCACATTTGGATAGGGAGTAGTTCCACCACCATTTACTATAGTTTAACATACAGAAATGAAACAACACTCATGAAGTGAAATGCCATACATCTAAGATCTACGTGCTTTGGGATTTTGTTTGCTTCTGCTTTCTTTTTCGTCCTTTTGATGTATATGCCCTTTACTGAGCTAACACCATAAGTATGTAGATTCTATACATATACAAATATATAAATGATTATCTAATTCTGTAAATATATAAGTCTTGATAACTAGTATTGCAAGTGTGTCTTCCTCCTTCTCCCTCTTCACAATTAGCTCAGTTTTTTTTTACTTATACTCTTTTCATATTTATTTTAGAATCAATTTCTCAAATTCTATGAAAAACTGTTGAAACTTTATTGAAATCACAATGAATTTATGGATAAGTTTGGAAGAATTGAAATCTTTATGATGTTGAATCTTCCTACCTATAAACAAAGTATACATCTTCAATTAATCAAGTTTCTTTGTAAATGTTTCAAAACTATTTTATAATTTCACCCATGTAAAACTTAAAATAACTGTTTTCAATTTCAATTTCTAGTTATCTTAACTGTTTTGTTATATAGCAAATGCTTTTTAAAATTTCTATAAGGTTTTCAAAGCATTGATTGCAGTCATTACAGGAACATTATGGATTTTATATAAAGATTTTATCCCCACCATAATAATTTAACAGGAAATACTACTGCATATTTTTTTAAGGATTTTATTTATTTATTTGACAGAGAGAGATCACAAGTAGGCAGAGAGGTAGGCAGAGAGGGAGGGTGAAGCAGGTCCCCCGCCAAGTAGAGAGCCGGATGCAGGACTTGATCCCAGAACCCTGAGATCATGACCAGAGCTGAAGGTAGAGGCTTAACCCATTGAGCCACCCAGGTCATAGTCTAAAAATTGTGGTTTTGTCTTTTAATATGTAATCTCTATATCTTTTATGTCCTTTCCTTTTCTTATTGTAATTATTAAAACCACTGGCACAACATAAATATTATTGGTGATAGCAGGGTTTGTTTGTTTTTTTTTTAAGATTTATTTATTTATTTTAGAGAGTGGTGGGGGAGGAGCGGCAGGAAGAGAGAATCACAGGCAGACTCTCAGCCAGCCCCTGAGATTATGACCTGAGTCAAAATCAAGAGTTGGATGCTTAACTGACTGAGCCATCCAGTTGCCCTGGTAATAGCAGTGATTTTGAGGAAGCCTAATCATATTTCTTGTCCATTTCTTATGTTTACTAATTGCTTAATAAAATAGCTTTCACTGTGAAAGCATACTGAATTTCACTGAATGCTTTTTTTTACACTTATTGAGATGATTTTTTTTATCACGTTTTATTTATTAATGTGCCAAATACATAAATATATTTTCTATTGTTGAACAATTCATCTATGCTAAGATAAATACTATTTGGTAACAATGGTGTATTCAATTTGCCTAACAACTCTCTCGCAAAACTGATCCAGAGAAAGATATAAGGTATTATAATTCCACATCTACATTTAGAAATGAGATTAGCCCTTATTTTCTTATTATATATGCCTCATGTAATTTGGATATTAAGTTTATCAAATTCTACTAGAATTAAGAAAGGAGTCAAGTAGCTTTGCTCCTTTTGTTCTCTAAAAATGTCAAAATCAGAATTACTTTTAAGTTAAAGGTTTGCTAAAAATCCCTCATAAATTCTCTGGGTTTGGTGCCTTTGTGGGAAGAGTATGAATTGTGATTGTCAATTAAGTATTTTAATGTTATTGGTCTGTTTAGGTGGGTTTTTGTTGTTTTGTTTTGTTGATTTGATTTTGGTAAATTGTATTTTAAATGATCCAATTTATCTAACTGTAGTCATAAAAATGATAATATTCTCATTGAATTTGAGAGTTTAAAAATGATGGAATCTATCATTTTAACCCCATTTTCCTCATATCTATTTTGCCTTCTTTCACTTGATCATTTTTCCAGATGTTTATTAGTGCTTCTTTTTCTTTTATTTTGTTTTTGGTCTTATTGATCATTATAACTGTTTCCTATTTAATTTTTGCTCTTACCTTTTATTATTTCCTTTTTTCTCCTTTTATAGGACTCAGACTTTTTCTTCAGATTCTATAGAAAAATCATGGCTCATTAACTCTCAATCTTTTCATTTTATTATTTATACATAAATTCACTTCTGAGCACCACTGAACTACCCTGCTTTATAAATTTTCCTAAGAAATGCTTTGAGCACATAATCACAAGTTTCAATTTGTGGTGCACTTGAAAAAATTTCCTTGATTCCTTCTTTAACCAATTAATTATTTAAAGAAGTTTGTTTTTATTTTCTAAGTGTATGGATTTTTTTTCCTATTTTCTTTTTGGTTTCAGTTTTATTGCATTACACTCAGCAAATAGGAATTTCTTTTTTCAATTATTTGGAATTCATCAAGAATTTATTTTAGCTTGATACAATATCAACTTTTGTAAATGTGTCATGTAGACTTGAAAAGAGTGAATTCAGTATTTGTTACATGATTATATGTGTGTGTAATCTTCATGTATATAATATATATCCTTGTATATACATAAATATATCATAGATATGCCATATGTATGTATTCATCAAGCTTATTATTTGGGCTACTACATAATATTTATAACTGTTCAGTTTTATGAAGCACAGTTAAAGAAGATAGATACATTTTAAAACTCAGTTTTATTAAATACCAAAATTGTTTAGTTTGTGAGAAAAATGCATTGAGCCAACACTTTGTAAGAACATGTTATTATGTACTAGGGAGAAAATATCACACAAGTCCCTGATGTCACCAAGTTTATAACACAGTTGTCTTCTCAGAAATACAAAGTAACCTCAGGAAGACCAATATTAGCAATAATAATAATAACTAAACTTTATGGAGCTTTTATAATGTGTCAAGTGCTGTTCTCATTACTTTACTGTTTAATTTCACTTAATTCTTACAATCAGGTGAGAAGGCTGAGCAGAATTTAGTATGCGTACTGCTGGAAAGTGGCAGCACTTTTGAGTCTCTCCAAATTCAAAATGTGAAATATTAGCCTTTTGTTCTCAGCCATAGATGCTTAACTACAATTCTGAAGATAGAAGGGCATCCCACTGGGTTGCTACCACCCTGATTCAATATTTTGATTTCCTGTATATAAATCTTATCAGAGCTGTAGCCTTCACTGTATGTGATTTCAACTAAAAAAAGAAACTTTCTTTCCCCCTAAATATGCACCACCTCAACATGTTCCCCATAGAGATTAAAAGAGTCACAATTGGATTTACTTTTAAGCCTTTTAAAAACTTGATACACTTGTTGACTCAAATTCATCTTAAATAATTGCTTTCTTTGAAAACCACAGAATTTTATTAACTTATAAATGAATAATTAAAACTTATAAATGAGGAATACATATGATCTTCTCTGTTTATATTAGGAAACCAAACTCTAAGAAGACAGTAAAAGTCCCACAGTTCAGTCTAAGAAGAGTCAGCTGTGGAATTGTATTTCCATAGGATTTCTAGCTAAGCTCTTTCTTTGATCTTCCATAAAATGTTGATGGAGATCTGATACCTTGGTGATATTGAAGATTAGCTTCAATAATGTTTACCAAGTAATATAGTAATATCAGTTCTTCAAAAGAAGTTAAGCTAACTAAAGTCTTGGGATTTTTTGTGTGTTTTTGTTTTTAATAGACGTATTTTGATTCCTTATATAGCAACACAGAAAGCTTAAATTTAGGAAAATGTAGAAATCCAATGAGGTAGAGTCCTAAATAAAGTTAGTTAAAATTTTATCTGCTTAACATATAATCCTTTTAGTTGAAGTTTGATTTTGTTTGCACACATTTTCATGGGTTCTACTTTCAAACTGTGTTGTGAAAGTCTTAGCCATGTAATGCAGTTTCCCTTGGGTCTACCTAAGTGCTCTCTGGGTGGAAAGGAGAACTAGCTGCTGGAGTTCTGGACCTCCAGCCCTTCCTCTCTTCATCTAGAGCAGTTCTGCTTTTATCTGTGATAGGCACCAGACTCAAGGATAAGATTTCATTAAAGAAATAGTTCTACATCCACTGTTTCAAGCCATTTAATCAGCTAACTGATTAAATGCTTTTCTAACTATACAAATTTATAAACCTTTGTAGTATAAGCCAGTTATAAAACAATAAACAACCTGATATCAGAAGCTTGCCTCTCTGAAAAAAAAAGCTTCTCAGATACCACTAAATAATGCAGTGCTATATTTATTTATTGCTCCTGTGCCAACTGAATTCATCCTTCTGGAATCCTATCATACAGGGGTATAGTTGTGTGTATGTGCATATGTGTGTGTTTTATCACATTCTGGACTTTTATAAGTAGGGAAGTTTATATCAGTGAATATGCTATCTGTAGAAAACCTAGTTTCTTAAAAATCTAAGTTTGGGGGAGGAGTCAAGCTGGTGGAGAAGTAGCAGGCTGAGAGGACATCAGGTAGCAGATCAGCTAGATAGCTTATCTAACCATTGCAAACACCTACAAATCCAAAGGGAAATCCAAGAGAAGAAGAGCAACAACTCTAGAGACACAAAATCGGTCACTTTCTGAAAGGTAGGACCTCCGGAGAACTGAATCCAAAGTGACAGGAAGATAGACCGTGGGGGGAGGGGCCAGCTTCCTGCAAGTGGCAGAGCAACAGAGCAAAAAATAAGGACTTTTAAAAGTCTGCTCCACTGAGGGACGTTGCTACAGAGGCAAAACCGGGGGGAAGCTCACACTGGGTCAGCGTAACCTCAGGTTCCATGGGGTCACAGAAGGACCGGGGGTGTCTGAGTGTTGCAGAGCTCACAGGTATTAGAGTGGGGGAAGCCAGCTTCAGCGAGAAAGCTGAGGAATAAGCTCTCAACCCGGGGTTACCTTGAATCGGGCACAGGCTGGGTGAACTTGGAGCACCGCCGGAGGCTAGGGAGACAGAGTGATCAATTTTATCCAAGCGCAAGGCTGGAGGCCAGGGAGGCAGAAGCGACCGAGCACTTTTCTCCAAGCATGAGCAGTTGAGCGCTTTTCTCCAAGCGCAACCAGAGGCCAGGGAAAAGGGGGCGATTGGGCGCTTTTCTCTGAGCGCGCACTGAGGAGCAGAAACCTGAACTCTCAGCTACTCTGGGCCAGAGATTGGGAAGCCGCCATTTTCATTACCGTCCTCCAGAATTCTATGGAAAGCACTCAGGGAACAAAAGCTCCCAAAAGCAAACCGGAGGGACTTACTTAGCCCGGTCCCTGGTAAGGGTGGTGCAATTCTGCCTGGGACAAAGACACTTGAGAAACACTACAACAGGCCCCTCCCCCAGAAGAACAACAAGAAACTCAGCCAAGACCAACTTCATCTACCAAGGAGAGCAGCAGCATTCCAGAGGAAGAGAAAGCAAATCTTATCTGGACAAAATGACAAGGTGGAAAAACTCACCACATAAAAAAGAACAAGAGGCAGTACCAAAGGCTGGGGACCTAATCAATACAGACATTGGTAATATTACAGATCTAGAGTTCAGAATGACGATTCTCAAGGTTCTAGACGGGCTCAAAAAAGGCATAGAAGATATTAGAGAAACCCTCTCCGGAGAGATAAAAGCCCTTTATGGAGAAATAAAAGAACTAAAATCTAACCAGAATGAAATCAAAAAAGCTATTAATGAGGTGCAAATAAAAATGGAAGCTCTTACTGCTAGGATAAATGAGGCAGAAGAAAGAATTAGTGACAAAGAAGACCAAATGAAAGAGAATAAAGAAGCTGAGCAAAAGAGAAATAAACAAATACTGGAACACAAGGAGAGAATTCGAGAGATAAGTGACACCATAAGACGACACAACATCAGAATAATTAGGATTCCAGAAGAAGGAGAGAGGGAGGCAGAAGGTATATTGGAGAGAATTATTGGAGAGAATTTCCCTAATATGGCAAAGGGAACAAACATCAAAATTCAGGAGATGCAAAGAACGCCCCTCAAAATCAATAAAAATAGGTCCACACCCCATCACCTGATAGTAAAATTTACAAGTCTTAGCGACAAAGAGAAAATCCTGAAAGCAGCCCGGGAAAAGAAGTCTGTAACATACAAGGGTAAAAACATTAGATTAACAGCAGACTTATCCACAGAGACCTGGCAGGCCAGAAAGAACTGGCATGATATATTCAGAGCACTAAACGAGAAAAACATGCAGCCAAGAATACTATATCCAGCTAGGCTATCATTGAAACTAAAAGGAGTGATAAAATACTTCCAGGACAAACAAAGACTGAAAGAGTTTGCAAACACCAAACCAGCTCTACAGGAAATATTGAAAGGGGTCCTCTAAGCAAAGAGAGACCGTAAACTAGTAGACCAGAAAGAAACAGAGACAATATACAGTAACGGTCACCTTACAAGCAATACAATGGCACTAAATTCATATATCCCAATAGTTACCCTGAATGTTAATGGGCTAAATGCCCCAATCAAAAGACACAGGGTATCAGAATGGATAAGAAAACAAAACCATCAATATGCTGCCTACAAGAAACTCATTTTAGACCTGAAGACACCTCCAGAATTAAACTGAAGGCATGGGAAACAATGTACCATGCTAATGGACATCAGAAGAAAGCTAGGGTGGCAATCCTTAGATCAGATCATTTATATTTTAAGCCAAAGACTATAATAAGAGACAAGGAATGACATTATATCATACTGAAAGGGTCTCTACAACAAGAAGACCTAACAATTTTAAATATCTATGCCCCTAACATGGGAGCAGCCAACTGTATAAACCAATTAATAACAAAATAAAAGAAATACATCAACAATAATACAATAATAGTAGGGGACTTTAACACTCCCCTCAGTGAAATGGACAGATAATCTAAGCAAAAGCTCAACAAGGAAATAAAGGCTTACAGGACACACTAGACCAGATGGACATCATAGATATATTCAGAACATTCCATCCCAAAATAACAGAATACACATTCTTCTCTTGTACACATGGAACATTATCCAGAATAGACCACACCCTGGGTCATAAATCAGGTCTCAACCACTATCAAAAGATTGGGATCATTCCCTGCATATTTTCAGACCACGATATTCTAAAGCTAGAACTCAATCACAAGAGGAAATTTGTAAAGAACCCAAATACATGGAGACTAAACAGCATCCTTCTAAAACATAAATGGGTCAACCAGAAAATTAAAGAAGAATTGAAAAAATTCATGAAAATAAATGATAATGAAAACACAACAGCTCAAAATCTGTGGGACAAAACAAAGGCAGTTCTGAGAGGAAAATATATAGCGGTACAAGCCTTTCTCAAGAAAAAAGAAAGGTCTTGGGGCACCTGGGTGGCTCAGTGGGTTAAAGCACTCTGCCTTCGGCTCAGGTCATGGTCTCAGGGTCCTGGGATCGAGCCCTGCATCGGGCTCTCTGCTCAGCAGGGAGCCTGCTTCCTCCTCTCTCTCTGCCTGCCTCTCTGCCTACTTGTGGTCTCTATCAAATAAATAAAATCTGTAAAAAAAAAAAAAAAAAAAAGAAAAAGAAAAAAGAAAGGTCTCAAATACACAACCTAACCCTACACCTAAAGGAGCTGGAGAAAGAACAACAAAGAAAGCCTAAACCCAGCAGGAGAAGAGAAACCATAAAGATCAGAGCAGAAACCAATGAAATAGAAACCAAAAAAACTATAGAACATATCAATGAAACTAGGAGCTGGTTAGTTGAAAGAATCAATAAGATTGACAAACCCCTGGCCAGACTTATCAAAAAGAAAAGAAAAGAAAAAATAAAATAAAATCATTAATGAGAGAGGAGAGATCACAACCAACACCAAAGAAATACAAGCAATTATAAGAACATACTATGAGCAACCCTACACCAAAAAATTCGACAATCTGGAAGAAATGGATACATTTCTAGAGACATATAAACTACCATAACTGAACCAGGAAGAAATAGAAAACCGGAACAGATCCATAACCAGTAAGGAGATTGAAATAATCATAAAAAATCTCCAAACAAACAGAAGTCTAGGGCCAGATGGCTTCCCGGGGGAATTCTACCAAACATTTAAATAAGAAATAATTCCTATTCTCCTGAAACTGTTCCAAAAAATAGAAATGGAAGGAAAACTTCCAAACTCATTTTGTGAGGCCAGCATCACCTTGATCCCAAAACCAGACAAGGATCCCATAAAAAAAGAGAATTACAGACCAATATAGTTGATGAACACAGATGTGAAAATTCTCACCAAAACACTGGCCAATAGGATCCAACAGTACATTAAAAGGATGCTTCACCACGACCAAGTGGGATTTATTCCAGGACTGCAAGGTTGGTTCAACATTCGCAAATCAATCAATGTGATAGGATACATTAATAAAAGAAAGAACAAAAACCATATGATACTCTCAATAGATGCTGAAAAAGCATTTGACAAAGTACAGCATCCCTTCCTGATTAAAACTCTTCAAAGTGTAGGAATAGAGGGCACATACCTCAATATTATCAAAGCCATCTATGAAAAACCCACCACAAATATCATTCTCAATGGAGAAAAACTGAAAGCTTTTTCGCTAAGGTCAGGAACACAGCAAGGATGTCTGTTATCATCGCTATTCAACATAGTACTAGAAGTCCTAGCTTCAGCAATCAGACAACAAAAAGAAATTAAAGGCATCCAAATCAGCAAAGAAGAAGTCAAACTATCACTCTTCATAGATGATATGATACTGTATGTGGAAAACCCAAATGACTCCACTCCAAAACTGCTAGAACTTGTATAGGAATTCAGTAAAGTGTCAGGATATAGTCAATGCACAGAAATCAGTTGCATTTCTCTACACTAACAAGACAGAAGAAAGAGAAATTAAGGAGTCAATCCCATTTACAATTGCACCCAAAACCATAAGATACCTAGGAATAAACCTAACCAAAGAGACACAGAATCTATACTCAGAAAACTATAAAGTACTCATGAAAGAAATTGAGGAAGACACAAAGAAATGGAAAAATGTTCCATGCTCATGGATTGGAAGAACAAATATTGTGAAAATGCCTATTCTACCAAAAGCAATCTACACATTTAATGCAATCCCTATCAAAATACCATCCATTTTTTTCAAAGAAATGGAACAAATAATCCTAAAATTTATATGGAACCAGAAAAGACCTTGAATAGCCAAAGGAATATTGAGAAAGAAAACCAAAGTTGGTCGCATCACAATTCCAGACTTCAAGCTCTATTACAAAGCTGTCATCATCAAGACAGTATGGTCCTGGCACAAAAACACACATAGATCAGTGGAACAGAATGGAGAGCTCAGAAATAGACCCTCAACTCTATGGTCAGCTAATCTTCAACAAAGCAGGAAAAAAGAGAGCCTCTTCAATAAATGGTGCTGGGAAAATTGGACAGCCACATGCAGAAAAATGAAACTGGACTATTTCCTTACACCACACACAAAAATAGACTCAAAATGGATGAAGGACCTCAATGTGAGAAAGGGATCTATCAAAATCCTTGAGGAGAACACAGGCAGCAACCTCTTTGACCTCAACTGCAGCAACTTCTTCCTAGGAACATCGCCAAAGTCAACAGAAGCAAGGGCAAAAATGAACTATTGGGGTTTCATCAAGATCAAAAGCTTTTGCACAGCAAAGGAAACAGTTAACAAAACCAAAAGATAACTGACAGAATGGGAGAAGATATTTGCAAATGACATATCAGATAAAGGGCTAGTATCCAAAATCTATAAAGAGTTTAGCAAACTCAACACCCAAAGAACAAACAATCCAATCAAGAAATGGGCAGAGGACATGAACAGACATTTCTGCAAAGAAGACATCCAGATGACCAACAGACACATGAAAAAGTGCTCCACATCACTCGGCATCAGGGAAATACAAATCAAAACCATAATGAGATACCACCTCACACCAGTCAGAATGGCTAAAATTAACAAGTCAAGAAATGACAGATGCTGGCGAGGATGCGGAGAGAGGGGAACCCTCCTACACTGTCGTGGGAATGCAAGCTGGTGCAATCACTCTGGAAAACAGTGTGGAGATTCCTCAAAAAACTGAAAATAGAGCTACCCTATGACCCAGCGATTGCATTACTGGGTATATATCCTAAAGATACAAATGTGGTGCTCCAAAGAGGCACTTGCACCCAAATGTTTATAGCAGCAATGTCCACAATAGCCAAACTATGGAAAGAACCTAGATGTCCATCAACAGATGAATGGATCAAGAAGATGTGGTATATATACACAATGGAATACTATGCAGCCATCAAAAGAAATGAAATCTTGCCATTTGCGATGACATGGATGGAACTAGAGGGTATTATGCTTAGCGAAATAAGTGAATCATAGAAAGACAACTATCATATGATCTCCCTGATATGAGGAAGTGGAGATGCAGTGTGGGGAGGTTGGGGGGGGTAGGAAAAAAAATGAAAGAATATGGGATTGGGAGGGAGACAAATCATAAAAGACTCAATCTCAAAAAACAGACTGAGGGTTGCTGGGGGGAGAGGGGACCGGAGAGAGTGGTGGGGATATGGACATTGGGGAGGGCGTGTGCTATGATGAGTGCTGTGAAATATGTAAACGTGGTGATTCACAGATCTGTACCCCTACAGATAAAAATAAGTTATATGTTTATTTAAAAAAATTAATTAATTATTTTTTCAAAAAGAAGAAGTAAAGGGAGAAAAAAGAAGGACCATGTACTATCATCAGGTTCCTTGGTAAGAAACCAAGTGTTTATTCTTCCTGGGTCCATGCTGTAGAAAATGGGTGGTGGAAATCAGAAGAGAGGGTGGCTGTTATTTGGAATTTGGAGATGACTGAATTGCACAACAAATAGAAAAAGATTCTCATTTTTGTGTAAAGATTATGATGTTTGAGCTAGAAGATAATTCACTGCAAGAGGATATGTTATAAAAGCAAATTTTAAAATAAAGGAGAAAGAGTTCAGCTCCCATTCCAACACTGGAAGCCAAGGCCATATTTCTTAGCTGCTGCCAAGATCCACCGACATGTGTCAAGTCTGAGATATTTAGTCACTTAAAACTGCTGTGGAAAGACAAATTCACATCCAGGGAGTTGTGTTAAGAGGACTCTTCAGTTTCTTTAAACTCGATCCAGGAAAAAAATGGCTGCTATTCTATTTCACTGAAATCCTTATCTTAGCCATTGCAGTTCACATTTCTAGACAGCTTTGGAAGTTTTTCCAAGGATATTCAAAAGTCCAAAAATGGCATGCGGTCCTCTTTCACCAGGTTGTATCTTCTCTAGTGCCAATATATTATTGTATTTCTAATTAATTTCAGTAAAATCACAACAATTATGTCTTAAACATTTTATATAAAATTATTCAGGTGCCTATAGCTTTTTAGTTTCACTTTAAAGCATTTTATTTTATAATAAATATTTTTATTTATTTATATATTATTTATTTTATATATTATTATTTATTACATAATAAATACTTTTTCTGATTTTTTTCTTCTTTGCCAGATTCATTACAATTACTAGTAATAATATGCAAGTATATAGAAACTTTTTGCAACTCAAACTTATTTCCAAGTTTTTTTACTTCATATTACTCTTTCAACATAATTATGAGGTGTGCTGGGGTCCCCAAGATCACCCCGTTTTGGTGATTTGTTAGAAGTACTCACAGAACTCTCTATATAGTCTTACTCATGGTTATGATTTATTACAACAAAATGATACAAAGTATAATCAGCAAAACTAAAAGGCAAATGGGGTAAAGTCCAGGGGAAACCAGGCATGAGCTTCCTGAGTCATCTACTGGTGTAATCACATGATATAATCACATTAATTCCTCTGAGACATGAGTTTTGACAACAAATATGAAATGCTATCTACCAGTTAGGCTCAGTACCAGGTTTTTTATGTGGAGCTAGTCATATAAGTGCCCTAAGCCTGGCATGTACACAAACTTCAGACTCTCAGAAGGCAAATAGGTATTCAACATACATATTATTACTTGACAAAGCATTTTTGACACAGTGAACCACTCTTATGAGGGAATAGAAGGAACTTTACTAAAATCCATGTTCCCAGATACCAGTCAAGGGCCATCCTATAAGCAGACCTTTCTAATGATAGCACCAGGCTTGCTCTTCTCCTGCACATTTCCTAGCTTGATTTTCTATTGGTAAAAATAACTTAAATAAGCCAAATTCTTTTCTCATAATCAGGAGTTTCTGGTTGGGCCAAATCCCAGTTCCCTGCCCAATACTCTTTCTAATAGATTATACAGCTGCTCAGAAAAGCATTTGATACCCAATCAACTTAAGGATGATTTAAATAAAGTGAAGTGACTAATAAGCAAAGATGCAGTTACAGCTTTTTGTCCTTCATATTGCTGTCCATGATAATTTTCAGCAATGATGGAAATCTATAATCTATTCTATCTAATACTGAGTACTTGAAATGTAGCTAGTATGACTGAGAAACTAAATATTCAATTTTTTTTTACTTTTAATTAATTTTATTTTATGTAGCCACAAAAGTCTTGTAACTACATATTGTAAACACAGCCCCAGATAATTTGATTTGCTTTATTGAAACACATTATAATAAAATTCATAGTTTAAGCCCCTGGACATCAGATTTTCCTTTGGATTTCCTAAAGGCTAAACTAATACAAACATATGGTCCTCCCAAAATCTTCATTTCTTCTGGTCTTAATCCAAAATTTCAGCTTTAACCAGCATAAAGACTACTCGAACACCACTGACTAAATTTTTTTTTAAGAGTCATTTAAAATATAACCTAGTGTATGAAGATTGGTAGTAGTTCATTTGCATAAATAATACTGTTGACAGCCCTTAGGAAAAGGAAGAGCCTGCAATTCTGTAAAAGCAGACATACACTGGCACAAAATAAGTGAATCTCAACATGTAAACATCAGTTCATACATCTTTAGAGTTTACTGGCCACTATGCTGGAAAGAGAGAAGGGGAAAAAAGCAAGAGCAAAAGCTTTCCTCAAAAAGTATATAATGAAATAGATAACAGATTTTAACTTACTCCAAAAATTATACTGTTTGGCAGCCATACCTTCATGATATATCTCAAAAGTCCAGTAAAGTTATTTTTATATTTGTAAAACAGAATAAAAAGTGGTAGCATACAAGGTAAGCAAGATCATTTTTGAAATGTAGTCAAAGATATATTCTTGTTTTCCATGCCAATATAAAAATTTCAAATTTTTCATCATGTTAGAAAGTAAAAATAAATGAATGCCATCTTGTGGTTGCATCTACCACTCCTAGGTGATATAAAGTACCCCCCACTTTCCAAAAATGTTCCCATTAGAAATGCTTTAGACAGATTTGGTCTCTGGGTCAGTTTCAGAATGTAGAAAAAGGTAAAAACAAAATTGAAGAATTGGAGGTAGAAGGAAGGGCCCAAGATTATTCACCTGAAGTGAACACCAGAGTGAAAATGATTTCTATAGAAAATAAGTAATACTGGTAACAGAAAAAGGGACTTTCAAAATTTGTAAAGTGAAATTGGTAGCCTATGGAGAAAATACGTGTGTGTGTGTGTGTGTGTATGTGTGTGTGCGCATCTCAAGATCTTTAAGAGAAAATAAGGAAAAACTATTTAAGGTGATGTTTACCCTACCAGTACTAACTTTGCTGATAAATGAGGAAGGGAAGAATAAAATAGGGAAAAATTGTGGCTAAGTCTAAGTTTTATTCTACTTATATTCAAAATGCTATAAAACACTATGAATAATAAGAAAATTGCTTTTCTACTTAACATGTAAAAGCTATCAGTAGAGAAAATGGCATTCAAAACTAGGATGTTTGATTGCAGTGGCAATCAACCAAATTTTTTCACAGACTTATCACAATAGTGCACAGTACTAAAACACAATGATCCACGACAAATATTAGAAAAGTAAATTAAAACCAAAGATTTTTTTTAATAACAAAACTATTTGGAATCTTTGATATGTTCATATGCATTGTAAATACTCAAAGACAGATTTGAGTTTCATCATATTCTAAACTTTAATGGGTAAAAGATCATTTCTTTTTCTTTTGGTGTATATCCAAGTACCAGTAAAGGACATTTTGGAAAACACTGCTTTTATCCAATAGTTCCAAATCATTTTCACTGAAGAAGACTTTTGGCATCCTTTCTCACTTGCTCTACCTGGACTCATTATCACAAAGGAAGTCATTTTATCCCTAAATGAGAACATGCCCTATTAATTATGTGTTAGACATCACTTAATATTGGCAACATAGTCAATGACTTCTTTTGAAATTTAGCTATAGCAGTGAAATTATAATCCCATTCATAGTCTTTAGGAATGCTGACAAAGATTTTTGCCACAACAACTTAGGAAATCAAGAGATATGGCAAAAATTGTTTATTAAATGACCACTGGTAACATAGGTGCACTATATAAAGAGATTCTGGTGGATAAATAATGTGAGGCACAAATTGGATAGCTGTTCACCAAATTCTTTCTTTTTACTCCTAGTCATAAAGCTAGGGTACATTTCTCAGTCTCCTTTATATTTGAATGTTTTCATCCGACTAATTTCTTTTTTTTTTTTAAGATTTTTTATTTATTTGCCAGAGAGAGAGAGAGCAAGCAAGTACACACAAGCAGGCAGAGAAGCAGGCAGAGGCAGAGAGAGAAGCAGGCTCCCCACTGAGGAAGGAGCCCAATGCGAGACTCGATCCCAGGACCCTTGGATCATGACCTGAGCCGAAGGCAGCGGCTTAACCCATTGAGCCACCCAGGCGTCCCCATCCGACTAATTCCTAACCAGTAAAACATGGGTGATATAAGGTATATAGCTTCCAGGTTTGGCCCTTAGACACCTCCTACATGATCATACATTCTCTCCTTTTTTCCCAATTCACCAGCAGGAGCTGGTGCCCAAAAGCTTTGGAAGCCATGAATTGAATAAGTCTCACTCCACCTGGGTCACTGAATGATTGCATAGAGCAGAGACCACCCTCTATTATCACCACCTCTGACTGAACTTTACATGAACAAGAAAGAATGATATTAAGTCACTGAGATTTCAGATTTATTTGTTTATAGCATCTAAAACTACTTTAAAGTTTATTTGTTTATTTTTTAGAGATAGAGAGAGTGGGAATGAGGGGAGGAAAAGAGGGAGAGATAGAGAAAGGGAAAGAATCTCGGAATCCCCACTGAGTATGGAGCTCAATGTGGGGCTCGATCTCACAACACTGAGATCATGACCTGAGCCAAAGCCAAGAGTTGGAGGCTTAACCAACTGAACCATCCAGGCACCCCAACATCTAATACTACTTTAGCCACCAAAGGAGGATATAGAGTTTTTTGAAACCAAACAATGGCCTAGTTATATTTGGTTAAAATTCTTTTAAATTTTGTAACACTATTTTGGTTTCTTTTTTTCATAATGTTCCATATCCTATGTGTTTATTTTCTTATATTTGGAGAATCAGTGAGAAAAAAGTAATGCAAGTAGAATCAGAAAGTCCACCTAAACCAAATGGACCTAAAATATATATTCAGAGCACCCCATTCAAAGGTAGCATTACACACATTTCTTTTGAGTACACATGGAACATTCTCCAGGTTAGACCACAAGTGAGGCCACAAAAAAAGTATCAATGAATTTAAGATTGAAATCTTATCAAGCATCTTTTCCAACCACAATGGTATGAAACTAGAAATCAATTTTTTTTTAAATACTGGAAAACTACAAATGTATGGAGGCTAAATAATATGCAACTAAACAATCAATGGGTCAACTAAGAGGTCAAAGAGAAATAAAACAATATATTCAGACTAATGAAAATGGAAGCAAAATGGTCCAAAATCTTGGGGATGCAACTAAAGCAGCACTAAGAAGGAAATTTATAGTGACACAGGCCTACCTTAAGAATAGTAAAATCTCAAATAAAGAGCCTAAACTTATAACTAAAGGAGCCAGAAGGAGAAGAATAAATGAAACAAGATGGGATTGGGAGGGAGACAAACCATAAGTGACTCTTAATCTCACAAAACAAACTGAGAGTTGCTGGGGGGAGGGGGTTTGGGAGAAGGGGGTGGGATTATGGACATTGGGGAGGGTATGTGCTTTGGTGAGTGCTGTGAAGAGTGTAAAACCTGGTGATTCACAGACCTGTACCCCTGGGGATAAAAATATATGTTTATAAAAAATAAAAAATTTGAAAAAAAAGAAAAACAAACAAAGACCAAAGTTAGTAAAGGAAGGAAATAATACAGATTAAAGCATAAATAAATAAAATTGAGACTAAAAATGAAAAATGTCAATGAAACCAAGATGTGGTTCTTTGAAAACATCAACAAAATTAATAAGACAGACATATTAAGAAAAAATAGAAAGGATCCAAATAAAATCAGAAATGAAGAAGAAATACATCCAAAACAACAGAAATACAAAGAACTATAAAAGAATACTATAAAAAATCACATGTCCATAAACAGAACAATCTAGAAGAAATAGATAAATTCTTAGAAACATACAGTCTCCTAAAACTGACTCCAGAAAACATAATAATTTTGAACAGATTGATAACTAGTAACCAAATTAAGTCAGTAATCAAAAAACTCCCAATCCCAACAAACAAAAGTCCAGGACCAGAGAGCATCATTAGTGAATTCTAACAAATACTTAAAAAATAGTTAAAATCTATACTTCTCAAACTATACCAAAAAATTGAAGAGCAAGGAATGCTTCCAAATTGACTGCATAAGACCAACATTACCTTGATGTAACAATAGACAAAGACACTGCAAGAAAAGAATTATAGGGGCGCCTTGGTAGCTCAGTCTGTGAAGCATCCAACTCTCGATTTCCACTCAGGTCATGATCTTAGGGTCATGGGATCAAGTCCTGCATTAGGCTCCACATTCAGTGGGGAATCTGTTAAAGATTCTCTCCATCTCCCTCTACCTCTCCCCACACCTCTCTCTCTTTCTCTCTCTCTCTCAAATAAATAAATAAACAAATCTTTAAAAATAAGAAAGGGGCAACTATGTAGCTCAGTTGGTAAAGCATTGACGTAGGCTCAGGTCATGATCCCAGGGTCCTGAAACTGAGCCCTGCACTGGGTTCCCTGCTTAGTCAGGAGTCTGCTTCTCCTTTTCCCTTTTCCCCTTCCCATGCTCATGCTCTCTCTCTCTCTCTCTCATACTCTCTCTCTGTCTCAAATAAATAAGTAAAAATCTTAAAAAAAAAAAAGAAAAGAAAATTATAGGTCAATATCAGTCAAGAAAAAAAAAATAGGCTTCCAAAGTGATAAGCAAGAAGTAAAACTGTCACTATTTGAAGATGACATAGTATTATATAGAAAGTAAGGACTCTACCAAAAAATTATTGGAATAAATGAATTCAGTATAGTTGAAGGTCACAAAATTAATATACAGAAATCCTTTGTATTTCTATACACTAATAATAAAGTAGCAGCAAGAAAAATTAAGAAAACAATCCCATTTGCTACTTCACCAAAAAGAATAAAATACCTAGGAATAAATTTAACCAAGGAGGCAAAAAACTTATAATATGAAAACTGTAAGACACTGATGAAAGAAATTAAAGAAGATAAAACCAGTGGAAAGATATTCCATGCTCATGGGTTAGAAAAATTAATATTGTTAAAATGTCCATACTGCCAAAAGCAATTTACAGTTTCACGGCAATCCCTCTCAAAATACCAACATCATTTTTCACAGAACTAGAACAAATACCAAATTTCATGTGGAATCACAAAAGACCTTGAATAGCCAAACCAATCTTAAGAAAGAACAAATCCGGATCATAATCCCAGATTTACTACTAATCTACTAATTTACTACTTATCTACTAATTTACTACTAATCCCAAGATATACGACAAACCTGTATTTATCAAAAAAATTATGGTACTGGAACAAAAATAGATACATAGAACAGGACAGATAGCCAGAAATAAACTCATGCTTATTAGGTCAATTAATCTATGAAAAAGGAGTCAAGAATATAAAATGGGGGATAAAACACTCTTTTCAATAAATGGCATTGGAAAAACATGCAAAAAAAAAATACAAAAAAAACCCACCACTTTCTTGCAACACACGCAAAAATAAATTCACAATGGGTTAAATATGAGACCTGAAATCATAAAACTCCTCAAAAAATACATAAGCAATAATTTCTTGGACATTGGCCTTAGCAACATCTTTCTAGATATATCTCCTGAGACAAGAGAAACAAAAGCAATAATAACACCAAAATAAAAAGCTTTTGCATAGCAAAGGTTATCATCAATAAAGGGAAATGCCAACCTACTGAATGGGAGAAGATACCTGCAAATGATATATCCAATAAGGGCTTAATATCCAAAATATATAAAGAACTTACACAACTCAGAACAAAATAAACAAACAAACAAATAATCTGTTTTAAAAAAGGGCAAAGGACCCCAAGAAACTTTTTCCCCCGAGAAGACATACAGATGGCCAACAGGAAAATGCAAATCAAAACCACAGTGAGATGTCACCCCACACCAATCAGAATGGCTAGCATCAAAAAGACAAGAAATAACAAATGTTGGTGATGATGTGGGGAAAAGGGAATCCCCAAATACTCATGGTGAGAATGTAAATTGGTGCAACCACTGTGGCAAACAATACAAAGTTTCCTCAAAAAATTAAAAATTGAATTACCATATGATCTAGTAATTCCACTACTGGGTATCAATGCAAAGAAAATAAAAACACTAATTTGAAAAGATATATACAGCTTTATATATATTGCAGTGTTATTTACAAGGGCTAAGATATGGAAGCAAACCAAGGGTCCATCAAGACAGACACATAAATATATGCAATGAAATATTTCTCAGCCATTAAAGAGAATGAAATCCTGACATTTGCAACAACATAAATGGACCTAGAGACAAGCTAATTGAAGTAAATAAGACAAATGCCATATGATTTCACGTATATGTGAGATCTGAAAAACAAAACAAATGAACAAATAAAAACAGACTCTTACATATAGAGAACTGGTGGTTGCCAGAAGTAAAGTGAGTGGAGGGGATGGGTGAAATAAGTGAAGGGGATTAATAAGTACAAACTTTTAGTTATAAAATAATTAAGCCATAGAGATGAAAAGGACAGTGTTGGGGAATATAGTCAATGCTACTTTAATAAATTTGGTGACAAACAGCAATGACATTTATCATGGTCATCACTGAGAAATGTATAGAATTGTTAAATCACTGTGTTGTACATATGAAACACATATCATGGTATTTTAGCTATTCTTCAATAATTAAAAAAAATGTTTAAATGATCAAAGAACTGGCTATTTCTCCAAAAATGACATATGAGTGGCCAATTAGCATATGGAAGATGCTCAACATCACTAATCATCAGAGAAATGAAAACTACAATCAGATATTACCTCATACTAAGAAAGGGTGACTGCTACCAAAAAAGCCAAAAAAAAAAAAAAAAGCTGTTAGTGAGGAGGATTTGGATATATATCATAGAGATATTTGCACATCCATGTTCATAACCACACTATTCATAATTACCTAGAGGTGGAAACAACCCAAATGTCTACTGAGGAGTGATGGAATCTAACAAAATACAGTACATGCATATAGTGGAACATTATTTAGCCATTAAACAAGAAGGATATCCTGTCACATGCTACACCATGGATGTATCTTGAGGATATGATGCTAAGTGAAATAAGTCAATTAGAAAAAAACAAATGCTCTATGATTCCACTTACACGAAGCATCCAAAGTAGTTAAATTCATAGAAACAGAAACCATGGTTGTTACAAGAAGGGAGAGAAAGTGGGAAAAGGGGAGTTGTTGTTTAATGGATATGGAGTTTTAGACCTGCAAGATGAAAATGTTCTGGAGATCTATTTCACACATGTGAATATACTTAATACAACTGGACTGTACACTTAAAAATGGTTAAGATGGTAAATTTTATATTACATATTTTCTATCACAATTAAAAAAACAACAATCCCAGGCAAACTGAAACAAGCTGATCACCCTTGTACCATTCCACTCTGCAATAGGAAGGTTTTATTATAATTTCATATTGGGAATGATGAACCCTCCTGCTTTTTTAGGTTCAGAGGTTACTGCTGTCCTGCAAACTTGAACATTTTCATTATTTCTCTAGTTGGATAAAGATCTAGTTCTTTGTCTCTAGTTGGACAAAGATCAAGAAATATTAAATAAGACTTTACTGAAGCTTAGAACTAAAAGATTGAAACTCTGTGTAAGTTTTTGTCCTAGAATACATAAAGATAGGACAAGTTGAATGGTCTTCAAGGAACAAGATATCTGATAAGACAGACTATTTTGTTTTTAATTATTGGTTATGTCCTTATTTGAAAGGCCATTATCACCACATCTTTAGGAAAGCCTAATTGCCACTGTCTGGTATCTGCAGAAATGTGGGGAATTAGGGGTCTGTCAATGTGTCAGAACTTGGGTTTGAAGACCTAAAGAGAATTCTCCTCAGGGCAGTGTTGAACCATTGCCCAACTTAAAGGTGAATCCTGGGGGCAAAATTGTGAGAGCAAACCATCCCATCCTATGTTGAGTTTCTCACGCCACAGCCACTCTTGGATTAAGTTCTCTCCTTTACCTACCTGAAAATTATTTGCTTTAAGATTTAGCTGAGGAGGGGTGCCTGGGTGGCTCAGTTGGTCAAGCATCTGCCTTCTGCTCAGGTCATAATCCCAGGGTCCTGGGATCAACCCTCCACCCCCAATGTCAGGTTCCCTGCTCAGCAGGAAGTCTGCTTCTCCCTCTTCCACTTCCCCTGCTTGTGTTCTCTCTCTCTCTGTTTCTCTGTCTCTCTCTCTCTTTCTCTGTGTCAAATAAATAAATAAAATCTTAAAAAAAAAAGATTTAACTGAGTACTTATTTTTTTGTAATTTTCTTTAGCCCCCTTTTCCAGAGAGAGAGAGCTAGGTAGGCACTCTTTCTCTGCTCTCCACAATTATAGATATGGTAGCTTTGTTGTTTAAACAAAGAGAGAGAGAGATCTTTCACTGGCCTAATAACTTTTTACGGAGAGATTCTTTCTTGCTCATATTTGTAATACTCATTCAAAAAATGATTGTTGAATGAATATGTGAATTCAAGAAGCAATTGCACTACTGGGTATTTACCCTAAAGATACAAATGTAGTGATCCAAAGGGGCACATGCACCCGAATGTTTATAGCAGCAATGTCCACAATAGCCAAACTATGGAAAGAACCTAGATGTCCATCAACAGATGAATGGATCAAGAAGGTGTGGTATATATACACAATGGAATACTATGCAGCCATCAAAAGAAATGAAATCTTGCCATTTGCGATGACGTGGATGGAACTAGAGGGTATTATGCTTAGCAAAATAAGTCAAGCAGAGAAAGACAACTATCATATGGTCTCCCTGATATGAGGAAGTGGTGATGCAACATGGGGGCTTAAGTGGGTAGGAGAAGAATAAATGAAACAAGATGGGATTGGGAGGGAGACAAACCATAAGTGACTCTTGATCTCACAAAACAAACTGAGGGTTGCTGAGGGGAGAGGGGTTGGGAGAAGAGGGGTGGGGTTATGGACATTGGGGAGGGTATGTGCTATGGTGAGTGCTGTGAAGTGTGTAAACCTGGCGATTCACATATCTGTACCCTGGAGAGTTAAAAATATATTATATGTTTATAAAAAAAATTTTTAAAAATAAGCAATTTGAACCAAAGAATCAAAGATCAATGAAGTGTCCTTCATAAAAGTTTCTCCACATCTACCTTTAGATAAAACAACTGTTTTAAAGTCCTCTCTTATACTTCCATCACAAATAAAATTGGTTTCTGTGGATCTCAGGGCAAATTTTCCAAGATGCATCCCATTGAGCAGCACATGGTTAGACACAGCCAAATGAACAAATTGGATTCCCCATTCCTACCCCACTACATCCTGTGACAAAAACTAATGTTTACCTTCTCTTTTGTCTACATATTCTTTCCATATATTTTTAAATAATTTGACCATAGCATGAACTAATCATTTCCCAAATTTCCTGTTTTTAAAAAAATAAAAAGTATGGTTTTAATTAGAAAGAACAAAGGAAGAAAAAAAATTTTCTCATCCTTTCAAAAGTTAAAAATGACTTGAGAATTCCTTATAATCAAATTCTATACACAGAAAAACTATTCCTTCAGGGCTTTCATTCTGTACCCTCCAAATCAGGTTAGGATTAATGGCTAGTGTTTTTTCTTAATCCTATGGAAACATTTCTTTCAAAAATTAAACTGTATTAGAACCCTAGTACAAGATCCTAGGCAGGGACTTTTGAAATTTCATGCTCCTGATAATGAAACAGAATTGTAAAGCTTCAACCTAAAGTTTTATTTATTTAAATATGTACAAAGGACAATTTTTCCCTTCTGTAAAACCTCAAAAAATGTACCAGGACTTTTGCTAGAAATGTAACAAAGGGAATATATCAAGTTCAGTGGAGTCAGAGAAATCTGATTGCAAAGTCCAAACCTACAACCAAACCACAAATCTGCACATTCCAAATCTACCACTTATTAGTTGTGACCACAGAAAATTCATTTAACTTACTTGAGCCTTTGTTTTTCATTAATAAAATATATTTGATAATATAGGCTTCATAATATTCTATGAAAACTATATGTTATGTATAAAGCATGTAACAGAGTGCCTGGCACAGTTGGTGCATATTAAGTGTTATTTCCCTTTTTCTCTCTTAAAGTATTAAATTTAAATTAAAATTTTATGAAAACTCATGTGTTGGAATAATTCCCAATAATAAAATGATGAATAGTGGTGCCTGGGTGGCTCAGTGGGTTAAAGCCTCTGCCTTCAGCTCAGGTCACGATCCCAGAGTCCTGGGGTCAAGCCCCACATCGGGCTCTGTGCTTTCTCCTCTCTCTCTGCCTGCCTCTCTGCCAACTTGTGATCTCTGTCTGTCAAATAAATAAATAAAATCTTTAAAAAAGCAAATGATGAATAGACATAAAACTTGGTCAACAGTTGACATCTGTGTCACCTGTATTAGAATTATCATGTAATAAGAATAACTGTATTACTTGTGATTTCTCTTTTATTGTGTTGACATGAATTGGTTGAAATAGTGCCTTGGAGCCAATACCAACCACTCTTTAAAAGTAACTGATGGAATATTTTTGTTTACATGTTCAAGAGGAAAGAATCAACTGACTTTTCAAAGTGACTGCTATGCTTCCAATCCATAGTTTCAAAGCCTGTCCTACTTGAATTTGCATTTTATTCATTTATTTTATAGTAGAAGAAATAAAATCAATAAAATCAGTAACAACTTTCCTTTTGAGCCCAAAATTGTTGTCCTCTGTCTTCTTATAGTAAAAGCTTTTTAACTTTTCAGGCCCTTGAATATTGACCTTAAAAATAGTCTGCTTCAGTGTGCTTTGTAAGATCATTTCACAATGTTAAGTCAGGAAAGAGAAGGTGTGTGTGTGTGTGTGTGTGTGTGTGTGTGTGTGTGTACAGTAACAGAGAAATTTTATGGTTTCCTTGACCTTATTTTGGCAACCTGAGAAGAAAACTTCTGGGATTTGAAGATGCTGTTCCAGAGAATTTATGTGTACTGAAGCTGATACTTGGGCTTCTGAGCCATTCCCTCTGGCAGTTAAATATGTTCTGAAAATCTTGGCTCTATCATGCAAGATAGCTTTAAAAATAATAAAATAAACAAAAAGAAATGACAATTCAACTAAATAAGAAAATATTTACTATTTTTAAGAAAGCTAGGAAAATTTTTTTTTAAATTAAATGGAAAAACACTAGATGTTTTACAAAGAATTCTATATCTTCATTCTGTCAGGGAAGTTATAGTTCCCTTTGGATAAATGGAAGTATGGCTACTTAGTGTCTAATATTTGAAAATGTGTTATTTAAAATTGGACTGTTGAAGCTGATTAGTTCTGTATTTGTTTCCTACCACTAATATTGCCTCTCCTTCCATGCTTTTATAGTTAGAGCAAGAATAAAATACATACAGGACTAGGATTCTGTCATTACCCCCTAATACATCCTAGAAACTCATTGTGAATATCTGTCTTTCATTTTGCATGTGCTTAATAGATCTGAAACCCGAATAAAAGGCATAACAAGGAACACACACACACACACACACACACACACACACACATCTTCTAAAATATGTTTACAACTCTATTATCTCTCTCCCATC
Source organism: Mustela nivalis (assembly GCF_964662115.1). Lineage (NCBI taxonomy): Eukaryota > Metazoa > Chordata > Mammalia > Carnivora > Mustelidae > Mustela > Mustela nivalis. Next base: position 101,125,044 of record NC_139023.1, read on the forward strand.
TCCACTGCAGCTTCCTTCTAACTCTGCCTTCAGTCCAAACCTTAAGGTAGTCATGGATTTAATCCCAAGTTAGACCTTATCCCAAAACCAGATATGGCCATACTGGCTCTAGTATAGCCAGTGTGACTATTTGACCCAGCTATGTATGGTCCCATGAAATACTGGTGTTTCACCAGTTAACTGGATCTAGATGATCTGGTTTTTTCAGTTCACAGTGGGAAAAACATTCTAACAAATAGAATTTTCTCAGTGCTTAGTTTTCCTCAGATATTTTTTCATACACAGTAAGAGCTTACTATTTATCTACTATGATATCCCCACTATACTGATTTCTTTAGCAATTTCTAGAAGAAATTATACTTTTTATACTCCTCTGTCTTTGCATACACTATTTCCTTTGCCTAAAATAACCCTTCTTCCTTAACTTCCCACCTTCCTTGCTCTAATAAAACCCTTTCTATCTTTCAAATGACAAAATAAGTGATACTTGATCTTGGCCTCCTTTTCTGACTATGCCCTTTATGATGCCAAACTTGATTTAGATTCTTTTCTCAGGTCCTTTAATTGGACCATGTGCATACATGTACTGTAGCATGATCCCTCTGTAATGGCACTACTTGCTTACTATTGTTTTTGGTATGTAACAAACTCCAAGGCAGATACTGAAGGTATCCTCAAGAGCTAGCATTCATTCAGAGTGTGACATACTTGTCTTAAGAGATCTTTATTGAATGACATGAAAGAGTGCTAACAGATGATAAAACTGAAGAAATTGCAGACAAATCTTAAAAAGTTGAAAAGAATTATTAAGCTAGTTCAGTAGTTTTTCTTCCATAGATGTTAGTGACTATAATTTTTATATTGTATACAAATTGTATAATTATTTTCCCATGTTTTTCTTGGGAAAAATGCTCCAAATTTAACTTAAACTACAACTGCCTAGAATTTAACCACATAAACATGTTTTAAAAATCACTACCCCCAACAATTTCTTATTTTTCCTCCGACATCAACTCTGTTCTGGGCACACTTCTTTTGACTTTAGCTGCTTCTATAATCCCTTAATATTTAATAATTGGTATAAACAATGAAACACTTCTAACCATGGATCTCTTACCTTCTTAGAAGATTTACTCCTATTCTCAGCCTGAACTGCAAAGTTTTTAGAAAGAAGAAGCTTGTAGAGTAAGACTAAGTACTAGAGTAATATGAGATTATCATCATAGGTGAGTAATATGCTATCCTATCTTCTCTACCCTTTCAGGAAATACCTTTCAAATAGCTCTCTATGTGTTGAGGATCCATGTGGGAATATACTTTAAATAAAGGATAAAGGATAGCAGTATGTGTTATTGCTGTTAGTTCTTTTAGGGAAGAATATATTTAAAATTCAGTTCTCCTGTGTGAGCCTGGAGAATCCTCTTAAGTCATTGAGGAAAAAAAAAAAAAAAAGGCTTTTCTTAAAGTGCCCCTTTAATTGACATTACAGTGGCTACCAATATCACCCAACACATGCAAGAACTGTGACCTGGGACATAGATGGCCGTTAAGATGTCTGAGAAGGTCTAGCTAAATTACTTCAGGAATGAGAATAGGAAAGATGGTGGGAGTAATTGTGGTGGGAGTGGTAATGATGATAGTGGTGGTGAAAGCCTCAGTGGCTGCAGTGGTATTGGTAGCAGTGGTAAGACTGGTAATGGTGGTTGTTGGTGGCAATTGTAATATTTTGGTGGCAGTTATTGTGGTGATGTGGTGGTAATGATAATAGTGATGGTGGTGGTGGTGGTCATGGATAGAGTAGACGTATTCTTTCTCTTTAGTATTTTAGAGACTCAGAGAAAGATCAACAGAGGTGGCTTTTGTTTGTTGTTTTGTTTTGTTTTGTTTTGGCAAGTTCTTAAAATTTTATGGATTTTCAGTGGAGCCAGTTTTCCCCCATTCAATGCAAGTATTCCTGGAAGAAGTAACTCTACTATTCTGGGGTGACTCGGTGATCTTCTCTCTTCTTAGATAGCCCTGCCACACTCAGGTCATCCTTTCCAAGGTGTCCCTGGGGACAGTCTCAATCCACTAAGTAATGTGTAGAAGTAGGCCTCTGCACAGGGCCAGGCCCTTCTTTGGGTTGAGTTTGGACCTTTTCTTTTCTTTTTTCCTTCCACTCTACATATAAGTGAAGTCACATTTGTCTTTTTCTGTCTGATTTATTCTAACAGGGTTGACTTTTTTTTCCATGAAAACTCAACACCCATTCATAATTTACTAATTGTTTCCTTCCCAAGGTTTTATTTTTTGGGTGTTTTTGTTTTTGCTTTTGTTTTTGTTTTTTAATTCAAGTTAGGGGCACCTGGGTGGCTCAGTGGGTTAAGCCTCTGCCTTCAGCTCAGGTCATGGTCTCAGGGTTCTGGGATGGAGCCTCACATTGGGCTCTCTGCTCAGCAGGGAGCCTGCTTCCCTCTCTCTTTGCCTGCCTCTCTGTCTACTTGTGATCTCTCTCTCTCTGTCAAACAATATATTAAAAAATAATTAATTAAGTAATATAAATATTCAAGTTAGTTAACATATTGTGTAGTATGGGCTTCAGAAGTAGAATTTCGCAATTCATCACTTACATAGAGTACCCAGTGCTCATCACAGTCCTCCTTAATGCCTATCACTCATTTCGTCCATCCATCCTTACACCACCCCTCCAGCCACCCTCAGTTTGTTCTCTATAGTTAAGAGCCTCCTATGGTTTGCCTCTATGAGGGGTGACCTTTGAACAAGCCTCTGACAAAACTTCTCCAGAAATATGCAAGAAAAACTGAATACTCAGTTAATACTAAGAAAAAATCTTCTATTTATACTGCAGTGATATGGTACCCAAACATGGTGCTCAGATCTGTTAAAATCATTTCTCGAATGCTGTATGCCATCCGCCCCTCACTCCCCTCACTCCCCTCAGATTATACACATCACAGTTTCATTCACCGCTTTAATTATTTATGTAGATTACTCAAACCAAAAGTCATTCCCTCTGAGAAACCTCCCCTGACACCCACCCCACCATAGCCCTCAGGGCTCTCCACTCACCAACCATTAATCACAGTTTTAAATTATCTACGTATCTCTTCAATAAATAAAAAAGATCCTTGAAGACAGACAAAAATTATGCTTTTTTCATCTCTGTATCCCCAACATCTAGCACAGAGTGAAATAAATGTTGAATACTTGGATTAAAGAAAGAATAAATGTTTCCTATAAGATGGTGGGTTTCTTTGAAGGAATACATCATATTTTTTTCATCTTAGTTTTTTCTGTCCATCTCCCAATATTTACTACATAGTAAGTGCTTTGTAACAGTGGAAGAAAAATAAATTCAAATGACAGCTTTAACATTTATTCATTCATTTAATTTACTAAACAACACTAAAATAAATAAATATTAGCACTCCAAGTTCCCTTCCATTCCTAAGATTTAATGGTGTGATGACGCTGGTGAAGTATAATTACATGTGTGAAGGAACGCCCAAAACGCCTTACTTCAGTCACACATTATTTCAGGAGCAGAGCCCAGACTGAGCTCAAGCTTTTTTGCTCCCTTTCTCGTTCTCCCTTCACAAAATCATGTTAACTTATACCTCATTTCTTTCTCTTCTGATGGGTCTTTTTTATATGTGGTATTAAGTACTTATGAGAGCAATCCTCCTCCAGTAAGACATAGCATTAATAGTACTTACATTATCTCTATTTTTAGGACCCACCTTTTCCCCAGTTAAAGCAGGGCAGTCACCTTAGAAAATAACACCTGCAAAGATAGAGGAAAAACAATGATTTGGTCCAGATGGCAATGTTTGGCAGTTGCCAAAAGATTCATGTGGCCAGAACTCTAGGCCAAATCAATTCCATCACACCTTTGCCTGTAGATGGGCTGAAAACAAAAACATGGTCAATTTCTAGTTTTACTCTCGTTTCTTTGATGTAGAATCTCACCCATTAGGAACACTGTTCTAGGACCAGAGATCAAAAAAACACTGGCCTTTATTATCCTTTGCTTGTTCCCTCTGACACTGCTTGCGCAAAGAAAAGGGGGTGGAAGATTTCCAACTTGGGTTCAGCTCTCCTGAGAAGCTTGTGGTTTTGTGAGTCTGAAAACAGTACAGTCATTCCCAAGACTACTTTATCCAATAGTGTGCATTGGATCCCCTGCTCCCAAAGCAGAGCTCTAAAAGCCATTCCTTCCACGAGAGCCAGTTCAACCAGCAGCCAAGAGTCAACCTTGATAAATACAATTTTAATAAGTGCTAGAAAATCAGGAAATTGCAGGCCCTTGGCTCTTGTAATTTTTATCATACTGAGTTCCCTACAGAGAGCAAAGGAAGAGCCAGTAATGTGTCATCCTTTCCATCAGAGTCCTGCAAAAAGTCAGTGTTGAAGAGGCATTTTCCTGTTAGGTACTACTGTATATCAAATGTATCCACCTCTTGGAGAAAAAGGCATAATTAATTTGAAAACAAAGGGAAGAGTCTGTAGCAACACTGGCAGAGGATAAGGTTTATAAGGCGGCCCAAGGGTACTCCAAATCTACCATAAGGGAAACATCTGACAAAGAAAAATGTGTGCTGGCAACTTATTTGATTGTAATTTCAATGAAAAATTGAAACCATACTTCCACGGGATTAAGCTTCCCTCATTCAGCAGGAGGAGGTTCCCGTTAACAAATATGGACCATGTTAGCATCCCCTGCACTTCTCCTTTCAGGCTGCTTGCTCATAAGTATACATTGTGAGCTGGAGATGGAAGAAACCTCCTCAGTGTGGCCAGACATGGTAGAATTAGTTTTTAGGATGTTGAAGACTAAACTGGTTCCTTTGGTGACAAAAAGTAGACTTTTGCCTTGCAGATTCAATACTAATTAGAGGAATAAGTAAGTCTCAAGGGGTTCCTTCCAGAGAGATAATAGGAATCTCTTGATTCCTATATGCGGAAAAGGCCCATAGTTTACCTATTACTGTGTAATGATGCTGAATGAAGGAAAGACACTTTAATTTATCTTCCCCATTGGCATATATCTTTATTTTTGGCATACACAGGAGAGTGGCATAAGGAAAATGGTCATGCTCTCGGTTTACAAAAGAACAAATGTTTGGTAAGGAAGAGCAACTTAGAATCCAAGGGGTCTTCCCCAGCATCTGTTTGCAAAGAATACCAGAACTGTTTACAGTGTGTAAATATCCCACAGAGTCAGTCAAAATAGTGATAATTAATGTGTTTAAGGATTAATGAGCTCAAGGCCAGTATATGGTGAATACAGCTGACAGTTTAGCAAATGCAAAGGCTGGAAGAAAGACTTACTTTGTCTATATTTTCATTTATTTATTTTTACCAGCACGGCTGTCTGTCCTGCATTATGGTCCCCATTTCCTCTTTTACAGTACTCTGACCATCCACAGAAATACATAGATATTGACCTTCTGTGAGTAAGAGTTTCATAGAAAAATCAATCCTTGGGATAGAGAGAGAATTCTCTACTCCAATGAAATTATTTCACTATATAAAGTATTGAATTATTTGGGAGTACTTGTAAGAGAAACACACATCTGGTGGGAGGAAGGAAAATGCATCTGAAGGTTAATCCCTTATGAAAGGGCCTCAGCCAAAGAATCTTCTATAGATGTGTGATGGATACACTTTCCCTAGGTAGCTCTAATAATATGGAAAAATGTCTGATGTTTCTCTGCCATGTCCACATTTTATATAGGTTTCTAAGGGTAGGAGCCATGTCTTTAAAACACCAACTCTTTTATCTGGCATCTGACTGATGTTCAGATAGTAGAGTGAAATAAGATACCTTTTTATAGAAACTCTGCTTTTACACAATTCAAGAGAAAGAACCTAAAAATCAGAAGCCAAGAGTCTTTTCAATACAAAAATGAGTAAGACTTGCTATAACCAAAGAAAAAACAGCTGGAGTTTTAGATATTACATTAAGACTAACTCCAGCTCCACCAATGTCAGTCCAAGCCTGATTTAAATCTTCTTCGTTTCTTCCATTTTTCAATGAGCAACCTAATGGATTAAAATCATCATTCTATTTCCAGAAGTTAAGTTACGAGGAGCGCGAGCAAGAGGAGGAATCACTCCAGTAATTCCAACCACTTTCTGCCTTCACAACACCCTGTCCGGCCATAGTGGAAATGAGAAATAATTTATCACATACTTCTGAATATACAAAGGTAAAAGTCATGTAGGGCACCAAAGATCCTGTACATCCCTGGCTATATCACCTGATTTTGTCAAGAGATTGTTTTAAAAAGAAGGATGAGCTGTTCTTTCACATCTTTCTCAGTCCCAGAAGACAGAGGACAAGCCTTGGTAAAAAGCAGTTTATATTAGGAAAGGCCTAAGAGAGAATCTCTTCTCTCTGTAAACAGCCATCTCTGCTAGATCATGATGTTGGTTGGAGGGAAATAGATGAATGAAAATTCTGTTTCCTTGGATACTTGAAACTGAGATGTTTTTACAATGAACCTTGGGTGATTGAAACTGAAATGTCTTTCCAATGCACCAAAGACAAACTGAAAAAATGGAAATAACCAGAAAGACACAGAATATATGGTCACAAAAATGTGGGCCCTGGATCTGCGGCACAGCATCATCAGGGAACCAGCCCCAAATGCAAATTCTTGGGCCTTTTCCAGACCTATGGATTAGAAATTCAAGCAATCTGTTTTATCAAACCCTCTAGATGATACTGAAACTTGCTGATATTTGAGAATCACTGCTGTAGACTAAGGACAAGTACAGAGAAGGGGTACCTGGGGAACAAAAATGCCTTCCAGATGATAAAAATTTGAGAAAATGGTGGTAGAAACAAGATGGAACAGTGTAGATGATAGTTGCAAACAATGGACTAATAAATTAATATTTTATGACTATAATCCTTAAATATGTATTCAACTTGACCTATTAAACAATGCTGTTATTGCATTCAGTACTTTTTAAACTTCTACTTTAATATTAAGTGAAGTCTAAAGTTTTGGAATTAAGGGGAAACATGACATTTTACTTATTTGGGACCTTATCTAAATAAATACCAAGCATTAGAAATAATAGAAAGATCAAGTAAACTAAAAATCAGCTTTGGGAAGATTCAACAGACTTTTCTTAACAGATTCCAGTTAACAGATTTCTTAACCAACTATTAACCCCACAGGTCAATAGTTCTACATTAGAACAAAGAACTTTAGTTCAGTAGATTTGTTAAGCAATCAGATGGCTAACACAAAAAAGGTGCATAAGTTTTTTTTGTTTTTTGGGGTTTTTTAGATCTTAAATAGATTCTTCTGGGGTGGTTTACAAGCAACCCTATTAAATGGCAAAGATATACATTACTTTCAAGTTTATTGTCTGATCTCAGTCTACAAGTTCATAAATATAATTTTCACAAAAATATATATTTGCCAGCCCTATATAATTTGATAAGTAAGTCTTTTCCTTCTAATGTGAATCAAAAAAGCATTAGATGGTTCCCAAAGGATCAAGCATTTAGCAAACAACATGCTAGAAATATATTTTTAAATAGTTTTACAGTCTTGAAGTGCTTGAACTAGATTTGTCTTACCCTGTTTCTTCCTAGCTGTATGTCTTGAGACCAGACCCTTAATCTTTCTGAAATACATTTCTTACTTTTAATATACATCTAATCATACCTTTCTCTAAATGTTATGAGCTCAGATGGTATAATGAATAGTAAAGTCTTGGTAACATTTAGTTTGTGTGCTATATGGCCAAAAGGTATGGCTTTTAAAAATCTAGAGCATTCATATGCTTTCAAAAGTGTTCTTTTAGAATCATTTAACATAAGAAACTTTGAAGTATATATTGCCACAATATAAACTATCCCATAGGAATCTTTGTTTTTTTAATAAGTAAATCTTCACTCTGTTAAATATAACGGCTAATTTAGTTTCTTCTGAACAACCTTAAAAAACTTTTTTTTTGCATATGAAGTTTTTTGGATTGAAATTGTTTTTCATCAAGACTAGGCAAAAATGACACTGGCAAGCAACATTTTGGCTTGTGCTAATACAGGGAGCAATTGTAAAGAGGACTGCTTGGCTTTTATGTTCACTTAGCAATCTATAGCCCGAAATAGAGATGCTCAAAGAGCTGTTTTGCAATATCTCCATCCTTCCAATACGTCAAAAAGCCAGGATGATGTAGCCTCTGGGAAAAGAAGACATTTTGGGAGCTGTAAACAGAACAGCAGCCTAAATGCTCAGGTGACCTGGAACCACAGACAGATCATCACATCAGATTTGCCAAACAAGAGAGAAGGTCTTAAGACACAAACAGCTGAGAAATGAGTTGATCTGTGAACTTTCCCATGATTCATGGTCAGAATACAATGAAATACAAGAAGACCTGAAAGATTCATTGAGATCATATTAAACCTTTACCACTCTTTAGTCCCCAGAGAATCTAGTTATCTGAAAAATGCACATATAAATCTGCTTCATTCAACCTTTCAATGCTATTTCAACTTCTAGGAGGAGCACTGCCTCCTGCCCCACTTTGCTAGTGGCAATGTTTAATGAAATGTTCTATTTAAGAGTAACATACTGAGGGAGGGTGATTCTCCTCAAATAACCTACCATTTCTATGAAATCTGGCTTTGTAGTCTGTGCTGCTGAATTTTACATGGAAGAAGGATTTTCACATTGGGAGAAAATCCAAAACAAAGAGACTTGGGAAATACGACTTGCTTCATTCTGCAGGGACAACAGAGGAACTTCCCATTTGCTGAGAGTGTACTTCGTAAGTAGTTACATATGGTTTGCATCTGTTCATCTCTTGAGCGCCCTATATCTTTAACATCTCATTATTTAGTGAATTTTCTATTAGTTTTAATCATTTAATTAAAAAAATAACTTTCAAAAATGGCACCCTTTGAGTTGCGAGCCCTATATCCTTCATTAAAGTAAATGATTCTGTGGCTGTTTCATAACAGGAACCTCCTGAGAAGAGCACTAATAATTTGACCCCACTCCTTTCATTCAATAAGTATTGATTGCACACATATTAGGCTAAATGCTGGATTTTTTTTTTTTTTAGTTCTCCCTCTAATTCTTACTGTCTAATAACAATTCACTCTATGCATTGACATTCTTTTGACTATTAATTGACATTATTTTGACTAAAATTTTCAGAAAGACCATATACTTCTATTGAAAATATTATTAATTATCATGTACCATAAGTGTAAATAGCACAGGATGAAAAGTAGGAAGCTTGGGTTCTGCCACTCAATTGTTGCATGATCTTAGACAAGTCCCTTAACCTCTGTGGTGCTGGGTATCCTCCTGAGTCAAGTAAGCAGTTGGACCAGAAAACTGTTAAGGTTATTCGGTGCTGGGACTTGTGGCTTTTTTTTTTTTTTTACTTTTAATTTTTTATTTTTTATAAACATATATTTTTATCCCCAGGGGTACAGGTCTGTGAATCACCAGGTTTACACACTTCACAGCACTCACCAAAGCACATACCCTCCCCAATGTCCATAATCCCACCCCCTTCTCCCAAACCCCATCCCCCCAGCAATTAATCTCACAAGACTTGTGGCTTTTTGACAGAGCAGTGCACTGCTATGATATAATCTCATATCACTGTCTCCAATGGCAATTATGCTTTTGACAATTCCCACACAATATTTTGATTTCAGCATCCACTGACTAAGAGGAGGCATGGATCACTGGGGGTGAACACCATAGGCATGGACTAAGAAATTATTTTTATCATAAACTATGACAACTACTTCCTCCATGTTCAATGTCAACTCAATTTCTCACCTGAAGGTTAACTGTTCTGTGGTCTAACTGTCAGCTGCACACAGTCTGATTAAACCTCTGATGGCTGGCTCTGGTTGTCAGCTGAGAAGCCAGTTAGAAAATATTTGGATCCTGGACATTGACTTTGGGGCTTTTTGATCCAGAGGGAGGTATCAAATATTATGTGGATCAGGAACTAAAGGCCTTCCCAGAATAGTCAGGTTTCCACTGTAATTGTGATGCTATAAACTGGATAGTAGCCGCCTAGATGCTGTGTGCCTCAATCTAGAAGTCTAGAATGGTCCAAATGGCCCCCAGGGAGCAAAATTTTGAGGCCTTCCCAAACATAGAGCTCACAGCTGCCCCCACCCCCACCCAGGCTGCATGCAGCTGCTTATAGCCACCTTTCCTGACGTGGACTTAAGTCAGCTGCTTTTGGATTTGCAGGGCCAGAGGGAAATAGAGGAGGGGACAGAAAAGTGAGAGAAAGGGGAACAGTGGTTTTCATGTCCTGTGTCCTCAAGGAGTTATCGTTTGGATAAGTCTGAGAGTTCTTTCAGGACATGGTACAGACTCACTGTGTGAGAGATGATCCTCAATACCCTCACCAATAATGCCTACAGCATTACAGAAATCAGGTATGTTACTTGGTCAAGTCCCTGGAGAGCAACCAGTCATCTTCCATCTTTACCAACTCCTACACAGGCCCCACACCCAAGGCCCCTTCCTGTCCCTCAGCCTCTTCCTCCCTCCCCAAGTGCCCCTCTCTCATCTCCCTCCTAACTCATAGCACGCCTGCATGCCCCCCTCTCTGTTGGCTCCACCTATGTGTCTAATTGTGTCCCTTTCTGTCTTCCTTTCTATATCTTTCTGACTTTTTGACTTGCTTGAACACAAGCAAGGGGAGTGGGAGAGGGAGAAGCAGGCTTCCCGCTGAGCAGGGAGCCCGATGCAGGGCTTGAACCCAGGACCCTGGGATCAAGACCTGAGCCAAAGTAGATGCTAACGACTGATCCACTGAGGCGCCCCTTCTTTATGAGATTTTTTAAGGTTCTTGGGACTATGAAATGATAATGAATAGTGTATTAAACTGCTTCTTTTGGTTGATTTGGTTTGGGTTTTTGTTTATTAATTCTTAGGTGCAATGGTTCTCAACTGAGGTGATTTTGTCTCCCAAGGGACACTTGGCAACATCTGGACAACTTTGATTGTCACAACTGAAGGGGGATTATCAAAATTGACTTGGCAGAAGTCAACAATGCTGCTAAACATCTTACAATGCAAAGGGCATTCTGCCACCTCAGAGAATTATTTGGTTCAAGTAATGCCAGCTGTGCAGTGTTTGAAAAACCCTCACTCTCAGAATGATAAACTTTTTAGAGTAGTCTGATTATATTACTATTGTATAATCATTTTATTTTCATTGTTCCATTATTTTCAATGTGCATTTTCTATATTTTATCTCCTTGTCACATCTCTGAAGATGTTCCATGCACTGAGCAAGGGAAGTTGGCCAACTTTAACCCTTTGGTTATCTAGACCCCAGTACCTGTTCCTTTGACAAATCCTTGGACAATAGATAAGACATACTATATTAAGTGGTAAAAAGATTCACAAGCCCAAATTCCTCCTCATCATATAGTAATTGCAGGTCCACTGACAATATAGATCAGTTTATTCATTTGACCATTGGAAAACTGGTTAATTAATTTGGGCAAGGCAATGTGATAAGGACTGGGGAGAAAGATTTAAAATAAATCCAGATATGATCTCTACCCTCAGGAATTTACTGTCAAATAGAAAAAGATAGAAGGTAAACAAAGAAGCAAAAATTGTACAAATAAATATATAACTACAAATTATGTACAAGTGCAGTAAATGAAAAGAAATGGATTCTAAGAATAAAAATAATTAAAGTTACTTTATTTAAAAATTGGGGAAGGGGTGAGATGGATTAAGGGAGACTTCTTTGATTGACAGCTGTGCTGTGACCTAAGGGAAGGGTACCAGTTAGCCAGGCTAGGAATCTTTCCAGAAAGGAAAAATAGCATGTTTCAGGGCTTTGAGGTCAGAAAAAGCTTGAGCCATCTAAATAGTTGAGATTTTGGAATACATTTCTTTCCTTGCCATGAATCACTCAAATTCTCTGTGAAAACTGCTAACTACAACTGGCTATATTTCTCATTCTTTACAATCTCACAAATTAATAAGGTTTTGTTCATTGCTCCATTTGGGGGAAAATATATAATCAAGGCAAATATACTGATGAACGTGTTATTGGTCATGAATAATAAACCCCAGATAAGGGAAGCTGGCGGCTATAAAATAGTCTTGCTAGAAGAAATGCCAAACTTCTTAATTTTACAATTGAAAATAAAGGTATTAATGATTTACATGAACATTCCTCTTCAAATTATCTATAAGTCTAAAACTAGAATTAAGATCTCCTCACTCTTAGTTATCATCTTGTCCTTATTTTAGATGCATCCCCAAATATGTCAGTAGCATGATAAAATGCTGCAATTTTTTCTATAAAATGTCACATGTTTCCAAAATCATAGACAGACACAAATAAATATATATATTTATTACTGGTCTGATCCACTGTGGTATTTTTTTATTTGCTTGTTTTTATTCAAGAACTAAATAAATACATTAACCAAGCAGGAGATCCCCTTCAAATACAAAGGCTGAAATATGGCCAGGTTAATAAAAAATGAATTTTACTTTTTAATAGACAAAATAATATAGAGAAAAAACATTTTAACAAATTCCTTATATGCTCTAAATATATTTCATTTAGACTTTCAGATCTGCTCTTCAGCCTTCTTAAATTTGTTCTACACTGGCTTGATGGGAATGCAGGAGTATGGGGGAGATGGTGGCAGCAGACTAAACTATATGTTCTATATGGACAGGTTGCCCTCTGGCATTTGGTTGGGTTTGACAGGTAAGGTAGCACTGAAAGGAGAAGAAAGGAAAGAGATCGGGTTATTTATTAGCTCAGGCTGCCTCCCTGTAGGGTGCCCATGGGATAGCTGTATCTCTTGACCAAAGTCTTCTGTCAGGCTTCCAACTCCACTTCTCTCTCTTTCAGTTTCTGTCTCTCTTTCTGTTCAAATAAACACTTCGCCATCAGGTCTATAGGTGATAGTAACAAAGCTCTATTTCTATTTGCAGACTACCACACAATCTTTGTGGCCTCCTTACACTCTTCCCACACCTTTGTAAGAGTTTTAATTTTAAGGTTCCTCAAATATCCTAATTTAAATACCAATCTGTTACCTAGGTATCTTCAATTTGACATCCCCAATAGTGAACAGGAAGGAGGTATTGTTCATCATTAATCAACTTCTCTTTAGCTGGTCACACATACATGAAAGTCACAAACTACAGAATTTCCAACTTGAGTTATATCTTTCAACCTTTAGAGATACCCCAGTGAAATGAGGCTTCAGCATTATCTATTTTACTTCTATGCATTACCCGTTTCCTAAATGGACCTGGTCTTTGATTAATGCTTTTGAAACTTCCCTGAGAACCATTTCTTTTGGAACCATTTGAGAACAAATTGCTTCCCTTTGGACTCTATCATAGGTTGAATTATGTCCCTTAAAAGATGCTGAAGTTCTAACCACCAGTACCTGTGAAAGTGACCTTATTTGGAAATAGTCTTGCAGAAATAATCCAGTTAAGATGAGGTCTATTTTCAATTAAAGTGGACCCTAATCTAATACGACTGGTGTCCTCATAAGAAGAAGAGGAGAAAAAGATAAACAGATACAGGGATACTGTTATGCTGAAAATAAATAAATTTAATTAAAAAAAAAAAAAAACAGATACAGGGAAAATATCATGTGACAACAAAGGCAGAGAATGGAGTCAGGCATTTGCAAGCCACGGAGCACCAGGCCAGCAACATCAGAAACTAAGGTAACTGCATGCAACAGCTTCTTCCTTAGAATCTTCAGATAGAGCACGTCCCTGACAACATCTTAAATTTAGACTTTTAGCTTCCTTAACTGAGAGGGAATAAATTTGTTTTAAATCATTCTGTTTTGAAGCACATTGCTCTAGTGGACCTAAGAAACTAATGTAGACCCCTTTCCTCTTTTTTTCCCATTTTGCATGTTTCCTCAATCTGTTTTTCCAATCCTTTTCTTCCAATGCCTCACCTCCCAGCTCCCACTTCATGCCCTCAGATCTTACCATGAGTGGTCATTTCAGGACTCTCTAGTCTCTTCTGTGTGAACTTGTGCACTTAAATCTCACATGTGGGCAGCTACAAAATAATCAGACCATTCACATGACCAGATGGGCCTTTCATATGTTTCCAACTCTAGAGAAAAATGTGTAGAAGTGGAGATAATGGAAAAATTTTAAGAAGCAATACACTAATTTTGTTAGGCTTGACTCTAGCATAGTGGTTCTCGTCCAGGGGTGATTTTTGCCCTATCTTGCACCCCCTGCCTCAACAATGTTGGAGACATTTTTATTGTCACTATTGTAGGAGGCTACTACTTATATCTAGGAATCAGGGATGCCGCTAAACATCTACATGGCACAGGATAGCCCCTTGCAACAAGGATTATCCGGCCCAAAATGCCAACAGTGCCAAAGATGAGAAACCCTGCTCTAGGTCATGCCCTAAATATGTTTACTTTCATCTTGTCTATTGAAAGGTAGATATGTATTTGAATGAGCAGCAATGAGAAATAATCCACTAAGCAGCATGAAAATATTTGTTCCATTTTGTTCTAACTCAGAGTGATGAAGTTCTTTAAGAATCACTCTGAGTATTTGAGAAAAAGTTTAACTGTTTCCCTTTCAGCCAGTGGTACATTGTCCCTCTCGTGCAAAAGTCCATTTTCATGTCAATACACATTTAGACTCTTTAGTCTGGAACTAAACTCACAAACTTTTGGCACAAAGCAATTTCATTTTTGCCTTGTTCTCTTTATGATATCTGCTTTCCTTTAGAGCTTACAGCTCAGACATGTGTTTTAGTTCTTGTATCCCATCTCCTCTTTTTCCTCTCTTTTCTCTCTTCACCCCTCCTCATTACTGGTTTTACTAAACTTTGCAAACTTGTAGACTTTTGAAAATATTAATCTGCCAAAATTCTAAAACATTTTAAGGAAACCATAACTAACATAAAACATGTAGGTGTTTTTTTTCTCTAGCCACTATGTAGGCTGAAATTGAGTCTAAGTGAATCTACTTTTACTAAACCTGAATAATTTGGGTTAAGATCTACCTCTTCTCAATCAGTATTTACAACCATCTTGCCATGCTGTCATTCTCATCTGTCAAGTGAGAAACACATGTTATACAAGATGTTATTTCTCCAGAGATTTCTTGCTATATTTGAATTTTCCTTTTTGTCCCCTTTTAACCATTTTAGCTTGATCTTCCTGAAAGATTAAAGGTAATAAGTGGCCATTATAAGTACTCATAAAACTACCCTAGATGGAAGACTCTGGTTTCTAAATATGATTGATGAGGGTCTGTTGGGTGACTCCATCAGTGAAGCATCTGCGTTTGGCTCAGGTCATGATCTCAGGGTCCTGGGATCAAGCTCCATATCAGGCTCCCCACTAAGTTGGGGGTCTGCTTCTCCCTCTGCTCCCCACCTTGTGCTCATTCTCTCTCTCTCCATCAAATAAATAAATAAAATCTTAAAATAAATGGGAGGTTGGGGTACCAGGTGGTGGGTATTATAGAGGGCACGGATTGCATGGAGCACTGGGTGTGGTGAAAAAATAATGAATATTGTTATGCTGAAAATAAATAAAAAATAAATTAAAAAAATAAAGTGTGATTGATGAGCTAGGAGAGAGTAAAAAAATGATGAGTTACTTATGTTCTTTTGACACTGGTTTGTTGTACAACTTTGGGAAATCTGATTCATCTTTCAATGGAATTATTTTTCTTCTCATGTTCAAAATAGAAATGATATAAAAGTGTCCAAAAGCATATGGCCCATCATTTATTATAAATGGACTGTGAATATACCTTCGCTATTCAGGTTGGAATGGTTCATCTTCATCTCAGATCTTAATGCTTAAGCATGAAAGTGTCTTTGTGTGATAAAATGTCTTTCATCACAGTGGGTCAAAATACATATGGACCCAGTAGTCATAATGGAATACAATTAGAAGGTTAAAAAAATTTTAATTTAATTAAGTTTAAAAAAAATTTTTATTACCATATTACCATGTTACCATAATTTTTGAAATACTGGTTTTTATCGCCCTCGACCCACAAGGACGACAAGAAGCCCCAGTACAGATGTATCTTCTATTTCCACAAGTCTACACACTTATATACATTTACATGACCAATCAGCGAGCAGGGTACAGGAGGGAGCAAATCAGGCTGTACACCTAAACAAACAACTTTACTAGCAACCAATGCTGTTTACTTCCTCTTTGGGTGTTCCACTTAGTCTCACGAGGCAATCCTAACCTGGCAACTAGCCAGGCACCATCTTTTAATGGCAGAGGCTGCCCTGGCCAGGGGCCTGCCTCCGACATCTCCCCCTTTTTTCTTTTATGGCAGGGATTGTGCCTGTCTTAGGTTGTCAGTGGCGGGGAATATCCTTACCCGTCATCAGACGGCAGATATCAATGATCTGCGTCCTGTCTTAGGTTGGTATATTTCCCCCACCAATCTTACCCATCGTTGACTACCGATCCAGCATACTTAGCCACACCTGGGGGGATGTTCCAGCCTCGATGGCTAACAAGGCCTGCACCATGGCTTGCTGTTGCCTATGTTGCTGTCGCCTTCAAATTTGCAGTTTCCTTACTAGTAGAATCAAGCCCACTACGAGGATTGTCATCAGACCAATTATGCTAGCCCATTGTTTCGTAAAGGTTAACACATCTTGCAATGTTTTGATTATCTCTGGGAGGGTTGTAAGCTCAACTCTGGTGTTATTTATCCTTGTTATGCCTAGTAGCAGGTGCTGAGTGTAGTTTTGGAATTCTGTGGACTAATTCCCCCGCAAGTATTGGGAGAGCTGTCGGGAGACATTCTGTAAGTCACTCATATTAGTATAGGCTATGGGAGTTATACAAATTGCCAGGAAGGGTGCTATACATTCCAGTCCTGATAGGGCCCCCAATATGTCCACTTGTTCTTGAACCAAATCCACCCTCTGGTTGACTATCAGAATTCCTGCTTGCAGATGTGCATTGATCTGAGTCTGTGTTTGAAGGGCAGCCACCGTTCCTTCTGCTAGGGTGTTCACAGCTTCCACAGTGGGTATAGTTGTAGCAAGCGAGACTGCTGCTGCCATGGCAGCTGCTATAGATATAGCCAATGCTGTCACAATGGCGGCTGTGATACCAAAATCTCTCTTCTTTCTGGATAGCACCACCGGTAACTTGTCCTCTGCAATGGAAACTGGGATAGGAACATGGGTAGGGATACGCATAATCACAGCCAGCTTGAAGGCCGTGACATTCCAGCACTGGGAAAGATAGCAATTCTTAGTGCAATTCAATGTATCATTCAGCTTGCTAGCATTTGTTACAAGGAAAAGGAACGGTGGCGAGACGCATATGGGAGTGGGCTGATAAGTAATATTATTGGGACAAGACACATTAACTGTTGTCTCAAAGGTACTAGAGTCATTTTGTTTATAAGAACAGTTGAGGAACTTGCCACCATTTAACATGGACACTGCTGAGATATCAGTACATGCTCCTAGCAAGTTACAGACCTGCCATGCATCAAAGGGAGAGGAGGGATTGCCTTGCTTAGGATTTTGAAAGGAATAATTGTACCCTGTAAAGGTATTATTTTTATAATTAGGAAAGCGTGGAGTGAACGTAAAGCTATGCATTTCATTGATGTAAACTGAGTGCAAGGTACTCTGACATCCAGACCACTCCGGTGGCCATACCCTGTTATTGGTGCACCTGGGCAACTTAGGTTGATATGGCCCCGAGGCATTAATAGGTTTCACAGGGGCCAAACCCTGGATCACAGGTGGTCCCATTGAGGTATGTTTAGCAAGCCTTCATCTAGGAACCGTGGAGCTGCCTTTTCCACTGTATTCAAAAAGGCCTGAGCAGTTTTTGCTTTTAGTGGAGTTCCATTGGCTTTCAGCAGGTCTTTTAAAGACCCTTCCAATCACACTTTAGATACTTCAGATTCCATCATGAACACACAGACAACAGACGCGGACATTAAAAACACTAACTAACACATTAACTTTTTACACGCATATACTTCAGTCGACCTTTACTCCCCGCCTTACCGCGGAATTCCCACTTTTGAATGTGGCTAATGTCCCCGCTTACCTGCGGATTACCTTGCAAGATTCCTTTATTTAGTTCCGGGTTTCAGCGCCATTTATCGCCCTGGACCCGCAAGGATGACAAGAAGCCCCAGTTCAGATGTATCTTCACTCTATTTCCACAAGTCTACACACTTATATACGTTTACATGACCAATCAGTGAGCAGGGTACAGGAGGGAGCGAATCAGGCTGTACGCCTAAACGAACAACTTCGCTAGCAACCAATACTGTTTACTTCCTCTTTGGGCGTTCCGCTTAGTCTCACGAGGCAATCCTAACCTGGCAACTAGCCAGGCGCCATCTTTTAATGGCAGAGGACGCCCTGGCCAGGGGGCCTGCCTCCAACAGGTTTTAAAGCTATTTGAGTAACTTCAAATGTCTCAACTCATTGAGAAGACTACTATCCCTTTTTGTCACAACATCACATTCTGAAATGCTGAAACAAGTTTTCTAAGAAACAACAATGGGGAATCTGATTCTTCTTGGAGAAAAGAATTAATGAGGTGAGGGGAGGACTCGAGTGAGATATTTCGCATAAATATGACAGATTTAGAAGCCAAAATGCCACCCTCAATACTGATACTATTTTAATAATCCCTGAAGTGGTTGTACTGTTGTAGGAAAGATGCTAGATCTTTAAATATGCAGAAGTCTGCTCAATGTTCAAGCAATACATAATGCTGCAAAATGTGGCTCATACATATTCGAACAGAAAATAACACAATAAATTTTTTCAATATATAAATTTGAATGACAAGTTGATAATCCATAAAATATGCAATGATGACTATATTTCAAAGACATTGTCAGTTATAAGACAAACCACTATTTTAAGCACAACTAAGAAAGGGGGGGAATCTCAATTCATTGTTAGATCATTATTTTAAGTACAAGTAAAAAAGAATAATTAGTACCAATTGTATTATGACATAATGTTATAATGCTTTCTAACTACATTGAGTGTAAGAGGCATCTCAATTTGCTATGTTAAAATGTGAAAAATTGGCATCTTAGAATGCATGAATATAATCATCTATCTTTTTTCCAAGTTTTATTTAATAAAAATGTATTGATCAACTTTTTTTTTCCTACTCTCCTACTCTTTCTTGTGAAGCTTGGAATATTCTCAACATTGGAAAACAAGAAGGAATTTATTGATGTTCTTCAAGGTAGGAAAAGAAACAACGGAAATTCTCTTAGTATCACCCTGAATGGAATTTGTTTGTAAATGCTGGCTTGTATCAGGAAACCTTTCTTTCTGGTAGACTAAAGAGCCAGGGGAGACAATCTTTGCTGAAGTACTATCAAGCATATTGCTTACTACTGTACTAGCTAGTGAATTGTTTGACAATTTAACTGTTAAGACTTACCGAGTAAACTAGTAAAGAAGAAGAGAAAGTATGAGAAAATAACTAGGTAGATTTAGTTTGGCTAATATGTGATTAGACCACTCACAAAGATGCATTATTTCAAACAATGAGGAAATTAAAGCATTTGAAATGGTTAACTGTAAGCTGCCACAGCCACCTGGTAGATTATCAACACTGAGTCCACAAATGCCCTTGGATACACTGCACATCTCTAATTTGACTTCAGAGTCCACCACTCCCAGTAGTCTATTACTGTCAAGATTATTGCATTAGTGCATGTAGGTTCGATGTAACAAACAGATCCAAAATTCCAGGTTTTAACACAATAAAATCTACTGCTTGCTCATGCAGCAGTCTAAAGGAGGAATTCCTGGACCAAAGTTCTCCTAAATCTCTCTCTTCCACAGACTCAAGGACCCAGGACCTTTCTAGTTCTGAGGACACATACGACCTCCACTCATCTGCAAGACTGGGAAGTAGAATCATATGTGGGAGAATTCCACTGGACAGAGCTTATTTATATATGGCCATATCAAACTGCAAGGGAAGTTGGGAGATGAAGTATAACTGTGTGTCTGAGAGGAAAAAGGGAGATAACAAAGTAGTTTCTGCCACAGTTAATAATGCATCCAGGTGGTGAAGTATGTTTATATTACTTGAACTCTCAGCAAAATTCAAGACAGTGGCCAAACACTCCTTATAACCCTCATTTCTTGGCTTCTGTGACACCACAGTCTACTGATTCTTCCTCAATGCTCAAAACTGCTCAGTCCTCTTTGATGACTCTTTCTCTGCCCTTTCTCAATGTTGCTGTGATCGACGACTCATTAGACACCTTCTCATTGCCGCTTTATACATCCTTCCAGGTGACTTCATTAGTTCCATAGCTCCAAATATAATTCATATACAAATGACTTCCAGAATTGTATATCTGGACCTGTCCTCTCCATTATTCTCCTGATTCATTACATGTCCAGCTACCCACTTCACATACATATTTAAAAGTCTAATAAATATGCTTCATAGCACTTGTCCTGAGTAACCACCTCATGTAGATAAGATTTTGTATCCTTGGTAAATAATTCAGGAATTTAATATAAACTTTGTACCTCTGTGTGGGAGGAGGGGGAGAGAGAGAGAGAGATTTCTGTCTGTAACTTATCAGAAAGACTGTATCACCCACCATAAAAGAAAGAAATAAAATTTGGGGAAAGATTAAGACTATAAGCAAGTATCAGAAAGAATATAGAGAAGGAGCTAAGAATAGCAAAGTTAAAGATATAATGAGAGATATTATGTTGAGTATTATAAAAGATATATATTGTCAAATATTTAATATGTTGTTTAAATGTATACTAAAGACAGCATGGATTACATTTAGAATATCACTTCAGAATCTTGGTGCCATAAATGCTCCATAAAAAGAGGGTCTGGGATAAAATATGCTTAGAAATGCTACTAAAGAAAATCTACTCTTGGAAATCCATAATATAGAGGCACCTGGGTGGCCCAGTCACTTAAGACTTTGCCTTCTGCTACAGTCATAATCTCAGGGTCCAGGGATCAAGTCCCCCATTAGTCTCTCTGCTTGGCAAAGAGTCTGCTTTTCCTTCTCCCTCTGCTCCTTCTCCCACTTGTTCTCTGTCTCTCTTTCTCTCTCTCAAATAAATAAATAAAATATTTTTTCAAAAAACCATAATACATGTTTATCTGTTAAAGCCTCGATAGACTAGTTGTTTGAAGAATGACTATCTAATTAAATGTATGCATGGATAGATGGATGGATGGATGATGGATGGATAGCTTGTTGCCAAACTGACATAGCTATTATTTGAAGTAATCAAAGTGGTACAAATAGATCTCTAGGACATATATTTTATCATATTACAACTTTCTGAAAATTGTTATTTTTGTTTTATGAGTATGAAATTACCATTACCTAGAGTTTCCATCCACATGTGACACTTGATCTAAAACTAGCAGAAAGTTACAGTTATTGCTAGCTCTAGGTTTTATAACAACAATGTTTTATAGTAAGTGAATTATGGATCATAGATATCAGTAACAAGCCTTCTGCTTATTAACTGGATGTAAAAAGGGATAAGCTTAGGAATATTTAAATGAGAACCATTTGTTTAGAGGAATCCGAGACAATTATGATCTTATAATTTATGGATATTTCTTAGAATTTCACAAGTATTATATAGTATTACACTGATACATCTTTTCTTAGAAAACATTTAGCATAGTTAGAAACCTCCACATGGTAGTTTTCTATTACTGTTATCACAAATTACCACAAGCTAGTGACTAACCAATAGAAATTTAACCTTTTTCTATCCTTGAACCCCAAAGCCCAAAATTAGTCTGACAGCGGTAAAACCAAGGTATTGGCAGAGCCAAACTCCCTTTGGAGGCTGTAGGGTAGAATCCTTTTTCTTATCTTTTCCAATGTCTTTAAGTGCATTCTTGGCTTTCCTTGGCTCATGGTCCCTTCTTCCATCTTCACAGCCAACATTATAGGATTTTTTTTTCTCTGATTCTCCCTCCCTTAATTTCTGTCACATGGCCATCTTCTCTTTTGTGTCACATTTTCCTTTGCCTTCCACTTTTTTTAAAAAGGTTTTATTTCTTATTTGATGGAGACACAGCAAGAGAGGGAACACAAGCAGGGGGAGTGGGACGGGGAGTAGCAGGCTTCCTGCAGAGTAGAGAGCCAGATGCCAGCTCCATCCTGAGCCGAAGGCAAATGCTTAAAGACTGAGCCCCCCAGACTCCCTGTCTCCCTCTATTAAGGATACTCTTTTTTTTTTTTAATTTTTTTTATAGACATATATTTTTATCCCCAGGGGTACAGGTCTGTGAATCACCAGGTTTACACACTTCACAGCACTCACCAAAGCACATACCCTCCCCAATGTCCATAACCCCACCCCTCTTCTCCCAAACCCCCTTCCCCCAGCAACCCTGTTTGTTTTGTGAGATTAAGAGTCACTTATGGTTTGTCTCCCTCCCAATCCCATCTTGTTTCATTTATTCTTCTCCTACCCACTTAAGCCCCCATGTTGCATCATCACTTCCTCATATCAGGGAGATCATATGATAGTTGTCTTTCTCTGCTTGACTTATTTCGCTAAGCATGATACGCTCTAGTTCCATCCATGTTGTCGCAAATGGCAACAAGGATACTCTTTTTTGATAACCCAGGATATCTCTCTT